>NC_044332.1:55926457-56259791 GCF_007399415.2 Gopherus evgoodei
GTAAACTTTTTTTCAGGCTATTGTACAGCAGGAATTTTCACAATATATCAAAATATCTTGAACAGATGTTTCTGAAATTATGATGCACTTGGTGATTATGCTATGCCTTCATTGATCCTACTTGAAATTGGGTAGTGGTGCAAGCTGGGGTTTGTGCACTGAATTGAAAGGCTACACATTTGGTAATGTTGGCTGGTGCAAGACCTGCTGAAATAGTTTTCCTAGAATTCTCTGTCCATCTTCAGTTTTTGTTCTTTATTCTATATTGTTTTATATTCTTGTATTAAATATTAGCTTTAATTCTGTGAAGTGCCTAAAGTCAGTCTGGTGCTAAAAATGAATACATAACATGTTTAAAATTGGAAAATTGACTTTTCTAGATCTAGATTATAGTACAGTATACTTGTCTCAGAAGAAGGTAATAATGATTGTGAGGGGGATTCTTACAAGTGGTTTAGTTCTGTAAACTATATTAAGGTAAAATTGTAGATGTGCATATCTTTCCTTCTAAAGACCTTTAAAGATAAAGTAAAAAAGATACAGGCTAAAGAGTTGTGAGTTCACCACACCAAATGAGAGCAGCATTTTAGGAGGTACAGCTCATGAATGGTCTGCATACCTTCTTTCTTCTTCGTTGCAGTACTTTGACCAAGAGGGTTGTGTGGCTGACAGTATTGAGTCAATATAGCAAACAAATCCCCTTCATGTTTTTAGGTATCAAGGTTGGTTGAATTAATTTCAGATACTTGGATGCTATAGAACCTGCTAGTGGCTCATGTGCAGAATTTCAGCCCAGCTCATTTCTTCTTATAATGAAGCAAATTGTAATTCTGAATTGATTTCTCCTGTGGAAATACCATGAATATAAATTACAGTGCCACTGGCATATAAGAAAAAAGTTACTTTACAAGCCTCTGATCATTTCTAAATAAACTAAAACTAAGAAACCTTAACAAAAAAGCCCTGTGGAATCCAGCATTAATGACCTTTACTTCTAATTTGATGACCTAAATCTTTATAACTTTATATATGCATCAGAGATAATTTTCAGACCATGCTGGAGTAGATGTGGGGAGAGTTGGAGGGAAGGTGTATGCTGACCTGCCAGTTGTTCTAGAATCAACAGATTGTTCCTACCAGCTCATAGCAGATCAGGTCATTCCAAGTACAGGGGATTGTTGGTAAATTCTAGTTCACATTGTCAAACTAATGCTGCATTTCCCTCCTCCTGTCTTGTAGCTATGTAAGTTCTGTTGGAATTTTGGTGTTTGGTTTGTATTCTGCTTAGGTGTGAATATGAAAAATGGGACATGAGAAAAATCTAATGAAAAAAATAAAGTGAAATTGGAGTAGAGAACAGGCTGAGTGGAAAAACAAATATAGAGACACACTGAAAAGAGCCACGATTTAAAAAAAAAGGTGATAAAGACAAAGTATTTTAAAATGAACAGATACAGTGCAGTATTGTGCTTCATGAGGGGCAGGGTCTCTTCCCCGCTCCCTTCAACAGTTGCAATTTTTATGACAAATTTCAGGGAAACTGGCACTTGGCTTAAAATCTCCAGCTTCTGAGTTATGTCCTTACATGTGAATTTTGCCTTTTTTATTTTGAGTAAGTTTCTAGTCCTTTACCTTATGGAGAAAAGCTGGAAAACATGAACCATAAGGGCTCAAAAAAACCAATGCAAATATCAAGACTAAATATCATTTTTTATTTTAAATCTCATTATTTTGGGGGGCCCATTCATAGTATCTCCATGCAGCAGGCAGAATAGTAAGCTTGCTTTTCCTTTGTGTCTGTGTGGGGAGAATGAACTAATGCATCTAATGGCACTTATTGACCCAAAGGGAGCATAGGATACCACCAGGCCAGCTTACATGTCTGCTGATGCCTGGAAATAATTGCATCTAGTGCCTGCTGTCCGGACAGACATGTCCTCTCAGAGGCTGAATGCAGCCTTTTGGTGGGCCTAACAATATTTACAATCCCAAGTATTAAAAAAATCATAAGATGGACTTAAAATAAGATTTTTAAAGATAATAAATTGATATTTTTATTTGTGCGCTTCAAGGAAAGCACCAAATATTGCAGGAGTCGCAGTATAATGGCTAGATGACATTATCTGTTTCTCTGTGGGCTATTTACTGTTGGGTCCAACCATAGATATACGCTATTGACTCCAAACAAATACTTTATAGCAATGTAATGCTAAGTAGGTCTGTCACCTAAACATTTTATAATTATTACAATTTCTGCTTGCTGTAGGGGCTGCAATGCAATATTATGTTAATTGACAATGTAAATTAAATTGTCTGCTTCCTATATTTAACTGTATATTTTCTTGCAAGTGTATTGGCTTCATATATATGATAATATTGTGTATTAGTCTGAAAATTCTTTCTCTAAAGTATTAAAATTTTCTACATATGTTATTTAAAAGGTATTGATAATGTAAAAGACAATATACTGTGTACTTTATAGCATAGTCTGCTGTCTTTAATGAAGACACTGACAATGTACTGTAACAACAGGTCCAATATTTCCTACCTGGCCTTCTCTAGCTAGAAAGGACATGGATCTGAATGCATAAGTTGTGTCCTGAAGTTTTTCCATTCCCTCCGGCACCTCAAGTAAGTGACACTGGCAGAAACTGTACAAAAAAGACCTTGCTGTTGTCCTATCAAGAGCCTTCTTTGTTAACTTGGACTCCAACTGTTGAGCCCAAATCTGAACCAGTTTCTCCACAAAATTGTCACAGGTCTCAGTTGAACGCCCTCTCATTGTCAGTGATTAGACTGCTGAGAGGAACCCGGCTGCTGTGTCCTTGGGTGTTCTAAGCCTCCGGAGCCAAAATGGAACCCAGCTACTGCCACAGCCTTAGGTCCATAGGCACAGGCTATCAATCTAGCACCCCCTCTGAGACTGAATCCTGCTGTCCAGCTGCCTAACTCCTATAATCAATGCTGACACACCAGATTCCCCTGTAGATTAAACACACCCTATCACAGACCTTCACCCAAAGGCATAAGCCTCTGGTTTCTCTCTTCGGGGGGCCATTTGGTAGGTGTAACATACAGACTTTGCATGCAGGTGTAACTAGTTTTTACTCTTTAATAGCACAAAAATTACACAGAAGATGGCTCATGTAGAAAACATCTTAAATGCCATTGTCTTCACTAGCTCAGCCTTCCCTGGGGATTCCCTAGGGTCCATCTGTGTTCAGTTCAAGAGCCTCATCTGGCTCCTGCAGCAGCTTGAGTGGCAGAAAATGGCCAGAGACTGAGGGCAAATATTCAAGGTTTTGCTTGTTTGGAACCTTGTAGTCCCTCCATCAGATGATGTCTGGAACCCTACCGGATGACTTCATAGCTAGACAATCTCTGCCCTGCTAAACCAGTTCTCCTGGACAGGGGCCAGTCTTTTGTTTTCAGCTATTATATTTCTGTGGTTCATCACTTTAAATCAACAACCCTCTTTCATTGTCCTTTCAGCCCAACGTGGAGGCAAGTAATAGAGAAGGTAAAGGGCCTGGATATTTAAAATGGAGTTGGGAGCTTGGTAAAATCACATACAGAGACCATAATCTCACAAAGAATTCATAATTTGTACAGACAGATTTCCCAAACTGTCAAAAAAATATCTAGAAGTTTCCTCATGACAGAAGGGACTCAGTTCAGCTATCAAATGGGTATAATTTAGATTAAACAAGCTGTCTATCACCCTAAACAAATCTGCTGACTGACATGTTCATACACAATAAATAGGCTTGGAAGAATTAGATTATCCGTAAATGTCAGTAAACATTGATTTCACCATACACATACAAACTGATGGAAAAAAATATTTCCATCAATGATGATTGAAATTTCAGGTAGGCAAAGTAAGGAAAATGCTGCTTTAGAACTACTTCAGGTTTTATTTAAAGATATTTACTTTGTATATTTTGACATGTTGACAATTTGTGTAATAACTTTTTGAATCTCAACACTTGACCCGACCCTTCCTATAATTTCCTGCAACTTTGAACTTTTAAATTGATTATAATTAGAAAAGATTAAATATAAATACTGACTTTCTTGGCTAGCTGTGTAGTTAGATAAATATGACTATTTTACTCACTTCCCCTGACCAGGAGCTAAAGGTTTAAGGATAATACCTTTAATCAAAATTCTTATGCAAACACATTTCGATGGTCATCTTTGATGGGAGTTGCACATAAATATCCAAGGATAGAATTTTTCCCATTATTTGTATTTTTGAGCATAGATTCCACCTCCTTCAGTAATGATTTTTCTGAGTTTAAAGTATTGTTTTCCCATTGATCAGCTGGGGTTATTGTGGGTGACTTCTAATGTGTGGGTGTGACTAACGGAAGTTTACCTATGCAGGAGCTGATCATTATAAAGGGAGAAACAACCTTATAATCTTTCCTCCTCCCTTCTCTGAGGTTCTCAGTTTGAAAATGACCTTCTGGGACATGAGTGGAGTAAGGAGCAGTTTTCCAATTTCAGTTTTAGAGCATTTGAACTTTTAAGTTACTTACCAGGTGTGTTGTGTTCGTTTTTGGTTTTTTAAAAATGAAAGTAACATAATTATGTCTGTTCTTATAAACAGAAGAGATTCTGAATAAATCTTATTCCACAAAATCAGTGGTTGGGTGGACTTGTTTTCATATTTCAGGATGTCTGTTTGTCTAAAATCACATTAACTGAATCTTCAGTGGACAGTGACACTTCATCCTTTTTCAGAGTGGAGCTCTGCCAGAAGTGACCATTAGTCTATTGTCATTCATTCTGTTTTAATTGCCAAACTGCTAGGGAGCCCTAAATTTGAAGTCATAGTTCTTAAACTGTAGGCTGCATATTCCAGATCACTTGACTGTTATGTGGAGCCACTTAGCTATGAGCCATCAATGTATATATTACTAAACCCTCTGATTTTTAGATAACACAGAAGCAGTTTATCCTTAATATCTCTGGGGACAAACTGCTAAAAGCTACCTTGTTCAAAATCTGTTTGTCTGTATACTGCATGTGAGCGTGTGTGTATGTTTTAAGATACAAACAATAATGTAAAGCTCACTTACCAGGTCTTTATAAAATGGTGTATAAAACAATCGAGTACAGTAAATTAAATATGATATTACCTAAATACAATTATACTTATCAGCCTTCTATAACCACACAAACCATTTACCAGAAAGAGTTATTCTGGAGTAGATAATTCTCAATTAACTTTTACTACTTTATTTTTTCTAATTTAGTTACATTTAAATTTTCAAATAAAAACAATTGTATCAAATGGCATTTCTAAGTATTACACTGAAGATGAGATATAATTTTATGTATATAGAATTGCAACTGATGGAAGTCTTAGCTTAAACTACTATTTTGTCTTCAATTTGATTGCTGCCTGCATTGTGTAGATAACTTGATTGAATTTCAAGATGGCTACATGCTCACATCCCATTCAGTGACAGCAGCAGGGGAAGGGCAGAGGGAAAGAAAGGCTTGTAAGAAAAGTTACTTGGAAAGCAGATCTTGTAGTTCCATTAGGGTGTTGGCATCTATGATTGGTGGACCTACTAAGATCTGCAGTGAGAAGCTGTGCTCTGACAATCCTTGTAAGGTCAGAGACTTGGGCTTCCCTCCTTCAGAGCTTACCAGGTTTGCAGAACATGGAGTGAGAAACAGCGCACTTCAGTGGATCAAGAAAGGGAGCAAGTGCATGGAGGAAGTCAGCTTGATGCACAGGTGCCTTCATGAGCTGAAACCTTTAAGCAGTTCATGCCAAAACTGGTAAGTGCTAAGCAGTTACGTTTCAACATGAAGTGTTTAAAGGTTTTGTCTACAAACTATGTGTAGCTCTTGTCCTGATGCTCCTCACTGTCTCACTCGTCTTGCTGCTCAGCCTTCCTCTATGTCTATCCTATCCTGATGCCCTGCTTGCTAAACACCTCCCTGAGCCACCTGCACCAACTGACCTAATTAAACTCCTGAATATCCTGTGATCTCTGCTGTGACTGACTACACACACAAGAAGAGATAATCAAGGACAGCTGATGAGGAACAAGGATGTGCAAACTGTTTTTGATAAAATAAGTAATCTAAATTGCTATTAAAATCTTTTAGGATTAACTTTTTGTAGTGCCCCCTCTCCACCCAGTAACTTTCTTCAATGCCAATCTGCTTACAGGATTTGATGGACAGGCCTGGGTTCTTCTGGATCGCGCCACCCGCTCAGCAGGGTGTATCTTCTTTATTTTTCCCTATGAATTTATTTGGTGGTTCCTCCACCTCCTTTGCTCCTTCCTGGCAGGGTCACCAGGGCAGCTTGGGAGGAAAATTCTAACCACAGGGTAACCCCCACTTACTTGTCACATAGTTGGAGACTCCCGAGAAATAACAAAATACATACAGTGTATTCAGCACAGTAATTATATTAAACAGGAGACAAATGTAACATAACAAGGTAAAACACTATTTTTAGGGGCACTGGTGCCCATGCTGATAGTACCTATGATTTTCCGCAGTCACATGACCTGATGTAGCAAATGTATTAGTGTCCGGTTCATACACATACTTTGTTGGGGCCCTTGATGACCTATGACCACGATATCTTCTCTGCAGTGGTTTAGCAGTGTGGCTGACTGGGTTCAGTACAGCCCAAAGGACTCACATGTGGGAGGAGGTGGTAAGTCCCTCCACAGGTTTAATATGGAGCAGGTTATAAAATCCTCAAACCCTTACTCCCTGGCTTGAGGACACAGTTCAGGGAGTAGGGGGTCCCCAAAACAAGTTCCATGACTAAATAAAAGACGGTGCACTCACAAACTCCATGAATGATCCTCAGGTTCAGAGATGACTCTGGACTCCTCAGTTACTGCAGAGGGGCTGATCTCTGCTGGCAGGGATCCTCTTCAGGCAGGAGTGAGGCTGCTTTGGTCCCAGGATTTCCCCTCACCACAAAGGGGTGCAGGGCTCAAAGTGCAGATTATACAACTTTACTAACATCCTAACTGTAGTCCCCTAGCCCAGTGTCCAGACACACTCACAGCAGGCAGCAACCCTGAACTAGCAGCCAGAGCAGAACTGACCATGTGGTGACTGGTTTCACCTAGGGAGCTGGAGGGCTAACTCAGCCTGGCTGGGGAGGTTTCCCAGCATAACTCTACAAACTGGGAGTCATCAGCGGAGAGGGAAAAACCCAGCTGAGGGATCTTGCTTTCAGGTCCCTAGAGGCCAGTTCTCAGGGGGAACCCTGCATGTGTGCAGGCCAGTCAGCCTCACCTCAGGCCCTGGAAAAATCATGGAGCAGGTCCTCAAGGAATCAATTCTGAAGCACTTAGAGGAGGGGAAAGTGATCAGGAACAGTCAGCATGGATTCACCAAGGGCAAGTCTTGCCTGACGAACCTAATTGTCTTCTATGAGGAGATAACTGGGTCTGTAGATAAGGGGAAAGCAGTAGATGTGTTATTCCTTGACTTTAGCAAAGCTTTTGATACAGTCTCCCAAGTATTCCAAGTATTCTTGCCGTCAAGTTAAAGTAGTATGGGCTGGATGAATGGACTATAAAGTGGATAGAAAGCTGGCTAGATCATTGGGCTCAGTGGGTAATGATCAATGACTCCATGTCTAGTTGGCAGCCAGTATGAGTGCCCCAAGGGTCGGTCCTGGGGCTGGTTTTGTTCAATATCTTCATTAATGATCTGGAGGCTGGCGTAGACTGCACTCTCGGCAAGTTTGCAGATGACACTAAACTGGGAGGAGTGGTAGATACACTGGAGGGTAGGGATAGGATACAGAGGGACCTAGACAAATTAGAGGATTCGGCCAAAAGAAACCTGATGAGATTCAACAAGGACAAATGAAGAGTCCTGCATGTAGGACGGAAGAATCCCATGCACTGCTACAGACTAGGGACCGAATGGTTAGGCAGCAGTTCTGCAGAAAAGGACCTAGGGGTTATGGTGGATGAGAAACTGGATATGAGTCGACAGTGTGCCCTTGTTGCCAAGAAGGCTAGTGGCAATTTGGACTGTATAAGTAGGAGCATTGCCAGCAGATTGAGAAACATGATCATTCTCTTTTATTTGACATTGGTGAGGCCTCATCTGGAGTACTGTGTCCAGTTTTGGGCCCCACACTACAAGAAGGATGTGGAAAAATTGGAAAGAGTCCAGTGGAGGGCAACAAAAATTAATAGGGGACTGGAGTACATGACTTATGAGGAGAGGCTGAGGGAACTAGGATTGTTTAGTCTGCAGAAGAGAAGAATGAGGGGGGATTTGATAGCTGCTTTCAACTACCTGAAAGGGGGTTCCAAGAGGATGGATCTGGACTGTTCACAGTAGTAGCAGATGACAGAACAAGGAGTAATAGTCTTAAATTGCAGTGAAGGAGGTTTAGGTTGGCTATTAGGAAAAACTTTCACTAGGAGGGTGGTGAAGCACTGGAATGAGTTACCTAGGAAGGTGGTGGAATCTCCTTCCTTAGAGGTTTTTAAGGTCAGGCTTGACAGAGCCCTGTCTGGGATGATTTAGTTGGGGATTGGTCCTGCTTTGAGCAGGGGGTTGGACTAGATGACCTCCTGAGGTCCCTTCCAACCCTGATAATCTATGATTCTATGCAGGCCTGGGCCTCACCAGCTCCCCACACAGCCAGTCTTGCCCTTGCCCTGGCTGACTCCAGATTGTCTCAAAAACTGGCTTCTCCCATTTCCTGAGCTCCCTGGGAAGGGCAACCCTTTTCAAGAGGTGGGATTCTTTTTTTTCTTTGGTGGCAGCACTCCATCCCCTCCAATGCCCCCTCCCCCCCCTTTTTTTTTTTTTTTTTTTGCTTGGGGTGGGAAAAAACCTGGAGCTGGGGCCTGGCCAGCAGACAGAGCCCCAGGAATCTATGTAATCTCCTTGTGGGTTACATTTTCTTCCCATACATTTTCATTTTCCTGGAACTTTTTCCTTTATAGTTTCAGCCAGGACTGGTGGTTGTATACTGTGAGAGAGAGAGAGTTTTCAGAACCAGTGAACATAAGAACGGCCATAGTGGGTCATAGACCAAATGTCCATCTAGCCCAGTATCCTGTCTTCCCACAGTTGCCAATGCCAGGTGCCCCAGAGGGAATGAACAGAACAGGTAATCATCAAGTGATCCATCCCCTGTTGCCCATTCACAGCTTCTGGCAAACAGAGGCTAGGGGCATCATCGTTGCCCATCCTGGTTAATAGCCATTGATGTACCTATCCTGCATAAATTTATCTAGTTCTTTTTTGAACCCTGTTATAGTCTTGGCCTTTACAACATCCTCTGGCAAGGAGTTCCATAGGTTAACTGTGCATGTGTGAAAAAATACTTCCTTTTGTTTGTTTTGAAACTGCTGCCTGTTAATTTCATTTGGTGACCTTTAGTTCTTGTGTTATGAGAAGGAGTAAATAAAACTTCCTTATTTACTTTCTCCATACCAGTCATGATTTTACAGATCTCTATCATATTCTCCCTTAAGTCATCTCTTTTCCAAGCTGAAAAGTCCCAGCTTTTTAAATTTCTCCTCTCACAGTCTGTTCCATACCCCTAATCATTTTTGTTGCCCTTCTCTGTACCTTTTCCAATTCTTATTATTAGGACTGCTGATTAATCACAGTTAACTCACTTGATTAACAAAAAATTAATCACAATTAAAAAAATTAATCATGATGAATCAGTTTTAATTGCACTGTTCAACAATAGATTACCAATTGAAATTTATTAAATATTTTAGATTTTTTCTACATTTTAAAATATATTGATTTACATTGGAATACAGAATACAAAGTGTGGAGTACTAACTTTATATTATTGATTACAAATATTTGCACTGTAAAAATGCTAAACAAGAGATATTTTTCAGTTCACCTCATGTAAGTACTGTAGTGCAATCTCTTTATCGTGAAAATGTACCTTACAAATGTAGATTTTTTGTTACATAACTGCATGTTAAAACAGAACAATGTAAAACTTTAGAGTCTACAAGTCCACTAAGTCCTACTTCTTGTTCAGCCAATCGTCCAGAGAAACAAGTTTGTTTACATTTATGGGAGATAATGCTGCCTGCTTCTTATTTATAATGTCACCTGAAAGTGAGAACAGATGTTCACATGGGATTTTTGTAGTTGGGATTGCAAGGTATTTATGTGCCAGATATGCTAAACATTCATATGCCCCTTCATGCTTTGGCCACAGTTACAGAGGACATGCTTCAATGTTGATGACGTTCATTAAAAAAATAATGCATTAATTAAATTTATGACTGAATTCCTTGGGGGAGAATTGTAAGTCTCCTGCTCCGTGTTTTACCTGCATTCTGCCATATATTTCATGTTCTAGCAGTCTTGGATAATTATTCAGCATGTTGTTCATTTTAAGAACACTTTCACTACAGATCTGACAAAACGCAAAGGAGTTACCAATGTGAGATTTCTAAAGATAGCTACAGCACTCGACCCAAGGTTTAAGAATGTGAAGTGCCTTCCAAAATCTGACTGGGATAGGGTGTGGAGCATGCTTTCAGAGATCTTAAAAGAGTAACACTCTGATACGGAAATGACTGAATCCAAACCACCAAAAAAGAAAATCTACCTTCTGCTGGTAGCATCTGACTCAGATGATGAAGATGAACATGTGTTGGTCTGCACTGCTTTGGATCGTTATCAAGCAGAACCTATTATCAGCATGGATGCATGTATTCTGGAATGGTGGTTGAAGCATGAAGGTACATATGAATCTTTAGCGCATCTGCCATGTAAATATCTTGCAAGGCCTGCTACAACAGTGCCATGCAAACGCCTGTTCTCACTTTCAGGTAACATTGTAAACAAGAAGCGGGCAGCATTATCTCCTGTAAATGTAAACAAACTTGTTTATCTGAGCAATTGGCTGAAAAAGAAGTAGGACTAATTGGAATTGTAGGCTCTGAAGTTTTACCTTGTTTTATTTTTGAATGCAATTATTTCTGTACATTTGTAAGTTGCTTTTACAATAAAGAGATTGCACTACAGTACTTGTATTAAATGAATTGAAAATACTATTTTATTTTTAGTGTAAATATTTATAATAAAAAACAAATATAAATTGAGCACTGTAGATCTTGTATTCTGTGTTGTAATTGAAATAAATATATATTTGAAAATGTGGAAAACATCTAAAATATTTATACAAATAGTATTCTACTATTGTTTAACAGCACGATTAATCGTAATTAATTGATTCATTTTTAATCACTTGACAGCCCTACTTATTTTCTATCTATCTCTTAATGATTCCCAACATTCTGCTCACTTTTTTGACTGCCGCTGCACATTAAATGGATGTTTTCAGAGAACTATCCACAATGATTTCAAGATCTTTCTTGAATGGTAAAAACTAATTTAGACCCCATCATTTTATATGTATAGTTGGGATTATGCATTCTTTCACATATAGTGTCACTCCCCAACCAGCACAACCTGTTTTGTCCTTCCGATATATTTTGTACCCTGGTATTACTGTGTCCCATTGATTATCCTCATTCCACCAAATTTCTGTGTTGCCTATTATATCAATATACTCATTTAATACGAGGCACTCTAGTTCACCCATCTTACTATTTAGACTTCCAGCATTTGTATATAAGCACTTTAAAAACTTATTACTTTTTAGCTGTCTGCCATTATGTGATGTAATTGAATGGGACTCTTTTTCATTTGACTGTTTCTTATCAGATCCTACCCGTATTTTATCATCTTCCATTCTCTCCTCTTTACTAGGACGTAGAGAATCTCCATAATAGATCATCCCCTAAGGGATGTCTCCGTCCGAACCATGTACTCCTCCGCACCTGTTGGATTTCCCCCAGTCCTTAGTTTAAAAACTGCTCTATAACCTTTTTAATTTTAAGTGCCAGCAATCTGGCTCCATGTTGGTTTAGGTGGAGCCCATCTTTCCCTCTTTCCCAAAAGTTACCCCAGTTTCTAATAAATCTAACCCCCTCCTCCCTATGCCATCATCTCATCCACACATTGAGACCCTGCAGTTCTGCCTGTCTAACTGGCCCTGCGTGTGGAACTGGAAGCATTTCAGAGAATGCTACCATGGAGATCCCGGACTTCAATCTCTTACCTAGCAGCCTAAATGTGACCTCGAGGACCTCTCTCCTATCCTTCCCTATGTCATTGATACTTACAGGTACCATGACCACCGACTCTTCCCAGGAGTACACATAAGTCTATCTAGATGTTTCGAGAGGTCCGCAACCTTCACACCAGGCAGACAAGTCACCATGTGGTTCTCCTCGTCATCGCAATCCTAGCTATCTATGTTTCTAATGATTGAATCCCCCATAACTATTACCTGTCTCTTCCTAATAACTGGAGTTCCCTCCTCTGGAGAGGTATCCTCAGTGTGAGAGGATATCATGACAGCATCTAGAAGAAAAATCCCAACTATGGGATCATTTCCCTCTGCTGCAGTTGGATATTCTCCTTCCCTGAGGCTTTCATCCTACTCAGCAGCACAGAGACCGTCAGACCAAGGGTGGGACCATTCTTCTGTGTCCCAGAAAGTCTCATTTATGTACCTCTCTGTCTCCCTTAGCTCCTCCAGTTCAGCCACTCTGGTTTCCAAAGCCTGTACACTTTCTGTGAGGGCTAGGAGCTCCTTGCACCGAAGGCACACATACGCCACCTGTCCGTAGGGCATGTAACCATACATGCTGCATTGGGTGCAATAAACTGAGTAGGCCCCATTTTGTTGCTGGACTTCTGCCTGCATTCTCTTTTTACTCCTGCAGCTCATTCCTTTGTTGATGTTTTGGTTTTATCAGGGCACGTTTTGGGCTTTAAGTTTAAAGAATGCTAAGTGTATCTAGGGCCCCGCTCACAACTTCCTCACAAAGCTCCCCTGTTAGCTACTCCTGTTCGCTAGCTCCTCTGGTCACTTAGGAGTGGGCTTTTAAAGCCCTGGTCTTCCTCAGTAGCCCCGCCCCCTTGTTAAAAGGGTTGATGGGTGCTAAAGGGTTCAAAGCCTCATTAAGAAAATGTGGAAACAATGTACTGGAATCTCATGACAAGGCCCATTCTTTTTGAGATTTTTTAGTCTATTTTTTTACAAACTAAGGCAGGATAGTTTTGAAAAGACTCTTAACAATCCTCTGAATATTTTGGGAATTACTTTACCCTTGTGACTTACTCTGGCTCGCATGCCGGTATCTTAACCAGTATTTGATTGCAATTCCCAACTCTGCTATAAGCTGGCTGTGTGACCTTGGGCAAACCATTAAACTTCTGTCTCTTAATTGCCCCGTCTGTAGAACTGGAGTAATACTATTTATCTTCCTCACATGGATCTGGAAAGGGTTAATTCATTAATATTTGGGAAGTGCTCTAAGAGTCTCAGATGGTTGGAGCTTTAGAAACACAAGGCATTATTAAACCCAACCCTTTTGAGTGTCACCTGTCAGTAATTAAAACGTAAATGCTGCAGTGCTGCTAATTAGATTTTAAACAATGCAGTTTTAAAATAAAATAAATGTGAACTCAGTAGAATGTTGAATGCTGAGTTCAGATAAGAATTAATGTATTTCAGTTGGGGGGGGGAGTGTTCTTCTGCGCACAGTAAATATCAGTACTATCTCACTATAGGCTAAAACAGTTACAGACCCACTGTTCATTACTTTGGATGTGTCACATTTGCTAGTATGACAAGATGTATTATGGACAAGGAAATTTACAGATGGAAAGAAATATCTATGTAAGCTGTTTATTTGATTTTTTTTCCACTTCTCTTTGCTATACTGGCCAACCTTGGGATAATGGAATTATTTTATGCATTCTGCACTATCATCAGACTTTGGATGACTGCAAAAAGGCCACTGGCAACAAAAATAAGATGGCTGTAAAAAAATGCAAAAAATTGCAGTAGAAAAAAAGGTACAATCAATAACTTGCCCTTAAATTTAAAAAGGAACTAAATGAGGAACTTCTGGACAATTTATCTTGCTGTTTACAGATAACAAGTCACTTTGTTTTTATGTGTTCAGTCTAGTATTCCATAATTTATTTGAAAGAAGATGAGAAATAATGTAGATAAATGATGAAGTGTCAGGGTCTGACGCTCTTAAATGAAGCTATTATGGTCAAAGAGAAAACGTAAAACCTGCGGCTCATTATGAGAGTGTTCTACTTGTCAGTTAAGTGAAAAGGCCTGGAATGATTTCCAGTTTATTTGTCATTGCAGTTATTAAAGCTGTCTTTTTGGTGCCATGAAAATGAATTGAAGACTTTATTCGAAGTAAATTTGTACTAAAGCTTTCAGATGTATCTTATGTGAGCTCAGTGAGGCAAGAAAACAGCTTAAAAGCTAAAATATTACAAGAAGGCAACTACGGAAGTCCTGAAACATAAAACCATATAAAGTCTGAGGAAGTTACAAAAATAGATGAAGTATTTTGTCTCGGGGAATAAAGCTGAGCTTTACTGCATAGTAGATGTACATACAGAAAGGATGAACCCTTGTTAATTGCCATAAAGTATTTTCTTCCAAGGAACTGTGAATGGCGGTCACATTTATATACAAACATTATTGCTGGGACAATTTTATCAAGAATAAAAGGAGGACTGTTTTATTCTGTATTGCGCACATTTAGAAATACCATCTGTGTGTCAAAACAGTAGATGACATATCAATGGCAAGTATTAGTCTCTCTACAGTCCTGATGACTAATAATGTGGTACTGCAAGACTGAACAAAGAGGAAGATAAGGAGTTCAGTAAGACCAGAGCAGTGTAATCCGTTTCCTTAATTGAATTATTCGACTACAAAATACTGCATCTGACTACAGGGAATGGGAGACATTATTGACATTTTTATCTCTCATGAACTGATCTTAAAATACTTCGTGATCCTTGGAGGTCATAGTAAAATTTTAGATCATAATAGATTGAAATTAAGTCAGACTAACTATTGAGGTGGTCATTGACACTATCTTTGTTGCAAGATCCTTTCAAAAATTCAGCATGCTGTATGTTTGAGACTCATGTAGAGGCCTTTGATATTTTCATTTCGGTCCATCTTTTTATCCCCTAAATTTCTTTTCTTATAGCTTATAACTACTTTGTATTTGCCAAGATAAATTAGACTATACTAGGTTTGAACTGTCCAAAAGGAAATTACGGGTCTTTTTTATTTTAAATTGAAAGCTGTAGAAGCACTAAACTGAATGCTTAACTCTGAGCTCCAGCAATCTTATAGTAGGGAGGTTGACATTTTATTGCAGATATTACAAATGTTATGACATGTCTTCAGGGTCAGGTTAAAAACAAAAAGCTTTCCACATCCTCATCAGAAGCAATCTGTCAATTTTGTCATCAGATATTATAGAAGCCCTCAGTACCAGTGTCACAGTTAAGGGTTTATCAGGCTCTGTGCTAATATATAGTTTAAAAATGCTGTGTGTGTGTGTGTGTGTGTGTGTGTGTGTGTGTGTGTGTGTGTGTGTGTGTGTGTGTGTGTGTAAAAATATTAAAAAAACACTGATTTTTAGGGGATTGTAACTGCAATAAAAATTCCCTCTGGGCTAAAACTTGGCATTCACAGCTCAAAGGGATTTTTTTAATTAAAAAAAAATCAGTGAAGGTTTTCTTGAGAGATAAGAGCACAAAAACATATATTCTGCATTTTTTGAGTACTTTAATATTTTTAAACAGATAGACTTAAAAATATTTACACACTTGACTGTTTTTACATAAGAGACCCTTAAAAAGGAGAACCCAAGAAGGGCATAGGTGGCAAGGTTAGACAACTGCTTTTTGCTCATCATGAGTTTAAGTGTTGCGCCTTTGATTAGACATATCATTAGCAACACATTTAAAAGGACTTGGTCTCTTTTTGTGCTGAAACCAGGCATGAGGGAACAGAATGTTTGATGCACAAATATAAATCCCAGAACCTAAGCTAATTTCTTCTACAAGGACCATGCACAGGGGCCGTGGGGAACATGACTGAAACATGTACACTGTTTGGAAAAGCTGGAACTGTTGGCATCCAGATATCTGCTTTGGTGTATAGAGTACTTCATTTTCCAGGGCTGTCAATCTGGAACTTTATAGTTATTTATATTATAGTAGCACCCAAAATGCATAAGGCACTGTACAGATATATCGATAGATGCAGAATTCATAATCTAAAAAGAGGGGGAAAACAGATGTAAAATACAAGCAGGTGCTTGGGGTGATGACAGGCACAATACTTAGAATCATAGAATAGCAGGATTGGAAGGGACCTCAGGAGATCATCTAGTCCAACCTCCTGCTCAAAGCAGGACCAATCCCCGGATAGATTTTTTAGTCCAGTTCCCTAAATGGTCCCCCTCAAGGACTGAACTCACAACCCCGGGTTTAGTAGGCCAATGCTCAAACCACTTACCTTATACTTGGTAAGGCCTTTATTCTGACTGCTTATTTTTTGTAGGTGATGATGTGAGAATGGGTGTTTTTGAGTGGTTTGAATGTGAAAAACATTTTAGTTCATTCCATGTATAAGGAGCAATGCATAGGATGTGGGAACGTCTGCATGAAAAAGTAAGGAAAGGGGTCTTCAAGATAATAAGGCACATCCACCTCAAATATCTTTAAAAATGTAGTCTCAAAGCTCTAATTCTGATTGTTTAGGCATGACTTTTCACAAATACTAAAAAATACATTGCTTAAAATAATGTTTTACAATACTTAGCTCATACATGCCAACCATCCCTATTTAGGAGGGGAAGACCCTAGTTTACTCTGACCCCACCACAGAACCTCATTCAGTCCAATGTGTTCAAAAGATTTTTCTCTTTGTGTGTTCCTCTCTGTAATATTTAACTGTTGAAAAATGGGTTTGTGCCCAATGCCCATGGTTTACTTTAATTTAAAATGACATCTTTCTATTTTGATTTTTAATTTAAAATCGGGAGCCTGTGCTTGGTGTCTGTTTGCATTTTGGAAGCCAATAAAAACAAACTAAAAAAAACCAGACCCTTTAACCACAGCCCCCTCCTGAGAATCAAGTCAATTCACCCATTCTACATCTCCATAGCATCCTAGGGCTCTCTGAATTGACTGGGTATATTTAGGTACATTACTTATTTGTCACTGACTACTGTAGTCTATTTCATACCTGCCTTGTGGCACAAATTCCCCTAGTTTCAGATGACAGCTACATACTGTCTGCCATCAGACCTCTGGAAATGTTTCATAATTCCAGTGCTCTTATTGCTCCTGGTTAGTTCAGGGTTTAGAAATGTATTGAGGAAATGGGCTATTTGAATCACAGACACGGTCCTGCATTTATAACCCTTATTGCTTTTTGCTTTGAGAGAAACACAGATAAATGCCCTTCTGTAAGGTTATAGCAAACTGAAGTCTCTCCATCGAGCACAGAATTAAAGGACATGATAATGCTGAGATGGAAGATGAACTGTTTTGAGGGGAGGATAGGAAAGGATTTCACTAAATGCCAAAGGACAGTAAATAAAAGTCTAAGTACTCTCCTATAGACCAACAGTATCTTGTCCCTTTACCTTCTTAAGGAAGTTCATTTAATTAATAATTAAGCACCTAATCTTGAAGTTGCTGTGCATGTGGACCTTGCAATGGAAGAGTGGGTCACTAGGTGTCTAAAGCACAGGAGACCACCTGAGTTCTATTCTTGTTTCTGCATAGGGTTGCCAACTTTCTAATTGCAGAAAACTGAACCCCCACCCCTTCCACAAGGCCCTGCATGGTTCAGTGAGTGTGGAAGGGGGCTCCAGTCTGACACATGGGGTTATAAGATACTGGCTCTGGGCTGGGATGCAGGCTTCAGGGTGGGGCCAGAAATGAGGGTTCAGGGTGTAGGAGGGGGCTCCGGGCTGGGGCAGGGAGTTGGGGTGTGAGAGAGGGTAAGGACTGTGGCTGGCAGGACAGGCTCTGGGGTGGGACTGAGGCTGAAGAGTTCAGAGTGTAGGAGAGGGCTCAGGGCTGGGACTGAGGGTAGGACTGCAGGCTTCAGGCGGTGCTGACCTCAGGTGGCTCCTGGAAAGCAGACACGTCCCTCTGGCTTCTAGGTGGAAGGGTGACCAGGGAGGGTCTACGTGCCACCCCCACCCACAGGTGCTGCCCCCCCCGCAGGTCCCATTGGCCATGGTTCCTGGCCAATGGGAGCTGCGGAGCCGGCACTCAGCATAGCGCCTGTGGGCAGGAGCAGCACGCAGAGCCTCCCTGGCTACCCCTCCCTCTGGAGGGACATGCCAGCCGCTTCCCAGCAGCTACACAGTGTGAGCAGGGAGCCTACCAGCCCCGCTACGCCACCAACCGGACTTTAATGGCCCAGTCAGCGGTCCTGACCAGTGTCGAAAATAGGACACCTGGCAACCCTATTTCTGCATTTGAGTCCTTGTGTGACATTGGGCAGATTGCTTAGCCTCTTTGTGCCCCATATCCCCATCTGTAAAATTGCTCTGGTAATATTTGCCTCATTGGAGTTTTATGGGATTTAACTAAATGTCTGTAAAGTACTTTGAGTTCCTTGGGTAGAAGAGTCTATGGGAATTAATATTCTTCATTTTAACCCAAAAACATGTTGCATATTCATAGAATGTTTTAAATCAGTCCTATGGATAAGAACTGCCCCATCCTGTACCCTTATCATGCTCCCATTTTTTTCTTTATATCTCCCCCCACCCCCTCCTTTTCTTCTCCTAAATTCACTGTTTTGTCTTGGTTTGTCAGCTAATTCAGGTTTCTTTTTAATTCATTGATCTGGCTTATTTAAAACCTCTTTTGGCAGTTTATTCCATATGTCAGTTACATGCCTATATATATATATAGGGCCCTACAAAATTCACAGCTGTGAAAAATGCATCACAGACCATGAAATCTGGTCTCCCCCCATGACACCTGGTCTTTTGTATACTTTTACCCTATACCAAATAGATTTCACAGAGGAGCAGCATTTCTCAAACTGGGGGTCCCGACCCAAAAGAGGGTTGTGGGGGGGTTGCAAGGTCATTTTTTGCGGGGACGGGGTCATGGTATTACAATCCTTATTTCTGTGCTATCTTCAGAGCTGGATGGCCGGAGAGCGGCAGATGCTGGCCAGGTGGCCAGTTCTGAAGGCAGCACCCTGCCAGCAGCAGTGCAGAAGCAAGGGTGGCAATACCATACCATGCCACCGTTATTTCTGCACTGTTGCCTTCAGAGCTGGACTCCTGGCTTTCAGCTGCCACTCTCCAGCCACCCAGTTCTGAGGGCAGCACTGCTGTTAGCAGCAAAGCAGAAGTAAGGGTGGCACTACCACAACCCTGCTACAATAGCCTTGCAACACCCCCCACCCCCACTGCTCTCTTTTTGGGTCAGGACCCCTACAATTACAACACCATGAAATTTCAGATTTAAATCTCTGAAATCATGAAATTTATGTTTTTTAAAATCCTATGACTGTGAAATTGACCAAAATGGACTGTGAATTTGGTAGGGCCCTGCCTATATGGCAGTTTTGCCTAAAATCTCTTTATTTAGTATGTGCTATAAACTAATTTTTTCAGGCTGCAGAGAAGGAGAGAGACAGAGTGGCTGTTTTTAAGATTTGCTAGCTACTATCCTTTAAAGTTAAATAATATGGCAATCTAAACCCACTTCTGCACAGAAAGCTGTTCTTATATCCATAGATATAAAATGGGTATTTATCTAGGAATAGATTCTCATGAATTCTTCCTATATTACTACTAAGGAGAATTTTAAAAGACGTTTTATTTCCTGGGATTCTGAGGTCTTGTTACTATGTTGTGGGTGGAGTATTATATTAAACAGCTTCTGTTTGGTGGAGATGGGAAGGAAAAGGCAAGTTTGCCCTGTTAACTACTGTGCTCCATCAGCTTGATCCAGTGCCCACAGAATTCCATTGACTTCATTGGTTGTTACATTGGTGTGTGTGTGTGTGTGTGTGTGTTTGACAAATACATGCTGAGGACCAGAGGTCAGGGTGTATGCTTGATTTTGTGTGATGTTATTAGAAATGGGATATTTCTTGATGTTTTTGTGAAAATCAAAGACAGACAGATGTAAACAGACCTGTGATATTGAAGAAGAGGGACGATGGTGAAATAGCCCAGAGTAAAGGAATAATAATTTGTGTAGCCTGTGGAAAATGGCATGCTAGGTAATTGGGTACAAAATTAAAGTTACTGATCATCAAACTTGGATGACCCTACTTTACAAATACTTTAGAAGAAAAAAATAATTTGGAATTGTATATACTGCAAGTTGTTCAGCTCACTAGATTGAATTCAGTTATGACGTTCTGAATTGTAAAGAAATTGAGAAATCTTTGTCCAGTTGTGATTGGCAAACCATAAAGTTATAAAATTTTTGGTTTCCTTCTGGAAGCACAACTCTGAAATAACTTTTCTTAAAAACTCTCCCTCTAGCGGTGATAAATAAATTGGTATTTTGCATACTCTGGGATCCTGGGCTTCTGATGGTGTAAATCAGCATAAGCTCATTACCTGGAATTTCAATGTTTTACACCAGCTGAGGATCTGACATTGGATGTTTACATGTACAGTATTACAGAGCTACTCATCCCCACATCAATCTCAACCTCCTCTGCACTTTCCTTGCTTTCTTACATCCACCTTTCCCTTCATTTCTCTCAGCCGTTGAATCTAGTCATTCTGAGTGTGCATGCATACGATGTTATAAATGGAAACCAAAACACTGGTTTTGTTTTTATTTAGCATCAAAAAAAATTTATGAAGAATACATTTTGTAATGTGGAAATGTATTAATTAGTAGACTGTGAAAGAAATGTCTGTCACATTTTTCATACTTTCTATTTGTATCTGATAGAAATGTAACAATATTTTTTAAACAGGCAATAAAGTGCTAACACCTCATACATTTAAAATTAAGGCAACAGTCGAAGTTAAAGACACAATAGATCTAAAATGTAATTTTCATTTAATAATATTCACACTTACATAGGCATTTTCATCTTCAAAATGCACAGACAGAACTCACACACCACTGTGGAATATGTGAGTATTGTTGTTAGTAATTTTGTGTCAAACTAGAGCATTATTTCAAAATATCTAGCAGAGCTAGAGTGGTGAGCAATGCCTAGGAAAAATATGCAAAATGATTAGTGTGATCATCAGTAAAAACTATTATAGTGAAATCAAACATGTAAAGTTAGAAATGATTTAAAGATAAAATCTGTGATATGTGACTGTTTTTATTCTGTCTATCTATAATTCAGACTGCTTAACTAAACTTAAATACAGATACCATAGTTAGAGTATTTGTAAAGCACTAAGCTGACAAGTACAGAGTACTGGCCATTATTTCTGCTTGAGAGTCAGAGGTTTGAGCTATTCATTTTGTTGTCCGACACTCAGCAACAGAATTCCTTGAATTCCCAAAGCTTTTCATATGGTTTCCTCAAGGACAGCTATCATGTCTTAGCTGCTGCAATGACAGATGGGATACAATGTGTCATGTGATGGATAACACTGGATCCACAGTACTTAATCCTTCTAATACTAATAGCTGCATTATCATAGAGATTTATGAGAATGTCAGTTTCAAGTTCCCAGTTCCATTCATGGGTTTTTAAAACTTCAGCTGCAAAAACATGCATCCATCCCATTAATTCTAATTATCATGGTTCATCTTCTCAGCAGTTTTGCACTCCGGAACCTTTCAGTGCAAATTAACGTACCAAAAAAGTGTATTAATTAATATTTGTAGCTTTTAATTTCTGCAAGAGTGTTGTCTGGAAGCAGCTGGCAGTACGGGGCCGCTGCTATTGAATCTTTGCCAAAGAAGTGCAGATGTAATTTTGTTATCTCTTGCTTAGTCATTTACGCAAATTAATTTGAACAATTAGCCTTTTACTGGTCCTTCATGAATCATGCAAAAGGGATCTGCCAAAAAATTGCTAGTTGACAGAAAATAATTGGTTAATGTTGTAAATCTGCAACAAGGTAACGTACTCACAGTGAAGTAAAAGCTCACTTTAAATCTTAGTGATTACTTTAAATGCTCTTATATTGCATTTTTTTATACAGCCAATTTACACTTTGTGAGAAAATTTCAGGGGACGCGCAAATCTCAAAAATGTGGAAAACTTGTTTTGGATAAACACCAAAAAGTTAAGATGTTTGTCTAAATGTTATTCAAGCTCTGTGGATCTCCAAAAGTGGGCTGGGTATCTTTTAAGTACAAGCTTTGTCATGAGCATCACAGTATGTCCTGCTTGCTCTTGAACAGGTCAGAAACACCAAAAGAGAAAGTGCCCTTTTTATGGTATGTTGTGTTTCTAATCCTGGGTTTGATAGCTCAGTGGTTTGAGCATTGGCCTGTTAAATCCAGGGTTGTGAGTACAGCCCTTGAGGGGGCCACTTAGGGATCTGGGTCAAAATCAGTACTAATGTAACAGATAGAGATGCTGAATAAATCTCATATAGTTCAAATTATAAAATTAACATGCTGATGTATGGGACAAAGGGTCAGGTTGATATTTATCTGATCTGAACCTAGTTAAATTGTCCCAGGATTGTAGTTGAGCTATAACAGCTCAGAGAAATCTGCCCAGAGAGCAAGTTCTTTTGCTTCATAAGAACTGTCCATATTTACTAGCCTAAGGAGAGTTTAATTTACTGTTACTTAAAAATACTTGTGTTGTTTCTTTGATACTGCCTTGTGAAGGAGTAATGCAGTTCATGAAAGATAACCTCACTATGCCCATTTCCACCACACAATTAGAGGTGTTCTGAAATAAAAACCTTGAACAAAAAAGCATGGCACAGGGTGGGAGTGGGGGCTGACAAATAGTAGGAATCAGAATATGGTTTCAAATGTCAAAAATGGGTCCTATCTTTATAATGTGTTAACCCAAAATTCCATATTCAAATATTCCTAAATTTGGAGAATTGATAATCTGGATGTACAGTAAATGTTTGGTATGAGTCCATATCTATGCAGAATAGTCTTAATGTGTCCTTTACCAGTTCTTGTTATCTCTTCTACTGTATAATAACCAAGCCAACTGCTTTTCTACATTGTGATACCAACAATCATTGCAGAAGTCAAATAGGAGGTACAATATTATTCTAATATGTAAACTACAAAACTTATAATCAATAAGTGAGTCCAACGGGAGAAGCATGAATTTGTGAGCAGTAGCTCTTAAGCTTGGAAGGGCTTGTTTGCCAGTGTGAGAACAACTTACTACAACTCTAGTTTTTTGCTGCTTTAATTTCTGATATTGATTGATGCATTTGAGTACTTTTGCAAACAGAAATCCATGGATGTTCTTCAGGAGTGCAACTCCACTCCATAGATTCATCCAACGGCAGATGCAATGTGAAAACTCTTATTTTTTTGGAGTCTACTCTCCCACCTCTGACCATATGTAGTCTTTTTGTTTTATTGTACCTCTATGAATTTGGGGAAAATTTTCATCAATATGACATATTTTTGGCTAAATTCTGATAAAAGGCTTCCATGTCTTAACCAACTGTGTCAATAAACCAGGCTTGAATGTCTAAGGCTGTATGAGTGAGACTGTTAACAGGGTGCCCCTTCGCTCTTATCTTCTTGCTCAGCAGAAACTGCACAGATTCCACTGGTTGTGCATTCACAATGACATTTGAGTTCCCTCCTCCAACACCATGACAGTCCATGTACAATAGTCTATTTACAATATCCTCTGTGCTTTTGGCTTTCTCCTCAGGACCTGAGGACCTCCCTTTCCTGAGGCCTCTGAGTCTGGTCTCAGCTTGCCCTGCTCCTCTCTCCCCACACTGCCTGCCTGTGTGTCTGCATCCTTCTGGGCTGATGGGCTAATTGGCTCTTTCTCACCCAGCTGCCAGCCATATTATCTAATTACTTCAATCAGCTTTCTTGGGGGGAGGAGGGGAACTAACTGGTATCCAAGTGCACACTCACCTGTTCACTCCCTGTTGTTGAGCAAATAATAGCATGTAGTGATTTGGCACCACGTAACAAATGGCGGTATGTGTGGATAGAACATTTAGATAAATAAACACCTAAGAATGGGAGCTAGTCAGTCAGATTTAGTTAGAATAGGCTTGACCAGTAATATGCTCAGCTTTTAAAAGGAAATGCAAATGCTGATAGATCTTGGTGAAAATGCTTACTAACTACTCCACACTCAGATAAGCCAAACTAGCATGGTCACCTACAAATTTTGCTATCTGGTAACTCCCAATAATGTTACAAACCCTGATTTACAGAAGAAAAATAAAATCTATCATATTTGCTGGTAAGACAGAATATTTGTTCTAACCAGCTATTTCAGAATTATTTTAAATAATATTTGGCTCCTAATTGTTTTATTCAAATATGAATTTTATAATGCTCAGGTGGTTTTACGGCCAGCATGGATGAAATAATCATTTCTGTGCCCTACATTTCTCTGTGGCCATTTGTCAACAAAACTTTGTATGTAACTGAAGGTAGTGTAAAGTTCTCCAGTTGAACAAAAACTCATTGTCAGGTGGTCTAAAAGTATAATTTCTTGAGTTATATTGAGAACCAACTGTACGAAAATTAATTTATAGCTAAGCAAAATTGTCCAAATTTACTCAAATATTTCTCCAACATCTGTCTGAATAAGATCTGATGGCATGATATGTACCTGTGGACATAGCCTTGGTTTTGAGAATATCAGGCTTTTTATTAACTCTCAGGAACTTGTATGCAGCCGCTCTCTCTCTCTGTTGGAGGAAGGAAAAGCATTAGAGTCCTTTGTCATATCAGGACTTGCACACCTGTTTAGCTTTATGCTTTTCCTAAGCAGTAGCTGTAGCTGGACTAAGAACTTCTGGCTTCAGCTACTGATTATGGAAAGAAAATTCAAACACCAAATTATGACTCATCATAAGCTGGGCTGAAGATCCAGTCTCATTCCTTTACTCTAGCATAGCCAGGTCTGGGAAACTTCCACTCGAATTGTTTTTTATCAAGCAGCCATTTCACAGCCTGTATTGTTTTTTCCCATTTGTCCATTTTATTGCAGAAAGAGACGACCAGATGTTATGTGACAAATCATAACTATTTGCAATCTGTTGGAATTCTTGCACTGGGGATCGTTTTATGATAACTGATCCTCCAGTCACTTATGTACATGTCTAACATTGATCATGAGAGGGCCTGAAGTCGTTGGGACTATTTACATGCTTAAAATTAAGCAAGTATGTTTTTATGGGATCAGGGAAATATTGAAGAATACACTCTATTGTTGTTAGAAATACTGTACAATAATCATGAGGTAGAATTGGGCATCGGTGAACTGAGATTAAATTGTGCACTATATTTAGTAGAGGGCTAATCCTTAATATAGTATTTTCTCCCTGATTTTTATCATTAATACACACACACATCTATGTGTATATGCATATGTGTTTGTGTATATGTGTGCATATGCACATATGTTCATTTTCACAACTTGTCTGTTAAGTTCTTCATTGCATTAATTTACATTTAATTAATTAAATGCAATATCAACATTACATATATATATTAAAATCAGTTATTTGTGATATACCATTTTATATGGTTCAAAAGTCAGATTAGTCATTCATATCACACAATGGAAATGCTTAATTTTGTTTACTCCTCACAACAAATAATTCACAACAAATAGTCCCTTCTGTAAAATGTATCCAACCCAAGTCTGTTATCCATCTGTTTCTAGGGTGAATGGCTAATCAGGGAAGTGGTCTCTCATTGACGCAATGAGAACAATGAAGTTAGTTCCTGTGTAATTGAAAGTATCAGTAGTAAACTTGGCTGGAGCTTGATTAATAGTGTATTAAAATCAGTGTCTTCATGGTGAGTGCTGGATAAGGAGTTTTGGGCAAATTACTTGGTTACTGGGAAGCCTTTAAATTTTAATCATGGAGACACTTCAGCATCATTAGGAACTGAAAAGACAATGGGTACTGGTAGGAAGTTATGCGAATTGATGTGCTTTTCAATCTCTTCTTCTGCGGTGATATTGAGAGTGATGCATGGCCTGCAATTGAGAATCCTCTTGCTCCCCAGGACTTTGATTGCTGTTGTTATAATTTAATATTACAGTTTTTTATGATCATGGAAATGAGATGAGTTAGTTGAAAAAAACCTGAAGATTTTAGTCATACAAAAATTAGTTAAAAGTTATGGCTTTGTGTGCTCTGTGGTTTTCAAAGTTCCTGATAGCATTGGTCTTGATAGATACTTTTACCTATGAACGGGTTAGAAAAAATAATAAAAAAAACTTTGAGAGCACCATTCTCTATGAATATAATTAAATTAATATTATTATTATCTATTTAGACAATTTGGGGTCTGTGTGTGCAGGTATATTGTATGTGTGCGCATTTGGATATATGTAATATATACATAGACTTCTATCTCCATAATGGTGTGGTGTGGTATAAAGGTTTAATCGCCATGAGTTTGGGATGATTGTATTATTAATGAATGGCCAAGGCATCATGACACAGTTAAACTCAACAAGTGTCAGAAAATCTGTAGATTAAATATCACCATCATGTGGCTGGGATTTTCAATAGAATCTAATGGAATTATGCACCCAGCTCCCATAAACATTCACGGGAAGTTGGATAGCTGACTCAGACCTATGCCTCCTGTTATACAAAGACTATTTTAGGAATATTTTAGAGAGTTTAGAATAACTGTTGGAGCTATTACTTACATACTTTTGCCAGTGAAGACAGATGCCTTAGTTTTACCATTAGGCCAACTGTGCTCAAAGAAAAAACAAACAAACAAAAACCTGCAATAAATGTAAAACATGTCCAAAAATGACCATGGAGAGCATTTTATATTTAAAATGTCATTATTTAACAGAGCTGTATCTATGGACTTCCCAATGCTAGAGGCTGAGTCCCTTTGGAAAGAGGCTCCATCACCATAGTATCTTGCAAATGCTAGTGAATTTATCCATACAATACTCCTGTGGAACCAAGGTACAGGGAGATAAAGTGACTTGCTCAGGGTGACATAGAAGCTCCATGGCAGAAGAAGGAATAGAACTCAAATGGCTTGAACCATCCCAGGCCATCATTTCAACCACAAGATCATTCCTCCTCCTCAACCAATGGAAAAAGTGCATTTTTTTGTTACGCAGCTACATGTGATATCAGGCTGTAGTTTTATTATTATTGTTATTTGTAGGTTTAGAAAGGTATCACTGCCCAACTTATGGGAATTGCTATATCTGGAGAGGGAAGGAGGAAACTCTTCCCTGGCAGGTTGAATTTTTATAAAGGTGGCTATTTGAAGTAGCTCAGGGATTTAGAACATTAGACTAAGTCCCAGATGAGATGCATTTAATAGAAAGGTGATGCAGTTGTGCTTGTGAAAATATAATTTTTGAAATTTTATATTTGATACTTTAAAATATGTAATTTGTAATTTATGGTGATTTCCAATTTATCATATGCCACTTTCTAATATGTGATTAGAAATGGTAATTGTCTCTCTTTATATAATGTACAGAAAAACCAAAAGTGAATTCAGAGTAAAAAAACAGAGATTTTAATGCTGGAAGAGACCATTCTGATCTTCTAGTATAACTTCCTCTATAACATTGGCTATAGAATTTCACCCACTAATTTCTGCATTCATCCCAATGAATGCTATATAACCTTTATACTACACTATCATGTTTTCTGTATATGCCACATATATTACAAAAACACTATTGTAGGATTGGTTTAGAGATATTTAAAAAGATATATTTTCATGTGCATATTTTTTGTATGTGTGGCCCAGTCAGATAACTAGGTGTTTAATTTTATGAACTGTGCCCACATATAACTGTAGGCATAAAACTCTGCTTACACAATAGGAAACAAGATTGAGTCCTGTTAGGATTGATAACTTTCTAATTGCACAAAACCAAACACCCTAGCCCACCCCCTTCCCCGCCCCTTCCTGAGGCCCTGCTCCATGCTCACTATGTTCTCCCTCCCTTTGTGACTCTCTCTCCCCAACCCTCACTCATTTTCACTGGGCTGAGGTGTGGGAGGGGGTGAGGACTCTAAATGGGGGTGTGGGCAGCAGGGTGAGGCCAAAAATGAGGGGTTCAGGGTGTGGGAGGAGGCTCCAAGCTGGAGCAGGTGGGTGGGGTGTGGGAGGAGGTGAGGGTAAGGGCTCCAGCTGGGGGTGTGGGTTCTGGGGTGGGGCTGGGGATAAGGTATTTAGGGTGCAGGAAGGTGCTCTAGGCTGGGGGGGTGGGGCAGAGGGGTTCATGGTGTGAAAGGAGGTTTGGGGCTTGGCCAGGGGGTTGGGGGGCAGGAGGAGGTGAAGGCTCCATCTGGGGATGCAGGCTCTAGGGTGGGGTTCGGGCTGAGGGGTTCAGAGTGCGGGAGAGGGCTTTAGGCTAGGGTGGGGCTTGGGTGTGGGGGGGTATGGGGATATAGGCTGGGGTGCAGGCTCTGGGGTGGGGCTGGGGATAAGTGGTTTGGGGTATAGGAGGGACCTATGGGTTTGGGAGGGGCTCAGGGCTGAGGCAGGGGGTTGGGGCATGGGCTTACCACTGGCAGCTCCCAGTCAGTGCCGCAGCAGGGGGTCTGAGGCAGGCTTCCTGCCTGTTCTGACTCTGCTCTGTGCCCCTGAAGTGACCAGCTGCAGGTGCAGCTCCCCGGGTGCTCTCGCCCGCAGGCAACGCCCCCGCAGCTCCCATTGGCTGCAGTTCCTTACCAATGGGAGTGCAGAGCTGGTGCCTGGGGCAGAGGCAGCATGCTCCTCCTACTCTTCCCCACCTAGGAGCTGGACCTGCTGGCCGCTTCCGGGGCACAGCACAGAGCCAGGACAAGTACGGACTAGCCTGCCTTAGCTCTGCAGCACTGTCGTCTGAACTTTTAACACAGAGCTCCCAAGGTCCCTTTTTGACTGGATGTTCCGGTTGAAAACCAGACACCTGGTCACCCTAAGTCCTGTAAGCTATTGTACACTCATATTGGATATAGTCCAAACTTACCTCTGGGCTGTGGTTTGCCTTTATAATGAACTGAAAAACAATGAAACCTAAATCTTAGCCTAACCTTTCACCTGAACTTAAGCTATTCCTGGGGGTTTTTTTGTTGCAGATTCCCTTTGTCCTTTCCTCTAGTTTTTTCTGTCTGAAAGAGGAAATGGGGGAGAGAGATTCAAAACTTTTCCAAACCATTGGTTGGAATTAACACCGTTTGCCTTATCTGAGATCAAAGTGAATCAGTAAAAACAGATCTGCATATATATAGCGTTCTAGCCACCTCCTATCAAGATAACTAAACATAAAAAACTTTGCATTCCCAGAGAGGGTGTTGGAATGGCAAACCTGTTTAAAGGCTATTTTAAATATCCGGGCCACCAAAACAGATAAATATATGTGTTAATTAAAAACAAACAAAAAACAGCAAATAAACCCAGAGGCTTATTTACAAGGCCTGCTTCTTTCCAGTACTTGTGGGACAAAAGTCCATGACATAGATCAATGATGGATGAACCTCAAAAGGCTCAGCTTGCAAAAACATTGGTTCAGTTCTGACAATGAGTAAAGGTTTAGGGGCATGCAGCTGTTCTTTGTTTTTCAAACTGGTTCACTTATTCCTAATTTACCGTTGGTCCCCTCTGAAGTGTTAATTTACTGTAGTTTAAAGAATGAGGAGTACTTGTGGCATCTTAGAGACTGACAAGTTTATTTGAGCGTAAGTTTTCATGGGCTCTGGTATGATGTGGTGCAGAGTACAGCCTGCTTGCTGCTGAGCTCTCTCAGTCCCCTCTGAAGCTGATGTGAGTTAAAGGCAGTCAGCACCTCTCAAGGGGCACTCAGCACCTGATAGGATCGGGCTGCTTATTTGGTTTAGGCTGCTGACTATAAAAACATTTGGGGTGAGAGTCTGTGCTGCCTCTTTAAGGTGCTGCTGGATCAAGAACTAAGGTGGATTTAAGACCTCTTTGCAGCTCCTTGAATAACTGCTCTACGGGTCTAAGTTATTGAAGCCTCCAGGAGCTTCCCTATGGACTACATCACCAACTGGAATTTCTGTCACCCTGTGCCAGTGCCCTATCCTGACACACCTTTAAAACCGCTGGTCCCAACCCTCATACACACCCTGTTCCAGAACTTGTGAGGCGTAGGGCTGTCTTCCACAGTGTCTATGCTGGAGGCATTCTCCCATGACCAGATAAGGGACCTTTAGTGCCCTTTCACACCACTCTAGCCCTTTTTCCTTGTGTGAAGGGGCCGGAGTGGAGGTGAGGACCCCATTTTCAAGGCTTTATGCAGTTTTGCTTTACTTTTGAAAAGTATGTCTGTTTTTAATTGTAACAGTTCACAGATTTTAATATTCTTGCCTGACTATAGCCTTCTTCCTTTCAGCTAGGCGGTAAATCATGGACCCCAAGATTGGAGCAGAGGTGGAAGCAAAATCAGGCAAAAATTCTGATTAACACTAAATATACATCACAAATTAAGGAAGAAAAGTATAATCCTAACACTTCATAGTAGAACAGAACATTTTAAAAAATCATGAAGTGAAACATAAGAACACTAGATAAATTTGGATTGAGGTATAAAATAATATGGAAGACACTGCTAATCTGCAATAAGTGTAAGAATCAATTTGGCTGATAGGCAGTGAATGACTTGTATTTTTTATATTGGAGTCTTCAATCAGCATTGTCTGAACATGCTTTTTCATTATGATAATGATGATGGGATTAATTATCACCATGAGAACAAGTGATAATGGTACTTTGAACTGTACTTGTCTCCATATGACACAGAATATCACTTGTTTTTACATTCTCAGGGGTGTGAGAGAGAGTTTGGAAGTATCTGACTTTCTCACTGAATGACAGATTAACCAGTGATGGGATGTTGATGGAAGGCTAGTGAAGTGTTGTGTTTGTTTGTTGTTTTGCAGACTACTCTGATTGGCTAGAATTTTTGCATAATAATCAATTGATAAAAATAAAGAAACATTGACAAAGTCATAGAAATTAGTCATTGGTTTAGTGTTCATCTGCAATGACTGGTTCCAGCATGATGTGACAACATTCTTGGGTATTTTTTGCATGCCTTGCTGTAATATTTCATTGTTTACACAACAGCTACGTCACTGTGGAGAGCAGATCTCTCCAAATGTATCTTTTTGTACCCAGGATGCAGTAAGAAAGATAACACAAGGGATGAGGGTTAATTAGGCCACAATTTTATTCACTTAACGTACCTGGGAATACCTGGCAAAAAGCGTACCATGCTAGTCTTCATCCTTTCTTTAATTGTTTCCTCCTATTTGGGAGGGTTGCCATCAGCAACCCCCTTCCCATCCTTCCACTGCCCTCCCCCCATATAAGGAATAAGGGGGGGAGAAATTAGCAGTCCTACCTACCTCTTTTCCATGTTTCTTAAGGGATGCCTTCCCCTGAATCTACTTGTGATAACTGTTAATCAGGAGACAGTGTCCTCTCTGCAGCCAGAGGCTACTCTGGACATACACCAAAAGGAGGTTCCACAGGTATCTTGGCTGCCTCCTGCCCCCACTCCTAGCTAGATCCGCCCAGGTAATTAACAGATCTTTCCTAACATGGGCCAAAAATATGATCATTCCCCAGTCGTACGGGTATATTTCGTTGGCCCTGGATAAGTCAGGTACCAAGTATGATACATAGTTCAAATTATTCCCCAAAATACCTGTTACTTAGAGACTTGGTCTCGCCTCACTTTTATTGCTGAATATTATTAACATCAAGTGTAAAGAATCATGAAGCTAAAAATATGGACAGTCACTTTCAGTGAAGGAATGAATCCCACATTTTAAGTTTCTCTGTGAATAAATTTGTGTTTCTCCCATTTTGGAGCTTTGCATGCCACATTTGGGCCTTCACGAATTGAGAGGGATGGATGAAGATGAAGATGAAGATGTGTAGATTAATTTCAAAGCTTCTTGGTGCTCATTTTAGGCTATGGGTGGGAACTTGAGCCAATGAGAGATGAGCAAGCAAGGCAGCTCTGAGGAGAAGATGGCTGGCTGGCAGTCTTTCAGCACATGAAGGTGGTCTGATCAGTTTGGGGAAGGAACTGTGGCTATACATAGTGGAGGAGCAGTATGGCTGCTAGTGTGGGTTGCAAGCTGCTGCAAAGCTGGCTGAATAGAAAAGATAGAGTTGCAGCACTTTGGGAGACACTGAATTATGTCCAGTGCACTATTTCAGAAGCAAGTTTGCATCACAAGTTAAAGCATATACAAGTATGGGAGACAGTTTCAAATTATATGGCCTATTTGTGCTCTTTGGCTTAATATGGCCTGCCGTCATGTGGGAATTCCAATTGAAATAATACTTTATTTAAAGTTAAGTGGATGTGTAAATCACTGTAACACTCAGTAGAGTATGGATAATTTCAGTGACTCTAAGAAAGATATAATTCATGACTAACTTTAACATATTTATAGACATTATTGAAATCAGAATTGTTGAAAATATGGATTATATTAATTTTATCAAATACCTATTTATGAGCAAATAATTGCTGCTACTTGCTAAACTGATGGAACACATTACATACCTATAACCCTCCAGAGGTCATGCGATTGGCCACATTACCCAAACTGTTTTGGTTTTTTTTAATCTGAAGTTTTTATAAATTTAGTGGAGGAAAAATGTCCAGAACATCTGTCTTTGTAACCAGATGCATTGATTGTGTCCTGTTATCACCTAATAAGAGTGCTATTAATGGGTGTTCTACCCATAATTATTTTAACTTATATCCTGGATATACCTAATAACTGTCTCCAATTAAGATACAATAACTACCTTAGCAAATCAATTAAATACTTACTTATGACACTAAGTTTAGAACCCTGCTGTCTCGAGCTTTTTGTGATTTATTCATTTATATGATATTGTCATGCCTAGGATTACTGTGTGAGTCCTTGATCTATGAGCAATTTTGCCTTTTTAAAAGAAGTGATGCACATCCAGAATTTGTTGGGAAAGTACAGATGGGGTAGTAAAGTGGAAAGAATAATGATTATTTTAGTTATTTTAATAATTAGAATTGTGATGGAGTATCAGTTTAAAGGCCAAAGTTCATGTAAAAATATATTATTGCAGGCAGCAATGCGTACTTCCCCAATACTCTGTATCCTTATCTGTTAGAAGCCACCTGGCTAAAGAGTTGGGGTACCCCTAGCGGAGTAGAAAACAGAAGGCCCTTCCGCTACATTGACCTACCTGGGCATTGAGCTGGACACCAGGGAGGGCATATCTCGGCTCCCTCATGATAAGCTTCAGGAGCTATCGAGGTTGCTCCAGAGAGCACTGGGAGCTAAAAAACTCAGGCTGCTGGAACTGCAATCTATTTTGGGGCACCTGAACTTCGCTTGCAGTGTTGTTGCCCCAGGATGGGCGTTTTGTGCCTGGCTGGCAGCAGCAACAGCTGGCATAGCCAGGCCAAACCATTACATACGAGTCACTAGAGAGATGATGAAACACTTGGGGGTGTGGGAAAGTTTTCTGAGTCAATTTAATGGGGTATCATTCTGGAGGGAGGAATAGTTTTTATAAAGGGGGTTAAAGATCCATTCAGATGCGACAGGGGGTGCAGGTTTTGGAGTGTTTTATCAAGGCAGATGGTGTACACAAAAATGACCCGCCACCTGGACATAAAACGGGGTTGTGCATGACATGACCTTGGAATTTTCCCCCATTTTAGTTGCAGTGGTGATTTGGAGACTGGAGCTGGCTAATAAAAGGGTGCTTCTGATGCGACAATTTGGCAGTGTTACAGGTTATCAATTGCCAAACTTCCAGCTCGCACAGGGTTATGAAGATGGTAAGGGCATTTGTTCTACAATGCTTAACCTTCAGTGGAATTGGGGTGGGTGGGGGAGGCAGCCAAGCAAATTGCTGGGCCTCCTTGTGGCAGATGTTCAGTGCAGGTATTCTATAGGGAGGGAAGCCAGTGACCAGATAAATGGCCTGGTAAAGGACTTAAAATGAGGTACTGGATAAAGGAACAGAACGGGGGAGGGGGTTGGGAACTCCTATGATTCATATGGCAAAGAGCCAACCTCCCCTGTTCTCATAGCCCTCCTTAACCCTCTTATGAGGCTGGTGGATGGTAAAGTCCAAGCCATGGGTTGGCTGGGGGACCTGGATGGGGGGCTCATGGAAGCCCTGGATAATTGATTTGAATAAGCATGGATTTGCTGCACTGCACAACATATTTGCTGGGTAGTCCCAGGCATCTATATAATAAAGTTGTGGCCTGATTAGAATGCATATCAAGTCTCCTGTCCTTTTTGTGGTGTACCCAGACAATATTCCGCATCCTTATCTGTTAGAAGCCACCTCTACTAGAGAAAAAATATATTTTAACTCTCTGTCCCTAATGGATCCTAGACATCTTTTATTAAATCACCAGCAAGAGTTTCAGTTGTGGTGATAGTTTTTGCAATGTGGGCATCATGTGCTCATTAGGAAATACTGAGAGTGCAAGCCATTATTGCTAGGATAGGCGTCAGATGGCATTCTTCTCTCATGCATCTAACTATATTAAAATTATTTATTTGGATTACAATAGAATGTACAGGCATCAGTTGAGCTTGGGCCACATTGCGCTAGGTACTGTATGAATACATAATATTTTTATGAAGAAGGGGAAAAAATTCTTCCTGCAAATGTGACAAATTCCATTTGGAGTCACAAATTCATGATTTGTCATCAGAGAAGAATATTGTTCTATTCTTCCAGAAAAGGAAGATTTTTACTTAAAATGTTTGCATCATGAGGAAAATATTTTTGTGGCTTGAGAATGATTTTCTTACCAAGATGCATTTTTTATCCTAGAATACCTGACACACCAAACCTTTCTGTAAGCATAGGTAATTGTATGGAATTCATGCAAAACCTACGATTTTATTTTCAAAGTCATTTCATTTTGATGCCTGATATTTTGGGTTTGCTTAATTTATTTCTTGACTACTGTTGACTATTTTTTTTATACAGGCTCTTCAAATATTGAAATCATTGGGACTACTCATGTTAGTAAAACTAAGCAGTTTTGTAAGTGTTTAAATGGTCAGGCCTATATTCTATCCAGGCACAGCTACTTATTTAACCAGAGTTGCTATGTTATGTTGTATTATCTCCTTTATCTTTTTACGTGTTCCTAATTGTGGTTAAGCACTAAATATTGATTCAGTAAGAATAGCATTTTTGTTTTTCCATATTTTTTCTCTAAGTGATTTCCCAGTAAATGTACACATCAAAGGACAATGGCCTAATTTTTCAATAATGACTAATTTTGGGTTTCTCCATTTTTAGTGCCCTACTTGAGACACTTTGCAGGGCCTGACTTTAGACTCTGCAAGGTGTTTCAGATTGGACATCCAAAATCACTAGTCACTTGATATTTTTTTTTTAAATTGCCAATTTTGTAAACTCATGTAGAATTTTGCAAAACTCCAGATGTGTTTTCTACTTTTTAGAGTCACTATAAGATTCTGCATTTAAACTCATATGACAGTTTCAATAATGATACATGAGCAGAATAAGGATCAGCTTCATGTTCTGTAGCTGCATTGGTTCTGCAATAGTAAAGATGGTGATGATTTTGCAGCAACAGTTTCCTAACCATAATAATTTTAAAACTTTTAAAAACAATGAATAAAGATAAGACACAAGAAGAGACATGTATTTTCTGTGAAGATTCTGTAGTATTTTGTTGTACAGTCCAGACTGCTGCTAATTCATTGTCTGTTGCATTGCACTACAGTTCATGTGCTATATAACTTACTCCCTATTTGAAATGTAAATCTGCGTTTTCCAAAAAACACTTTCTCCCATCTTTCTCTCATCTGCCTATTCCATTTGACATATCTTCCCCCCCCCTTGGCTTTCTTTCCCTCATTTTTCCCTAGGTAAAAAAACTAGAAAGCAAAATAATAGCTTATTTTTTTACAAAAAAAGTGAGTGAGAGAGAAACAGATTTCTTATTCTGAACAATGAACCTGGATAGGACTTCCCTGTGAGGCCCGCTTTGAAAGAGTTAATTCTAAAATGCCATTTTTTAAAGGAAAAGAGTCAGATTTAACCAGAACCAGACTTTAGTCAAGTCAGACTGATCATCTAAAATTAGGTGTCCACTTTTTGTTCAAATAAGGGTAGATCTCTGGAGCTTTCAATTTTAGAAGAAGATGAACGTTTGAGGGAAGAAGAAGAGCTTCAGATCATTCATATTAGCATGAAACTTTCTACTTCAATAATAGCCTCTTTGGTGGCTTGACTTACTCTTAATAAAAATTTGCTTGTTATTTACTTAACTTTAACAAATCTGCAGTTTTCTATTGCAATAAAATAGCTCCCCAGAGAGATCCATATTCAGTATCATATTATTTCATATACATTTCCTCAAAACTTACGGACATATGGCCAATTCCACAGCATATGCATGAAATTCATGTTGGCTGCTCCACAGCTCTAGCATTTATCATCTGTTCCAATCCCATTTTACACTAATTACTTTCTGACAGAAGTAACTGAGAGTACTGATTGCTCTAAGTTATTCTCTGCAATGTGAATATGAGATACAACTAGGAACAAATTCAGAAGTGACCAAAATAGTGCAATGAGTTAATAGGTTAAGAGAGAGAATGAGAGGGGTTGGGAATGGGGATGTTTGGTAGAATCACTGACTAAGATGAAAGAAACAGATCTGCAGAGAAAGTGAAGAGTTAGAATTCAACTTGTTTTTCAGGCCTTAATCTCAAATTTACTACTTTTTAAATGTGTAGGGATTTTTAGAAGTACAGTTTCTAATGTTGCTTTAAATTACTTAGAATTTAGATTATGAATAAATATGTTAAATATTTTTGTCTGGTACTGGTAGAGTCTCTGTTTACTGTGAAACAGAATGAAGTAGTAAATTATTACAATGAGCAGGTTGCATTTCCAGTTGTAGTGAACCCCCTACTTACGACCAACCTCTGCCCCGCTCCCCCCTCAAAAAAAGAGAGAGAGAGAGAGAGAGTTGGCATTGCGCTGTGATACACATTAAGGAGTGTTCTAGTGTAAGAAAAGCTATTCTGTGGCTAGAATTTAATACAATGATTATCTTTAACTTTTATGTGAAACTCTATTTTCTTTTTGTCGCTGTATTGACCTAAAACAGACAGTGAAGATATAGGTTAATTTTTCTTTTGGCTTTTTCCAATCTTTCCTTTTTAACTCATTCCTATAACAGTCTGTTTTAAGCAACTCCTTTGACAGAAAAACCTATGAGGGGTTTCAAATTCAATAACACAGACTGGATAGAAGGCATCCCTCATCCCAACTTCAGCTGACTAACTACAGATCCTTAATACTACACACTATGCTGGAGGTCTTCACAGTGATCAGTCTGCTGAAAATATGCTGACAGCTCAGGGTGCTCTTGTATTGTCTAAAATGTGTTGTACTGCTATCAGGGTTTAATATGCTCAGAGGACTTTGGAAAAGATGGCTTATAAACAAAATGACCTGAGTTTTCTGTGTTTCCTCAGTTCCTTATGTTTATGTTCAGGAATACTGTGCATGTTTATAATGTACACATATAGCATACAAAAACTTGCATTAAAATTTAAGTTGCAAAGTCAAGCACTTGCAAGCTAGGAAATGTCAGAATGACGGTTTAATGTGAAAGCTTATTTCTGCCCAGTTGAAAGATGGGAATAATTAATTAATTTAGAATTTGCAGAATATAGACAAAATTCAGTGTCTTTAAATGTTGAGTCTATTTTTGTTTTTGTGGGGTTTCCTATGTTTTATTTTGCTACTTTCAATTTTCTCTTTAGTCTGATGTAAATGCAGTGTTGTTGAGAGTTTTCTCTAGCTGCTTATGCAAGATAAGCTTACTATGGGTCTTGGGCTGGCAAGAGATGAGGACCCTTACTCCTGATGGCAGGATGCTCAGCTTTTCACAGGAGTAAGTGCAGGTTACTATTTCACTATCAATATCTACATTAACCATTCCCTAACACCATTAGTATCCTATGTTCCTTAACATCCAGTATATATTTTAGACATATGTAGTTCCCTTTGGAACACGGAATACTCAAATTGCTCGTGTGGAATATTTTCTTGATAAAATAGGATGAAACACTCTGTTTTGGTAGCACTTTCAAAAATATGCTATCTCAAATAGCTTCCTAATATACAAATTACCATTCCCTCTAGTCTCGTCAACACACATTGGGTGAGAATGTCTACCTTAGAGAGGTGGTTTGGGGATATTGTGATCGTTGTTCCCGATGTGTTATTAGATTCACAGATAAAAAGGGTTCATTCTGTAAAACTTTAAATGTCCTTTCTTGGTTTACAGCTATAAAACATCTCTTCATTCTTTAAAAAGTGACAGAAAAAAATCTCTCAAAACTGGTGCCATTTCATGTATCAAAGTATCACTCCTTCTGGAGGAATCAACTAATATTTCTTAAGTGTGCTCCGTGGTACAAAGCAATAAGTATCGCATTCATCCAGATGTTATCTCCAGTTATATACTGACTTTGCTACATTTTCACTGTAGCAGGCTTCAGAACAAGGTGATAGCTTGTGTCACTTTTACAGAGAAAGACCTACAGCTAGTGTCAGTCTCATGGACAGCGACTAGCTGTGTTTTTGCCCCTCAAAAGGCCAACTCTCTCCTGTTCTCCCTGAGGTTTAAAAAAAAAAAATCTTCAGTGCTCAACTAGGTAACTGAACTCCCTCAATTATCCAATCTGAGTATAACATTTCTTATGTTTGTAAGCTGTGTAGCCTGAAGCTCTAGGGGTAAGGAGCTCTCTGCGCCTATCTGTTGGTGAACAGGAGAGAAGAATGGCTGGAGAGGTGTTTCTTCTGCATACACTATTTATCCAGTACTCCAAATGGACCAAAGCTCTGGAGAGGAAGGAACTATTTGCTCCAATCTATTGGTGAACAGGGGAAATACAGCTATAGCTTCATTTGCATAAGCTTTCTACCCAGAATTCCTCGTTGGGAGCCAGCATAACTGTACACAGAATCAGAATGGGTTAGTAGAACTGAGCTGAGAGAAGAGTAAGAGAGGAGAAGGGCTCCTCTCTAGTGCCAAGGAGTGCCCGGGTTGCAAGGACTTCTCTCAAGGGTCCTAAATGCTGCTGGTTCCTCCCCCTTCAGGATCCTGCTCTGTTCAGAGGACTTTGTGGTCAGACAACACAGACTGAGGCTTTTCAAGTCAGTGCTCAGCAACTAAATAATTGAAATCACTATCTCTGGGTTAGGTGGCAAAGTTTCAGGACTGGACTTCACTTTTCAAAGGACTAGAGACAGGCCTGCTTGAGAGCACTTCCAGACTCTGGGACTATATAACTCCCAGACACACAACCATGAGTGGGGTTTGGAGAATGGGGAAATGAGATGGTAACGGACATTTGCCTATTTGATGTTCACATCAGTGAGTAGGGAGCTAAGTAAACAGATAACTGCAAACGTTACTGTGGGGGGAAGTTTATTTATTAATTTAGATACACTTTTCTTATGTTTTCCCAAGCTTATGCTGTGTTTCCGTTCCTCCAGTAAAGTTTACCATGTTTGTCTTGCAAGTAAAGAGCTCTATCCCATTAAGTGTATCCAGGGAAGGTATTTAGTGATTCCAGAAATTTTGGATGTGGATTTTAGCTGGTGATGTGTGTTAGTTTTGAGAGAGACTCCTAGCCATTTGAATATGGCTCTTGTGGTTTACAACAGTGAAAGAAGGGTTTCACATATTTTGAGACTGTCTCCCTTAGGCTCAATTTTTTCCCTCATGACGTTTTTATTGGACCAATTATACACTAGTTTCCAGACCAAAAAAGTTACAATATTCAACTGTTAAGTCTCTTTCAAAGCAGTATGTACAATATGGTGTGGAAATGACAGTAAATAGGTCAAGTGTCCATTTCATATTAAAATAAAAAATGCAATGTGATTAATAATGTAAATGTCCATAAGCCAGTAAATGTGAACCAGGGTCGAACAGGTCTCTTAAGATTGTTCACTTGTCTTTTATTGCAGTCTTTATGATAGTGTTTACAACTGTATATGCTTACCTTGTACTTCTCTATCAATACAATTCCATCACATTCTTTGATTTGAGATTCAGATTTTGTGTGCCCTTCCTTTATACTGTGCCAGGCTTTAATAGAAATGGTTCCCTTTCTTACTTAGGAGATTAAAACTGGACCTCTGGAGAGACAGAAATCCGTGCTGTAATCAGTCTCTTCAAAGTGCTAAAGTATTCATTGGTTCATTTGAAATACCTAGTGGGAACCACTCCTTACTCAGACAAATCTCCCATTAAACGAGTAAGTCTGGAAATTTCCAAGCTATCTAAGGCAGTTAGACACCCATCTTCCATTGAAATTCAGATGGAATTGGGAGCCTATCTCCCTTGGCTCCTTCTGAAAATTCCAACTGAAAAGTTCTGCCTACCTAAGAAGCTTTGGCCCATTATTTTTTTTCCTTTTCACTTTAGTATTATTTGTCTTTAAATTGTTGTGATAAAATTACATCTCAAGCTTTCACATTTGCGTATCTCCTTGTAGCATGTCCATGCATCTTGGGCCAAATTCTGATTGCCTTAGGTTTCAAGTCAATGGGATTAATAGTGTGTAAGGCAAGCATGACTTTTTCCCCCCTCCTCATGTGAGGTCACATAGATGATGAGTGGTTCTAATATGTTAATACTATTCTCCACATCAGTGGATCTTCTGTACCAGAAGCTATAGTGTGTAAGTGACATACTTGTACTACAAGAAACACTGGTTCTGACCTCAAATCTCCAGTGTATTAGTTGATTTGCCACAATGCCTTTGGGCAAAGCAATTCAAATATATTGTAAACAACTTGCCTTAAGACTGAAACACATTCTATTTTCTTTATATTCCTTTCTAGTGTTCAATTTTTTTCCTTGAAAAAAGATTAAAGAACAGAATTATATTGGAACTGGTGGAGGCATGATCGTTCCCCCCCAATTATACTGAAACATTAAAATATCATCAGCATGTTAATTTTATCACTTGAACTATATCAGATTTATTCAGCATCTCTATCTGTTACATTAGTCTCTAGATATAATTTATTCTGATTGTGAGAATGTCATAGAAGGAGACCAAAAACATCTGGACTTCTTAATATGAAACAAATTTTCTAGGATGCATATCACCATATTAAAATTAATTCTGTTTGAGAAGACAGAAATAGTACATCCTGTTGCACATTCAGACTTCGGCCCCAAACCCTCTACTGGGCTAGTGCAATAGATTCTTATAGACTGCCACTGAAGGCCTAAACTTCATTCACCCTCAATTTCATAATAGAATCTCAGGTAGAATGAATTACTCTTCCCAATCTAAAATTAATTGATTGATTGATTGGCGATTCCTAGATTCGAGGATGATCTCAACCACGGATTTACATATGGGTCCTGAGACGACTCAGAAGTCCAATCCTGGAAATGCAAATCCACCCAAAGTAGATACAGACATTTCATGGCAGGCCATCTGCCTGCTGGGAGAAAGTTCTTTCTTTTTCCTTCCTCCTCTCTCTCTCTTTTCAGCCTAGAGGGCAAGGCGCTCCTCCTCCAAGCGGAGGATGGAGGATATGGTGCCACTGGGGTCAGTTGGTGGCTTGCTCCTCCCAGTCTGTGATGTCCACATCAGTTTTCTTAAGATACGCTTTCAATGTCTTTGTAGCGTTTCCTCTGACCACCACGGGATCTCTGACCATGGTTGAGCTGAGAGTAGAGGACTTGTTTTGGGAGGTTAGAGTCTGGCATCTACACACAGCATCCAGCCCAGCGAAGTTGGTGCATGAGGATCATTGCTTCAATGCTAGTGACACTGGCTTCGGCTAGGAGCTGGCGTTAGTGTGGTGATCTTGCCACTTGATGTGAAGAATCTTCCAGAGGCATCATTAATGATACCTCTCCAAACTCTTGAGATGCTGGTGATAGGTCACCAAGGTTTTGTATCCACAGAGAAATGTAGGATCAACAATTGTCTTATAGACCTGGACCTTGGTGTCATGCCATAGGTCAAGGTCTGTGAAAACATGTCGGAGCAATTTCCCAAAGGAAGCACTTGAGCACTGGATCCTGTGCTGGATCTCAATGTTGAATTTTGCATTTTGAGAAAGGTGGCTACTGAGATAGCAAAAGTGCTCAACTGTCTCCAAAATCTGACTCTCAATGGTGGTTTGTGGTGGGTCATGTGCAAGGCCTGTAGCAGGTCGATAGAGCACTTTAGTCTTCTCAATATTGAGTGAGAGTCCTAGGCTTTGGTAAGCTTGTGCGAGAAAATCCAGGTCATTCTCAGTGTATGCAAGGATGACATAGTCATCAGCATACTGAAGACTTTAGAATTCTAGCAGAGACATGGAAGATTAAAGAGCTGCCCTTTCATTCCATATTGAATATTAACTCCATTGGGGAGGTGATCTTTCAAAGGACCAAAATAACTGCTAAATTGATGGAGAACAGGGTTGGGGCAACAACGCATCTTGCTTAAGCCCAGTTTTGATGATGAGAGGTTCTGTCTCAAGGCCATTACAGACAACTGTGGCAGCCATTTGATCATGGAGAAGCCTTAGGTCCTTAATAAATTTTGGAGGGCACCCAAATCTGGATTGCACCTTCCACAGGGCTTTGCGATTAACAGAGTCATAGGCAGTTAACAGATTGACAGAGCGAGATGGGAATACCTAGAAATCACCTACTACAGGACAGGCCCAACAAGGAAAATAACAGAACACCACTGGCCATCACGTACAGCCCCCAGCTAAAACCTCTTAAGCACATTATCAATGATCTACAACCTATTCTGGAAAATGATCCCTCACTCTCACAGACCTTGGGAGGCAGGCCAGTCCTTGCATACAGACAGCCCCCCAACCTGAAGCAAATACCAGCAACTGCACACCACACCACAGAAACACTAACCCAGGAACCAATCCCTTTAGCAAACGTTGTTGCCTACTTTGTCTCCATATCTACTCTAGCAACACCACCAGAGGACCCAACCACATCAGCCACACCATCAAGGGCTCATTCACCTGCATGTCTACTAATGTTTTATATGCCATCATGTGCCAGCAATGCCCCTCTGCCATGTATATTGGCCAAATCAGACAGTCCCTACCTAAGAGAATAAATGGACACAAATCGAACATCAGGAATGGTAACGTATAAAAGCCAGTAGGAAAATACTTCCATCTCCCTGGATGTTCTATAGCAGATTTAAAAGTAGTTATACTTGAACAAAAAAACCTTCAGAAACAGACTTCAAAGAGAAACAGCAGAACTAAAATTCATTTGCAAATTTAACACCATTAATTTGGGCTTGAATAGGGACTGGGATTGGCTGGCTCATTACAAAAGCAGCTTTGCCTCTCCTGGGATTGACACCTCCTTATCTGTTGCTGGGAGTGGACTTACATCCACCCTGATCCAATTGGCCGTGTCAACACTGGTTCTCCACTTGTGAGGCAACTCCCTTCTCTTCATGTGTCATTATTTAATATCTACATCTGTAATTTTCACTCCATGCATCTGAAGAAGTGGGTTTTTTACCCATGAAAGCTTATGCCCAAATATATCTGTTAGTCTTTAAGGTGCCACTGGACTCCTCAGAGTCAAAGGCCTTTATCAAATTGATGAAGGCCATATACAGGTTCTAATTTTGCTCCCGGAGGTTTTCCTGGATTTGGTGGGTAACGAAGACTCTGTTGGTTGTCCCGTGGGATGGTCTAAAACCACACTGAGAATCTGGCAATATTTTCTTAGCAAGGGGAAGCAATCGGTTTAAGAGGGTATGAGCAAGAATTTTCCCTGCTGTAGATAGCAAGACAATGCACAACATGAATACACAACAGCAGATAACATAAAACCTAGGCATTGCAAACAATTATTTTCAATAAAGTATTTATCTAGAAAAACAAAAATCTTATAATTTTCTGAGTTATATTTTTCTGGATTTTCTTTAGAAGCACACAAAATGAATAACTAAGAAAACCTCAATTGGAAGACACTTTCCTGTTAACAAACATACTTAGTTTCACAGGGCTAGATTATCACATACCTTACTCAGCCATGCAATATTGAGATTGCAACTCTGATTGTATCAGCTATTTTCATGATATCTCCTTTTGCAGGCAATTGTGGGAGAAGCAGATGGAGGGGGACGGGAATAGTAGGAGATCTGGTTCTGCTCACCCCTGCCCACTTGCTAGTTGGGGACAGACAGGGAGTAGTTTATTCTCCCTCAGAACAAGGTGGACTCAATGGAGAAATTGTTATTGAGTTTAAAATTTGTCTTATAGACTGGGTTGGTATAGCTATGTGCCACCCTTCTCAAAGTTACCATCTAACCCACAGGAATAACAAGATTTCCCCCAGCTTCTACTAACACAAAGCTTGGTGTGTGCTTTGTTGAAAGAGAGGGTCAGAAGATAAAGGTTAATCTCTAGTAAGAAGTCTCTATAAGGTCAGTTTTTATTGAGTTTTTTTTGGAGTGTTTCCAAGGAAGGTGCATGAGGGTGGAGGGTGCATGAGAGATCCAGGTGAGCAAGGTCAGCAGCCCTATATGACTGTGACACTGTCATTAGACCACAGCTGTATTGTAAAGCAACTAGATGTAGAGGGCAGAATAAAAAACCAAAGTACATTACTAACACAGACTCAGAACAATTTTAGAACCATGTTTTCAGCCATGTGTCTTTTTAATTTCCTATTGGTTCATTATACCATTTACTTACGTAATTAATTTTATTTAGATTTGTAAAACAAAAAGGCTCCTATGCTCCTCATTCTAAGGGCTATGTTTTTGTATGACATTTAATATTATCAAAGAAAAGGAAATTGTGTTCTGCTTTATTACCTAACAGGAGTATTGGTGCTTTGCTTAATCCCCTATCAGAGAGGAACATTCTTAAAATGATGGGTAAAAAATATCTTGTCCTGTTCTGGCAAGAATCTGGCCATATCCCTTGATGATAAATCAGGCATGAGTGAATAGGCATTCATAGGAATATGTTTACCAATGAATTATATGCCAAGGTTTTGACACAACCATCAGTTATGCCAGATGCAAATAATTTACTCTCTGTCAGTTCAAATTCACAGTCTTGTTTGGATGGCTTAAATCTTTACTGGCACCAAAATACAGCAAGCAGTATTGCTCAACTGTAGAGTTGAAAGCATAGACATAGGTATAAAGTGCCAGAAATGGAAATAAGAAAATTCATGCTGCATTTGCTGAGTGTTTCTTCTTGGTAACATTTCATGGTATGCTTTTTGGGGTGGAGGGTCAGTAGATTTTAGTGCTCCAGAATGGTGTCTGGTTGTACTGATGTGCTGTATTTTAGGTAAGCTGCAAAACTGAAGTCCTGTCCATGCATTGCCACTAAAGGACATTAGGAACACTTAGCAAGTATGGGGGGCTTTCTAGTCAAATTTTTACTTGGACAATTACATTCTGTCTATTCAAAGTAATTCTGCATTGTCCATTGGCTAAAGTATTCTTAAATGATCAAATTTCTAATGCAGTTCATAGTTATCTTTTCAGGACACATTAATCCCATGCTATAGTTAAGGCTACGATTTAGTCATGAGTATTTTTAGTAAAAGTCATGGACAGGTCACAGGCAATAAACAAAAATTCATGGCCTGTGGCCTATGACCTTTACTATAAATACCCCTAATGAAATGGTAGCTGGGGGGCTCCAGGTTGCCGGCTGCTCTGTAGGGCCTTTGTAGTGCCACTACTTGGGCCATTCGCCTGCTGTGGCTGTGCCCGGGGCTGCTGCTCTGTCCATCCCCGGGGCTGCTTCTCTGTCCACCCCCAGGGCTGCTGCTCAGATGGTCCCTGGCTGTGGGGCTGCTCCAGCAGTGATCCGTGCTGCTGGCTGCAGGGCTGCTCAAGCGGCTCGCTGTGGGGCGGCTCCAGCAGTGGCCGGTGTAGCTGAACCCGAGGTTCCTGCTCAGGTGGACCCTGGGGCCAGCTGCTGGGGGCCGCGTAGTAGCAGCTGCTCTGGCTGCCTCAGGGTCACTGGTCCAGGGTTGCTGCTCCAGCCGCCCCCGGAACCTCTGCTCAGGCATGTCCCTGGGGCCAGCTGCGCTGGTCACTACCCGGGTTGTCCTTGCGGCCTTGTCCTGGGGCTGCTCCAGCAGTGGGTGGTGTGGCTGTCCTTGGGCCACCTTAGTAGCTGTCCCCGAGATTAGTTGCTTGGGCGGCCCTGGGGTCAGCCACGCTGATGGCTGCAGAAGTCACGGTGGTCATGGAAAGTCAAGGAATCTGTGATTTCCCCAACCTCTGTGACAAATACAGAGCCTTAACTATTGTTGTTGTAAAAAGCTGTTAATTCATTAAAAAAAAATCTTACTGTAGAGATCTGGAAAAAAAAAACAAAATTAAGGGATCATCTAGTCTGACATTTTGCACAGCATAGGCCATAGGTTTCACCCAGGTAAATTTGGCATCCAGCCCAGGAACTTATGGCTGAACTTAAAGAATATCTTTTAGAAAGACCTCCAATTTTGATTTAAAGACTCTAGTGGAGAATTTTCTCCATCTCTTAGAAAAAATTACTTAAAAAATACATGACAATTTAATAAAAAATGGATTGTATGGGCTTCAGATATTTGAAAGAGATTTTTAATTTCTGTATGTTTCATTATATTTAAAAAGAATGGAAGCTTTTCTTCTCAGGACAGAAGTTAAATATTTTAGTATATATAGAATATATAGTACTGTACTCACACTCTTTTTTTTTAATTAAAAAAATGCTAACAAGTTAGTGTAATTTCATTCTATTTTTTATTTAGGTTTAATTTGCAACTTTTGGAAATCTATTTGTATAAACTGTATCATATTTTACATAACAAAGCTAACTTTAAAAAAAAAACCCAGAAAAAAATTGACGTATGTATTTAGCACTTGGTCTGCTTCTATTTCCCTGTCACCATAGCGTCTGAGTGCCTTTTTAATATATTTATCCTTACAATACCCATGAGGTAGGGAAGTATTATTATCCCTGTTTTACAGAGAAACATCATATAAAGCATACCTTGGAAGTTGTACCAATTACAATTTCTCAATACATCTATTCAGATTAATCCATAGTGAAAACACACGTTCATGTCACACACACATCTATTCCCCCTATTTTATAAGTAGTCATCTTTTCCACAATTAACAATTCATTACAAGCCCCTGCCCCAATTCTTAGCATACAGTGAGTACTTCATTTACTGTAGAAAGTGCTCTACAAATACATCCAGAGATGCACTATTCTCCCTATTCCATTGCCCATGCAAGTCTGTTATTTGAGTGCATAAAGCAACCCGGGTTTCTGTTGTCTGTATGCATCCTGCGACAGGTGCACATTCTGGCTGAGTGTACTGGTTCAGCAATCCATTACTGTCATAGCTCCATTCAGGGTCAAATGGCTCACTTTAGAATTCATGAAGATTGTGAAGAACATAGCAAGTGACAATAATGCGGACAGCATTGATGGTACTGGAATCCATATGGGTCTGTAGACATTGTCAATGGGATTTTAATCTGCCAAACACACATTTAACCACTATTCTACATCTACTAAGAGTGCAATTAAACTTTCATTTGCAGGTCCTCTGAGATCCAGGTATGGTTTCATAAGCCAAGGCAAAAGGAGATACGTGGGGTCCTCTAGAATGAACACAGGGTCAGTCACTCTATTGATAAAGTCATTTGATGGGAATGGTGGTGGGGCTCTGCATGATGGTAGACTCCTGATCAGTGGAATTGTCAAGGGTTTTTCCCCCACTTTGAACTTTAGGGTACAAAAAGTGGGGACCTGCATGAACACTTTTAAGCTTAATTATTAGCTTAAATCTGGTACGCTGCCACCAGCCAGAATTTAGTGTCTGGCACACTTTCTGTTCCCCCAAAACCTTCCCTGGGGAACCTAGACCCAAACCCCTTGGATCTTAAAACAAGGAGAAATTAACCATCCCCCTCCTTTCCCCCCACCAATCCCTGGTGAGTTCAGACTTAATCCCTTGGATTTTAAACCAAGGAAAAATCAATCAGATTCTTAAAAAGAAAGCTTTTAATTAAAGAAAGAAAAAAATTAAAAGTTATCTCTGTAAAATCAGGATGGAAAATGCTTTACAGGGTACTCAGATTCATATAGACTAGAGGGACCTCCCCTCCAGCCTTAGATTCAAAGTTACAGCAAACAGAGGTAAAAATGCTTCCAGCAAAAAGACACATTTACACATTGAGAAAACAAACATAAGACTAATCTGCTTTGCCTGGCTACTACTTACAATTTTGAAACATGAAAGACTGATTCAGAAAGATTTGGAAAATCTGGAATGATGTCCCTTCCCTCTCAGTCCCGAGAGCGAACAATGAACCAACAAAGAAGTACAAACAAAGACTTCCCTCCACCAAGATTTGAAAGTATCTTGTCCCCCTATTGGTTCTCTGGTCAGGTGTCAGCCAGGTTTACTGAGCTTCTTAACCCTTTACAGGTAAGAGAGACATTAACCCTTAACCATCTGTTTATGACAGGAATACTCTGGTATCATGAGCTTTTCCAGTGTAGCCCACGATAGCATCCATAAATCAGCCTCAATGGTCTACAAGGGCCTGAAGTTTATGTGCTGATGCTCCTTGAGAAGGGCAAACTATGAGCACATCAGTCCCATCAGTGGCCCCAGTGCAGTTTGGAAACCCCATTCACTCAAAACCAGCAGTTACTTCTTAGATATTGTTTATGCCCACCACCTTTGGCTAAATCACATGCCTGATTGCTTCAGAAACCTCCACTGGTACTTTACCAACAGTTGACTTTCGAACTGGTTAGCAATAGCTGAAGTAGCCAGCTTCCAGATGGTTATACCTACCAACTTCTGGATTTAGCATGGCTGCCCTCATGTGTGTGTTGTGACCCTGGAAGGTTGGTGTAAGCTACTCATAAAGGTTCCGAAACCAGCTTGTTTCATGCAAAAGTTCTGAAGCCACTGCTGATCACCCGAGGACTGCATGATGATGTGATCACACCAGTCTGTATGTGGGGCCCTGTTCCAGAAGCACTGGTGTAGGTAGGGGGACATCAGTGGCTATACTGATAGTCATGAGTAGCATCAGGCAGTTTGAGTCTCCCATGTCTGTATCATACTCCATCTCTGACAGGTGCCTTTGGTAGATCAGAAAACACCACCGAAATGTCCACCAGAATCTCACAAATGCTCCACTCATTTTCTGAAACAGAAGTGAAAGCCCAAGCAGGACAAGTTCTTCAAATGGTGACTCCTCTGCGTTTCTGGGAGCATGTAGACCCAAGATGACTTGGCAAGACATATTGGTGGGCCTGTAAAATGCTGTGGGATGGACAGTTAAGTTTTCCTACAATGCACCAGAAAAAGTAGGTTAGAGGAGCTACAGCTGAAGAGGGCACTAGGAATCCTGAAAGAGGTTAGTTTGACTTGGGTCTGCATAGTACAGTGCAGATGCTTAAGCACAACTGTGAGATCCAGATCCAGGAATTCTCAACCTAGGGTCAGCGTGGGCACTCGAATCTTGGCTTATGAACACTGAGCCTGTGGACTCAAGTCCCACAGACCCTGGACTTATATTGCAACATAAACATTTCCTAAGTGACTTGCCCAAAGTCACAGAGAGAGTCTGTGGTAGAGCAGGGAACTGTGAACCTGTATTTCCCAAGCCCTAGGCTAGTGTCCTAAACACCCTTCTTTTACAATTTGAGTGCTGTAAACTTTTAACTAGTTAATCCAGCTACTATCCTACAGTAATTTGGCAGGCAGGCAGGCAAATAAGTGTTACATATGTTTTGTAAATGGGGAAACAAAGGCAGACAGGTTGTGATTGGCCCATGGCAGCTGAGGGAATTGGAATGTCAGAGATGGAATTGAGCTGTCCCTGGCTTCCTAGTCCCATATTTAGTTTGCTTGACCACACTATCTTAAAGTTAAGAATGCATCTGAAGCTAGTGATTGGTGGGACAAAAACACAGAGCTGGTCAAAATTATTAGATTTTTTTTTTTAAACTAGAAAAATTCAAAATCAAAATTTAATTTCAAATCAACATTTTGAAATGAACGAAAACTTTTTGTTTCATTTTGACTTAAAATGAATTTACAATATATTACTATTTAGAATTTTGGAAACCAAAAATCTTGGTTTCTCTTTTTCAGTATCTGGATTTTTGAAACTGAAATTAAAGTTTTCATTTTGAGAATTTCCAAAAAAGGAACCTTGTGGTGTGAAAATATTTGTTTTTTCTACCAACTCTGATTCACATACATAAGGGAAGTGAGACTCTTCCGAGTACCTCCATGAGTAGTTGCTACTGCAGATCTTCATTTCTGAACGGACAGAATGTGCTCAGAATTCCAGTCTTCTCAGGGTGTACATGGCTGGCCCTAATTTCACCTTTGCTCACACCAGTTTACAGTGGGATAGAATTTAGGACTCTGTTCTGCAGATAAATACTCAGGTAGTAAACTTTATGCACTGTGAGTAGTCCCATTGACAGTGCATAAAGTTAAGCATGTACATCAGTCTTTGGAAGATTGGGGCCTTAGTCCTTAATCAATATCCTTAAACGTTTAATTCATGTTTGGTTAGATTGTCAAATAATTTGTTCCTCTGTCATCAGCTAAAAATTCTGCTCATTTTATAGTAGTTCAACTTGCATGGATTCACTGGACTACAGAAAAAGTGAAATTTTAGACATATCTTAAGCTGAGTTCATAGAGGCCCACATTTCCGATAACAAAACTAGCAGTGACAGTGATGTATGGTTTTTTTTATGAGACCCGATAACTGATGGATATGTGATCTTATAAATGCTTAGACAAACTAATGGACATTATATTTTCCATTTGAAGTGTATTGCTAGGCATTCTAATACAATATCATTAGTTGAAATGGCCACAATGATACAGCTTGGGCAGTTTGTCACAGTAATTACAGGGTGATTATTTTTGACTGGAATAAAGATTTCAGTTTTAGTATGGTGGAAAGCACAATCACAAATTAGAAACAGTCTCAGAATAAAAAAAAGTGGTGTTTAAATATGGATTATAGTATAATTCTAAAACAATTTCTTTAAAAAGTAAAATGCACACATTTGGCTGAATGCATGATTTTTATTACTATTATTATTATTTAGTTTTAAACTAAGGTCCTACAAAGAGAATGACACTTACCTAATTAACCATTCCAATGTTTAAATACTTTACTGTAAGGGAGAATTTGGGCATGCTAACTAAGGTTTGTGTTATAATTTACATAACTGCTAAAATAGGCTTTTTTTTTAATCGGCACAAAAATAGATCATTTGTCTTCACTGTTTTCAGAATGGTTGATTAAAGTAGACAGTGTCCTAACATCTGTATTGAAAACTATATTAATCAATTGATTAATCATGAGGCATTAATCAAAATCTTCCTTAAGTGTTTTAGTTTTGGAGTGGCTCTTAATATTTTCTATCAGATTCCTTTTAAGGTGTCCATTATAGAGATTAAATTTGGGTGGTAAATATTGAGGGGTTGAGGCACATGTGGCTTTCCACTTGAAGGTCACAGCCATTGCTCATTAGTGTTACTTTTAATGGGATAAGAAGCAAAAGTTTTTAATATATGACTAAATCAATTAATCATATGCACAGTTGATTCTCTTTCCAGTAAGCGGTCTGTATTTTCAGAATATGCAAAGGGATCCCTAGCCTTTGTACATCCATAAATAGTTTAGTCTAAACTAAAGAATATTTTTATTTTAAAGGATTTAAGAGGAACATACAGTATAATGAACTGATGCATTGACTGCTATAAACTAAATTATTCTCAGCTACTTTTAAATATGCTGTTTTGTAAAAAAAACCATTTAAAGGAATCCTGAGTCAACCTTCATTAAGAATATATTTAAATAATATATCCTTGCCCTATACAATGAGTAAAAAGCTTCTGATTACTGGAATGAAGCTTTTTAGAATTAAAAAGTTATTTCAAGCATTTAGTTTGACTCAAGTGAAGCATAGCCATGCTATGCAACAAGCTGATCAACTGAGAATTTCAAGATTTGTGTTTCTCTGTGTTTGTTTTTGCTTGTTCCTATTTGTTTTTCCAGTCTGAAACATTAAATACTGGTACTCAAGTAAATGTATTTTGTGAAGCATCAATTATAGTACAAAAGAAAAGCAGTGATTACATATCTTTTCATGTGAATAAAAAATGTATGTTTCTTTCTGAATTCCTCTGGGATTCTTTAAGAAAAAATTAACAATATTAGTGTGGCTATTTATACTGTAGATAGAAAATATTATCTTTTTAACTCAGTTTCCTTAAGAAATTGCCATGTGATATTTCTATTTATTGATTTTAATTCTGAAAAAAATATATGGGAGAGGTTGGAATGTAGAGATAGAATTCATCTGAAATTCCAGTCAACTTTAGCATAAGTTCAAAGAAACTAGGCATCAAAATTTAGCAAACAGGAAACCTCTTCGCGGTGTGTGTGTGTGTGTGTGTGTGTGTGTGTGTGTGTGTGTGTGTGAGTGTGTGTGAGAGAATATTTATAATACCTATATATTTTCAATTTGAGGCACAGAGTATTTCTTACCAGTTTTATTGTAATGTATTAAAATAATCAAATATGCAGAAAGGCATAACAAATGAACTATGAACCATTATTATTATTTTATGGTATTATGGCAGCCGCTAGAGACCAACCAAGATCAAGACCCTTTTGTGTTAGGCACTGTACGAGCACAGAGTAAGAGAAAGACCCTGCCCCCAAAATATCATTCCTTGTGTGTCCTTTATCAAAAGTCAGTCACAGAACAAAGCACAGTAGGTTCAGATGTTCAGACTTGTTGAGACATATGCTGGAACAGCCCAGAGTAGCTATAATCTAAAAGAGGGAAGAAACTTCCACTGAATAAAGTGAGTCCGGGAGCAGGCTTTAGTGCATTAACTACAGAGAAATGCAGCACTACTACATTTAATGCAGCGCTACTAATCTGATTATGAAAGCCAGTTGCTACTGGTTTGCACTATAGACTGTTATGTGAGAATTCTTAAAAGTTCATTTGATGTATGTTAAATGGATGCTACATATAGGTTATTACATATTTCAAGCTATGAAACTGCACTGGAAATTTTCTAAGCTTTGAAAAAATGTTACTTGGACTACTTGTCACACAGTTACATGGAAAAGAAACGTGTCTTAAAGTCTTGAAAAAATTAGCAATACATATCTGAAAATAAGATAAAATCTACTCCTCTGTTGTTGTTCCACAGCTGAGCTCTGTTTTCGTTTTGCAATTGGTGGTGAAGGTTGGTTGCCTTCAGCAGGGAAGAAAATGCAATCTGCATAATTCCCATTAGTTTTTCATTGCGCAAATATATACTGATGATAATTCTATAGTGGGCTAGTTTGTGGCTAATCATCTTTATGCTTAGCAGCAGGTGCTGTGACAGTACTGAAAAAGTATCATGCATTTTAGAAATTATGGCTGTATAATTCATTTATAAAACACCTTTCTTGTTAACAAAATTATGTTCAACAGCTCATCAATTCAGCTCTTGGAGAATACAACCGTGTTACTGGCATGTAGGCTTATCACTATTGTGTTATCAAGAGCCATTGACAGAAACCAGGCAGAGAAACTAGGCTTTGAGATGATATATTCAGAACATAGAGGCTACTTCATATTTTCAGATGGTCAGAGGAACATGGGAGAGGCATTTTCTGACCACTCTCCATGTACAGGAAATAAATGTGTTGTTTGCAATAATATATATGGGTTGGAAATAGAGGAGTGGATGGGTATAGAGAAAAGGGACATAGTGATTCACAGTAGGCCAGTTAGTGGTTTTGAGATCTTTGAAGAGGAAAGATAAGAGGGGTTGGGGGGGAAATGCATTTAAAAGAGAGAGGGTGGAAGATAGTGAAATAATGGACAAGAATAGTGGGAAGTGGGATATGTATATAATTTCAATTTATAGAAATGTGCTTGTTCAATACTTAGAGCATGTACATGTGTGCTCGTTAGAAAAATCAACTTCTTGGACCAGTGTCCAACAAATGGAACTTTTTCAAACTCCTGGATTTATCCACAATGAGAACTTTTCCAGCATCAGCCACCAAATCAATTCTCTCCCTCCCACTTTACCCCTACTTTCCTCCTCTGGGAAAAGGCTAGGAGGATGAAATAGGTTTGCATCTTAACCTGAAGACCAACAAATCATGCATGGGGGGAAAGATACATGGGGTGAAAGGAAAAGTAGAAAGGAACATGTAGAAGGATGACTGAGGAAGAAATGAAGCTGTAGAGAAGAGTCAGAAAGATGAGTTACCGGACTAGTCTGAGTGAAAAATTAAGTAATGAATGTCTTAGGAAGATGTATTGGATGGAAAGCAAACACTCAGAAAAGAAAACATACAACAAGGTAGAGCAGAAAGAGGAAAAGTAGAATAAGAGATAAGGAAGAACAAAGCAAGGGAGACAGTATAGATTAAAATGATTTTTAAGGGAAGTCACATGCAAAAATGTTACAATAAATGCATTAAAGCAATCTAGTATTGGGCACATTGAACCCTGATGTGTCTGTTCACCCCATACTTGCCCTGAAAGGGTTAATGTAGGCTAAGAAACAGGTCAATGAACCAGACAGGCCACAGCTGAGGGGAATTAGGTGGCTTAAAGAATCCTCTAACTGAATGAGGGAGCCCAGCAGAGAAGGGACAAGCTGAATTTACAAAGGCAAGAAGCCGATAGCAGCCAAGAGGAGGCGTCCAACTGCAATAAGTGAACCCTGTGACAGTCTGTTTTACATAAAGCATGGAATTTTCAAACTTTGGTGCTTATCTTTAGATACCCACATTCATAATTGGTAGAGCTGGTCAGACATAATTTATTTTTTCCATTGAATAGTTCAATGAAAATGTTCTAATAAAAAAAATTAGTAGACAATTTTACCTTTTTTAATTTAATAAAAACTCTTAGTTTAAAACAGTAAAATTTCTGGCTGAAAACAAATATCTTTGAATATGGTTTTTCTGACAAAAGAAAAAATTTTAGAGGGAAGCAGACACTTTCCATTTTCACTTTGTCAAAAGACTAATTTTCCATCAACCAATATTTTGATAGGAAACTTTGACCAGCAGTAATTGTTAGGCTCATAAAAATGGGTCTTGGTTTCTAAGGTCCTGAGCATTTGCATGTCTGTCTGATGTCAATGGAAGTTGTGGGTGTTTTGCAGCTCTGAAAATTAGGCTAATTTTTAGGTATCTAAATATAGATATTGAGGTCTAAATATAGCATCCAAGTTTGAAAACACGCACTTTTCAGACCAGATAGCCGCTTCAGGGTGAAAGTAAAAACTAGTGTTGTGTGACACTTTTTCCATATTTACTTTGAAGGTAAAAAATAATGTTTCTGCAGTTTTGAAGAAAATTGCTAAGAGGTACTTTGTTTAAAAATGTACTTTGACTTGAAATTGTCCTTTACCTAACATTTTATTTCTCCCTCTAGATCAAAATGGATTTAAACTTTCTAGATAATTAAGTCACCTTCAAAACTTATGCACTGGCTATATTTGTGGAAAACAAGTTGTGATTAAGTATTAATGACTTTTGTCAGATAGTTTGCCGTCTATTAAGAATAATGAGAGTTTTTGCCTTTAATCTGAGTGGGAGCAGGATTGGACTGTGTGTGCGTGCGCATGTGAGTGTGTGTGTGAGAGAGAATATATTCCCCCACTGGTTAATTGTAGTTTAGAATATATGTCTGTTTCTATGCATAACTGAGATCTTGTTCAAGTAGTGGTTAGAAAACTAGACTATGTCTTTGGAGTAAACTTGTAGTCTTGGCTCTTCTGGTACGTATTCTATTATGGACAGGGGATGGATTCTCGATGGTTACATTTGCAATCACAGTCCCTTTATGAGTAATTTTGATCTCCACTGAAACTCAAAAAAGAAAAGCCTGTGTTAATTTACATATCCCTGACAACTAAAACATTTTCTGAAATTTTTAATTAAAACATGCTTTTTCAGATTTACACAATAGTAATAGTAATAATAATAATATCACATTTCTACCACAGATTTTGATAACATATGGAAGAAATAATAAATATTTTTGTAAAATTGCTATTTGAAAGCTAGAGAAGGTTTTTATGTTGATTTGTAACCAATAGAGGGGAAAATTACAGTAAAGAACATTTCCATCATCTAACTCCAAAGAGGTACTTTTTTTGCTGCCACATTCTCCCCAGAATGCTCCCTGCACTAAGGGGGAATATTCAGTTGTTCACTTTCCAAATGGGGTAATAGGAATTGAGAGTTTGTTGCCTGTCAAGTGTAACAGAGGATGCTTGTGGAAAACTCATGAACATCTGGATGTAGTAGACCTATATCTGAGCTACTAGATGATAGGTTCAAGTGTCTATAGTTAGACCATGTATAAAATGGGGATTAATATTTACTTATCTCTGAAAAACATAGACAAAAAATACAAAGTGTAAAGCACAATCTCAATGTTTCTGCACGTTGTAATTAATGCAAACAGAAATTAATCTGACTGTGACGCATTGCAGCCTAATGGGTTAGGCAGTGAGCCTAAAAAAAGAAGACCTGAGTTCTAGTTTTGGTTTTGACCCTTCCCTATGTTTTTAGCACCTTTACCAATGTATAGAGTGATGACAGACACTACTATCCCTGCATGCATGGCTAACGTAGCTATTTAGTGATCTTGTGTATGTTCTCGTGTGCATTAAATGAGCTAAGGCTCCACAGGAGCCATTTTTAGCTTACCCAGCACCACTTGCTATGTTAATAATCTAGATCCATCAATCCCCAACAAAATGAAATGCAGAGGGTGCAGCATGGAAGAAGGCACAGAGATGATTGTGTGGGAAGTGGACAAAGAAGTAATTTAGTAGAATTGATCAAAATTTTTCCACAGAACGTTTCCATCTTAAAATGCTGTTTCAATGGAATCAAAACATTCTGTGGAAATATATCACTTCCATCAAAACATGTCATGGAAACCAGGCAGACAGACTGGCTGGCCAGCTAGCTTTCCTGGTTTTCTGCCAGCCAGCCAGCTGGCTACTGACTTCCCGGCTTGCAGACAGGTGGGCTGCCTGGCTAGCATGTGGATGGGCTGTCTGGCTCCCTGGCAGCGCTGCCAGCTTACCATGCAGCCCATCCTGATGGCTTCCTAGCGCCCCAGCTGCCCAGTGGGCTAAGTAGGCACTGAAATAGATTGCTTCATTTCACTGGAAATTCTGTGATGTTGACACATTTCATTCTGATGCAGAACAATACAAAACATTGACAAACCAGAACCTCCCATAAAACAGAAATTCTGTTTTTTGGCAGCTCTGGAATGGAGGTTGACATTGGACAGGAGAAAGCAGTAAGTGATGGGTTAAAAGACCAATCAGAGTTGTAGGTCGAAGCCCCGTTATGATATCTAGGGCAATGACAGACATGAGTAGGTAATGAGTAGTAGTAATCTAGAGTAATACTGATGTGTGTGTATATGCATTGTAATAGGTTTACCTTAGCTCATTCACCAGATTGCAGGGTAGTGAGAGGCCAGTGGATTGGAAAGAACAAGTGTTCTTTGGGATGGTGTCACTCCCAGCCAGCTTTAGGGAACAAGGCAATTCAGTGTGAGGGCTCAGTCTTCTCTAAATGATTGTTAGATTTAAAGACACAAGGGCAAATCCTCAGCTGCTGTAAAAGTGTCATAGCACCATTCAAGTCAGTAGGTATATGATCATTTACACTAGCTGAGGATCTACCTCAGGGTAGTCTGACTTTATTAATCTGATACCCCTTAAACTCGGCATCTCTAGTGTGAGTAAAAAGAAACACTGAGTTTAACTGTTAAAAAAACACATGTATTCCTGAGGTCGTCATGTTTCAATTTGGAGGAGTGTCTTTTAAAGTCAAATTAAGAGTTGTTAAAGATGGAGACTGCAAATGGAAAAATGAATATAGCTTTAATAATGGCACTCCACACATCATGACTATGATATAACTGCTGTGTTTGTTATCACTGCTCTCTGACTCCTGCTTTTTATTAGCATGTGACTCAATTGTTCAAACAATACAATGTCTGAACATGGATGTCATATTTTTCTGGTGGCAAGAAACCTACTTTTGACCTTTCTTTCTGAGCATGACACTAGTTGAATCCTGCTTCAGTTCCTGGCAATGGACTAAACCCTTTGAGAGTTCACTAGTTAATTACTGCTAAGTGAATTTTTAATTTGCTCCTAAGATTACATGGTGAATACAGTCATTACTGTTAAGTTTATTTTAGAAATTGGCACTAGAGGGAGCTAAGTAATTGTATCATCTATGTGTCTGAGGAAAAAAAGATTCATTTCAAAACTTGCATTTTTTCTAAACTTGCTGATTTTACAAATATGGCAGCTATGCCTCAGCAAGTTATAAGCAATAATGAATTAGTTAATTTTCTTTAGTGAAAACTGCTATGCTAAGATGATTAAATTATTCTATTTCTACTTAGGGAAAGTAGTGACCAGTCAGTAAATTAGGATTTCTAGGACTCTTTTGGGAGAGTGATTTTGTACAATTATTCTTGTTTATCCTTATTTTGGTTTTAACAGAATGACAATGCTAATAATTACCTTCCCAAAATGTTTGTTCCAAAATGTTACTGGATGAATGCTCTTATAAAATATAGGAACTCTATCCGGAGCAAAAGAACTTATCTGTGGCATAGGTCATGAAGACTTTTGGAGATTTCCTGATTGTAGGAAGGCTGGCTGGAAAACAATAATTCTGTTCCTGAGAAATTGAGGTTTCAAAATATTTTGCCTGTGGTGTAAAATGAAAATGAGGCCACCTGAATTTTTTCAGGGAGAAAACGGGGAGAGACTGATCAACCCACCCCAGAATACCAAATAGCATAGTGGTTATGGCACCTACCCAGGATGTAGGAACCCCAGATTAAAATCCCTCCTCTGCCTGTTTCGGAGCAAGGACTTGAACCTGGGTCTCCTGTGTCACAGACAAGTGCTCTAGGTACCCAGCTGCAGAGTCTGTCTTTCTCACTAAATTGCTTCTGCTGGAGCTGTTCCACTTTAATTAAATCTATAAATAATTACATATTAATTGGCCACTGACTCAATAGCCTGGTAGTGAGGGCATTCAGTTGGAATGTGGAAGACCCATGCGCAGATCCCTGTTCTGAATCGGGTAGAGCAGAGCCTTGCATGTGAGTTCCTACATGCCAGGTTAATGATCTGATTACCCCTGCCCCTCCTCCTCTTGTAGTTTTTGACCAGAAATTCCTGGACAAAAGCTGCTGAGAACCATTTTCAATTGGGGAGAAAAAATATTAAAAAATTTTCAGTCAGCACTAGTCTCTATGCAAAATCAATTTTTCCCCCCAAAGTAAGGGTCCAAGCCAACTCACACTCAACAGACATTCCATTGATTTTGCTGTTTTGAGATATTAATCTGCATAACTCCTAGTTCAGACTTCCAATGGAATTCTGTCTTCAGAAATGCATGTACTTATCTCTGAAACATGGGCTAACATACTGAACTGCAGGATTCTACTGTAATCCTGAAGAATTTTGTAATTACTTTCAAATTCTCTCACTAACTCTGCTGCAGCATTCTATAAAGACAAACAGCTCCTTTTTAGCGCTATGGGATTTATTTCTATACCACCATTTGAAAAATTACTTAACTGAAGTCTATTTTGGGAACTTTTAGCATAGTTGGTGACCTTATAAAAAATTTCTATTGCCAATTCTCCAAATAAACCATGGTCTGAGAGATGCTAGGAGGAGAGTACACTTATAACGTTTATGGATGATTCCAACCTGGAAAAACTGGAGAAATGGTCTGAAGTAAATAGGATGAAATTCAATAAGGACAAATACAAAGTACTCCACTTAGGACGGAAAAATCAGTTGCACACATACACGATGGGAAATGACTATCTAGGAAGGAGTACTGCAGACAGGTATCTGTGGGTCATAGTGGTTCACAGGCTAAATGTGTGTCAGCAATGTAACACTTGCAAAAAAAAAAAAAAAGAAAAGAAAAAGCAAACATCATTAGGGGATGTATTAGCAAGAGTGTTGTAAGCAAGACACGAGAAGTAATTCTTCCACTCTACTCCATGCTGATTAGGCCTCAACTTGAGTATTGTGTCCAGGTCTGGGTACCACATTTCAGGAAAGATGTGAACAAATTGGAGAAAGTCCAGAGAAGAGCAACAGAAATTGATTAAAGATCTAAAAAACATGACCTGTGAGGGAAGACTGAAAAAATGGGTTTGTTTAATCTGGAGAAGAGAAGACTAAGAGAGGACATAACGGCTTTCAAGTACATAAAAGGTTGTTACAATGAAGAGGGAGAAAAATTGTTCTCCTTAACCTCTGAGGATAAGACAAGAAACAATGGGCTTAAATTGCAGCAAGGGCAGTTTAAGTTGGATATTAGGAAAAGCTCACTGTCAGGGTGGTTAAGCACTGGAATCAATTGCCTAGAGAAGCTGTAGAATTTCCATCACTGGAGATTTTTAAGAGCTTGTTAAACAAACCCCTGTCAGGGATAATCTAGATAATACTAAGACATGCCATGAGTGCAAGGGACTGGACTAGATGACCTCTCAAGGTGACTTCCTGTCCTACAATTCTATGATTGCATGGACATTCTTGCAAATTGTTGATAAATTTAAACACAAATAATTTAATTCAAGGTCTTCAAAAGATTTGTGGTCTAAATATGGAAAATGTGCAGAAATTTGTATAACCTCTAGAGGCCTCATGGAGTCTCCACAATCCTCCATCACCACAAATCCCTCATATACAAAAACATTTTCTTTCTCTGGGTATCTTCAGAGAATTGATTGCCCCCTCATGTCATCTCAGGATAAGGGCAGGATGAGGGCAAGTCTCTTTGTCCCAGGCAACTAAGGGGAGGCTGGCAGGCCAGTTTCCTCTTAGGGGGCAATGTAAGGAGATTGTAATGTATCTTTCTCCAGCAATTGTTTTTTTTTTCAGGTCATGGACCTTCTCAGCTTTTTCTCCTGTTCCCTGGGGGATCATGAAAGAGGCAGCTGCTCCTTCTAGGGGTCCCCGTAATAAAGGTTTGGCACACAGGATAGTGCTGGTGACCCCAATCCATTATTTGTTAGCCTCAGTCTGCTGGTCTTCCTAGTGGTTATAAATGTTAATCTGTCACATGAAAGTTGCAGGAATCCATTGACTCCAATCAGTGCTGTTGTATCTTCACTTCCTTGTTTTTTGAAAATTGTACTACGTGGTGCAATGGCCAATTAATTAAAATGCATACATGTCAAGGGTTGAGGTCCAGGTAGATGACCTGAGCTACTTGATAGATGAGATGATTTATCTGCCATTCACCTGTCATTAACTACTATCTCTGAACCTTGGTGGATTTCTTTACTCACAACAGCTCCTTCTACAGTCTCCTGTTCAGCCACTGAAATGGATCAACTACCTGGAGTCTGTTTGGTGCTTCTGATATTTTTCATTGTCAGTGACTGGGTGGATGGGTGGGTGTTATTTAGTCAGTAGCATAGGTCCACCATCTGTGGTGTGCACCAGTTACCAAGCAACAGAGGACTAGTATCCTCCTTGGCTTTGTTTTGATGATACCCCATAGAGATGGTTATAATATGCGCTTGATGAGGATGGTATAACTCTTTGCTTTCTGTGGAAAACCTAAGATTCTCTTCAGCCTATAATGGGGGTAACTGTTTGACATTCTTTTTATGGCTTACAAACTATGAATCCCTTGGATATGCCAGTGCTGCTGCTTTTTAAAAATCAAGTCATTTGCTATTTGAATTCATTTTTCTGTTACAACATTTCATTGTGCACAATAATATCTTGATATGGTTGCATGAACAGATAGCAAAAAGAATTGCCTGAGTAAGAGTTGCTCATGAATTGTGGACCATTTATTAACACTTAAGGAATCCCTTGGCAAGGACATAGTGATTTACAATGTGTTATGACATTGATACTTGATGTGTTGTGCAACAGAGCTATTTCAAATAAATATATGTAGTAGTATGCTCATAAGAGGGGTTCTTTAGGTCAAATCTGTTTCACAATTGGTACAAGGGCAACCAGTAATGGCGTGTCATTCTTTTGCATGTTGCTTTTAGTTTTATTATACATTTTGCACTTGGGTAAGTTGTCTCCAGTGACAGCATTTATGCCTGGCCAGAACAATACATCCTGACCTTTCTTTTTACACTTTTTACCAAGATGTGCACTGTGGATTATGCTTATATTCTAATATAATGATACATTACTCTTTGCCCAGAATGCCACCATATTTACCTCTAGAGTTCCTTTCAAATGTTTTATGTTGGGAAATGCCTGGGCTATTTGTGTTGGCTTTCAATTTAAAATCATTTTCTCAAGATAGACAAATCTTGATTTGGAAATGGGTGGTACTTGAATCATTTTTACTTTATACTGTAGCTTATAAATAATGTGATAACTAATTATTATTTTGTTGATTAAACTCCCATTATTTAAATTTATTCTGTACTACAGGTTAAAAATTCAGTGGTCTCACCTGGCAATGGATTTCTTGTAAAGAAAATGAGCCTTTCCCAAATGACATACTCTTATGGATCACAGTATTCATAACATTTTTGAATTACTTTGGTTGGCAATTTTCAGTCACTTAATATGTCCACTGGAGTTTACTGTAGATCTTCAATTCCTCTCTAGCTGTCACAGGTATTCCACCGCTTACTTGCCCATTTGGCCACTGCCTCCAGAATTTCCAACATGCCTGGCAGCGGATTACACAGGACCGCTGGTCCTCGAAATAGTTCAGACCGGTTACTCCATCCCTTTTATATCCTACCCTCCTACTCTTCCCCCTTCCCCGTCCCTCTTTAGGGACCCTTCTCACGAGCAATTACTTCGCACAGAAGTGGCACATCTTCTACAACTAGGTGGTGGAACCTATGCCAACGCAACCCCAAAGGACAGTTTTCTACTCCCATTACTTTCTAACACAGAAAAAGACCGGGGGATGGAGGCCTGTACTAGACCTACGCCGACTGAACAAATTCGTGAGAAAACAAAGATTCAAGATGGTCACACTGGGCACAATAATACCTGTATTGGATCAAGGGGACTGGTTCACAGCCCTTGACCTACAAGATGCTTCCATATATCAATTCATCCAGCTCACAGACGCTTCCTATAATTCACAATTGGTTAGGATCATTTTCAATACAGAGTTCTTCCTTTTGGACTCTCCACAGCTCCAAGAGTTTTTTCCAAGACCCTAGCCGTGGTTGTGGCTCACTTCTGCAAACACGGGGTCACACTGTTCCCCTGCCTGGACGATTGTCTCATCAAGGGCGACTCCTATGGCGAGACACTTCAAGCCATGCGTTTCGCCATCTCCCTCTTTCACAGCCTAGGCCTCCAAATAAACATCCAAAAATCCACCCTGACACCTATGCAACAGATTGAGTTCACTGGAGCTCATCTCAACTCAGCCCAGAGCAGGCCTCGCTCCCATACAACAGATTCCTCACTATCACGCAGCTCATACGCACACTTTCTATTCGTCCCAGGACGCAAGCAAGAATCTCCCTACAGTTCCTTGGTCACATGGCAGCCACCACCTTCGTGGTTCAACATGCCAAGCTACATATGAGATGCCTCCAGGGCTGGTTCAACTCCAGTTTCAAACCCAACAGACATCCCTTAGGGAGGCTGCTAACTTCTCCTCTCAATGTTATAACTTCCCTACAACGGTGGACAAGTCCAGAAAACCTCTGCACGGGGGTTTCCTTCCAGCAACGATCCCCAATGCTCATGCTCACCACGGACGCTTCCCTGATCGATTGGGGAGCGCATCTAGGGGAACACAGTGCACAAAGCCAGTGGTCCGCATCAGAGGCGCATCTACACATAAATCTCTTAGAGCTCAGAGCAGTGAGGAGAGCATGCCTTCACTTTCTTCCCCTCATAAAGAACAAATACCTGCGGGTCTTAACAGACAACATAGCATGTATGTATTACATAAACAGACAAGGGGGAGCCTGATCATATTCCCTTTGCATGGAAGCCATTCGACTATGAAATTGGTGCATATGACATTGAATACAGATCATCGCTTCCTACCTACCAGGCTGCCACAACACTACTGCTGATGCACTCAGCTGATGCACTTCTCGACAGAACATGAATGGGAACTGCACCCCGCAATACTCCAACAGCTCTTCTCCCACTGGGGCACCCCGTCAATAGATCTCTTCACCACGACCCAAAACCAAAAATGCCCCCTCTTTTGCTCCAGGGCGGAACTCGGGACTGCATCCCTAGGGGATGCATTCCTCATCCCATGGAACAACTACCTCCTGTACACCTTCCCACCTATCCTTCTGCTATACAGGGCTCTTTGGAAGATTGCAGATGACAAGGCCCAGGTCATCCTTATTGCCCCAGCTTGGCCAAGACAGACGTGGTATCCCTACCTTCTCCGCATGTCCTTCCGTCACCCATGGGCTCTCCCCAACAGGCCAGACATCCTTTACCAGGACAGCGGACGAGTTCTTCACCCCCAGCTCCAAAAGCTCCACCTCAGAGCCTGGTTCCTTCATGGTTCCAAACCCATGAACTAGCCTGTTCCGAGCAAGTCCAATATGTCATCTTGCACAGTAGGAAAGACTCCACTCGTAAAACCTACCTGCAGAAGTGGAAGCATTTTGCTTTTTGGTGCTCACATAAACATTTAGCACCCAATAACGTGACCCTCCCTAACATTCTAAACTACATCCTGAAACTAAAACAGGACGGACTTTCACTCAGCTCCATCAAAGTGCCCCTGGCGGCGCTTACCACCTTCCATGACCTATTGGATGGGTACTCACTCTTTACACACCCCACCATTAAACGCTTTCTCACCGGCCTGCAAAATCTCTACCCTGAAATTCACCCAACAGCGGCTACATGGAATCTTAACCTCATTCTTCATGCCCTCATGAAACCTCTGTTTGAGCCTTTGGCTATCTCCTCTCATCTCCATATGTCCATGAAGGTGGCTTTCCTAGTTGCCATGACATCAGCGAGGAGAGCTGGTGAAATGAGTGCCCTTATGGCCCACCCTCCCTACACAATCTTCTCCAAAGATAAAGTCACTTTGAGACCACATCGTAAATTTCTTCCTAAGGTGGTGTCGACCTTCCACCTCAACCAATCTATATATTTACCTACTTTCTATCCCAAACCTCTCAAAACTCCGCAAGACGCAACCCTGCATGCTCTCGACGTCAGGCGAGCAATTGCCTTTCATTTATACAGGACTAAACCATTTTGCAAGTCTCCATGACTCTTTGTTTCCATTGCCGAAAGATCAAAAGGCACGGCTATCTCTAAACAACGTCTATCCAAGTGGATTTCTGACTGCATCAGATCCTGTTACCGTGCAAAGAATCTTCAACCGCCTGATGACATTAGAACTCATTCCACTAGAGCCATGTCGGCATCCATTGCCTTCCTACACAACATTCCCATTCCTGATATCTGCAAAGCGGCTACATGGTCATCTGAACACACGTTTGCAAAACACTATGCTCTCATGCAAGACACCACGGGAGACACAATAGTAGGCCATACAGTACTATTTTCAGTACTCCCTGCCGCATCTCCAAAGTCCCACCAACCATAGTGGATACTGCTACACATTCACCTGGAGTGGAGCACCCACAGGGACAGCAGTTGAAGAAGAAGAGAAAGTTACTCACCTTACAGTAACTGAGGTTCTTCGAGATGTGTGTCCCTGTGGGTGCTTCACTCTCCCCCACCCCCCCTTTACTTTGGAGTACTGGTATGACTCTTCATGGCAGAGGAGGAACTGAGGAGGGTGTGGGTCGCATGCACTCAGGAAGATTCCAGCTAGACAGGAGATACCATCTGGGTGTGTGCGCCCCGGCCAGGCACTGCTACTGAAAATCTCCGATCGACAGTGCCGGGACGCACTGTCACCTAGAGTGGAGCACCCACAAGGACACACATCTCGAAGAACCTCAGTTACTGCAAGGTGAGTAACTTTCTCTTTTCCTATTTTTAGAGAAGGAGGTGAGAGCATAGTAGAATGGAAACTGCTTATTCTAAATTTAAGTTTGAAACACTCCCTGTTTTAACAGGGAATGTCCAGAATTGAATAAGTGAGCTACTAGTTTGAAAACCAAATATAAAAGTTGTCAAAGAAACATTGACATGAATGAAAAAACTTCTGAGAACTGTATAGAATGGTCAAACTACAAAAGACTGAATAAGAGCAGTGCTATCCTAAACTCTCCAATAAATCAAGCTGTGATGACTTCAAATGATATGCCAAAATGAGACTCCATTGACTGTTCTTCATAATGTGATTGATCCGTGTTCTTCCATGCATGTTTTGATCAGCAGTAAAATATTTAATGTTTCCAGTTACACTTTGATCTTCATACTTCAGAGTCAACACCTCATTGAAATCAATAAGGTTGATATCAATGGGTCCTTGAATAGAATGGTTAAATGGAGCATGAATTGTTTTCCTGTTTCAATGGCTCTTGACCCGTCTCAGCTATTGTTTCAGGCTGTCTATAGACTCAAACAGACATTACTGCGCTGTTTTAAACTCTCTTCACATTTTTAAGAGTATCTTAAGAGAGCGATCAGGGCTAGAGACTATTTTTTTTTGTTTGCCTGTTTTTAAATGTAAACTTAAATTCTAGGGCACAAGATGGCAGCATAAGGAAAAAAGTTTGGCAATGTTTGGGAAAAATTGTCTTGCTGAACTTGTAAACTGGCTCAGTTCAAGGACTGGTTGTGATTTGAAATAGATTTAAACAGTGAATGGGTTAAAGATTTTCACCAGGAAAATCCATAATTTGCACAACCTTTTCCAATAATCATAAAAAAAAATCCCAAAAGCCAGCCTCATAACTGACTTTCCTCTCCAAACCCAGAGCTTCTCTTTTTAAAAATAAACATTCTAAATTCTACTGTTCATCTTACAACAGAAGCAAAATAAACCTCAAATGAAAAACACCCAAGTGAAAAACAGTCAAGGTACTTGTTCCCAAACAGTAAAAGGCAATTCTTAAGAAATACCCAGAAGCTTGTTTCAGTCATTAAAATGTGCCCTGATCCTAAATCCCTTTCTTATGTACATCAGAACATATTGTACCATTTAAAATAGAAGACTGAATTTCATAAGCACCTCTTTATATACTTATGTGCTGAACTCTGAGTTGTTTGTGCTGACTGCAATTGAGCAGAATTCAGCTCTTTGGTAGCAACCTTTGAGTAGTGCTGAATTCATAGCTCTGTAGAACCAAATATATGAAATGCCCAGTGGTTTACTGAACATGATCTTTCTGCACTATCTCAGCAGCTGTTGGAGAATTGGTTGAGGCTTCTGCCTGCATCTCCTCTGAATATATATGGAGCACAGTTTGGTATGTTTTGACTATTTTCATACTTTTCAGAGCGACTGAAAAGTGTTTTTCATGGTTTCAATAGTATTCATAGAATCTTAATATATGGCTGGAAGGGTCAAGAGGTCATCAAGTCCAGCCCCATGTGCTGAGGCAGGACGAAGTAAGCCTAGGCCATCCCTGACAGGTATTTGTCCAACCTGTTCTTAAAAATTTCCAAAGCAGGGGATTCCACAATCTCCCTTGGAAGCCTATTCCAGAACTTAACTACCCTTATAGTTAGAAAGATATAAGAAAAATCTAACCCAAGTCCCCTTGCTGCAGATTTAAGCCCATTACTTCTTATCCTCACTTCAGTGGACACAGAGAAAAATTGATCACTGTCTTCTTTATAACAATGCTTAACATATTTGAAGGGTGTGATAAGGTCTTCTGTCTTCTTTTCTCAAGAGGTTTTTCTGTGTTTCAGAGGAATGTCCCCCAGTACTGTTTTTTAGCTTGGAAGTATGTGCACAGAGTTCTTTAAGAATGTATGTTGTGCTAGTGTGGCAAGGACAACATAAATGGTCTCCACATGCTAAACTGCATAGTTTTTTGTTGCAGTAGGAATTGTCTAGGAGGAGCCACAAGTTTTCAGAGCTAACCGAGAAATCTGTATCTACCTTTACCCCCTACCTTCAAGTTTGCTTGATTTTTGGGAGTGGGGGAAGTCTGTATTAGTTCTTTTTCATGTACTAATCCCTGTGGATATTCACTGTAGATGCGCATGTGTTCTATGCACCCAGGACCAGAAATGCTTTGATAGCAGTGCACTTTGTGCCTCCTCACACTTTCAACTGAGGGCACAAAGGGTGGCATGGATGAGTTGCCTCTCCATTTCCTTTTCTACAATCGCAGTCTGGGTTAGAACCTCTTCTCTCCATTCTTCTTTTCTCAAATCTCCTTCATTGAATTGGTAAATATTGCAAATATTATTTTAGCATGGATAGTTAGTTTTAGTGCTACTTAGTTACATGAGGTTTGGGGGAGAGCCAATGTGGGATTGTCCCCTCCATTAGCTCCACTTTGTTTTTGGCACCTATTATATCCAAAGTGCCAGGTTTTACACCTTGCCTGGCCTGCTTCCAATTCTTCCTGATGAGCAACCCATACAAGACCTGCCTGTATTGCCCAAAGCTTGTTCTTTGCTTTTCTTCCACATACCAAACACTCTCATGAATTCAGACTCTGGAGATCCCACTCAGATCCTGGACCCTCCTACTCTCCTTCCATCAGTCTGCAACCGCTGGACAGCACCCTGTAGAGTGTTTGCAATCCTCTACCACACACAGGAACCAGAAGCACAAGGAGGACAAGGGCAAACATCCCCATAAGAATAGGGATAAGTCCCCATCTAAATAATTGAAGAAAAGATCTGCCTTGCCCTTTCCTCTGGCCTGATGCTCTGTGCCCAGAATAGAGGCACCCGGAGCTTGGACTAGAAAAAGTGTCTGAGACAATACTGGTCACTTGTAGTGCCGGAAACCACACACTGAGGGGCCGTTAACTATGCTTGTACTGCATAAGGTCAGAAAAGATTGTGCTCCCCCTCTTCTGACAGTATTCACCACATACAGATCCACCACCTCCAAGTAGTCACCAATGGTCCAGACAAAGCCTGAGACAGTTCACTGCAGATGGGTCCTTGCTGTGCTCTCTTGGGAGGCTTAGCTATGTAGTTGGACCTGGAGTCTGATTTTTCTCAGAACCGATCCTGCTGCAGGAAGTCTCCACTCTGATGACCTCATATTCATCAGTACAAGGATCCAAGCAGGAACTGGAGGATAATCCTCATCATCTTTGCTACTGAACTTCCACCTCCAGCCCCACCGTTGGAATGTGAGGAGTCCTATTCATTGGACAAAAATGAGCTGGTACTGATGGTTCCTTCAGATACCCAGAGAAGAGCTATCAGTCTGGACAGGGCTTCCAGATCCACTTTTCTGCCTTCACTTCTTTGTCCAGAGAAATTCTGACCCAGGGACCAATGATAACCATCCAGGAATACACCTTGGTATCCCTGCATCTGACTATGAGGATCCTGCATGTGGCTACTACTTGATGAAGAACCAGCCCACAACCATCTGGACATTGTCCAAGCCACAGTTCCCTCTAATATGGCATTCCTGATTGGCAGGGTCCAAGATGGCATTGTTGAAGTGGTCTGGCACACTCCTGCCACCTTTACCATGACTCCAAAGGGGGCTGAGAAATGCTCTTTCATTCTCTCCAAAGAAGTGGAATTTCTGTTTTACCACCCTAAACACCAAATCCTTGATGGTCCAGATGGCTACAGGAAGAAGCTGGCTACACCAGTCAAAGTCCATTCCACTAGATAAAGATGCCAAATGACTAGACCATTTTGGAAGGAAAATGTTTTCTTTGGCCAGCTTAACATTCCAAATAACAAATTACTAAGCTTTGAAGTCCAGGTATGACTTCTTGAATTACAACAAGCTGTTGGATTTCATGAACAAACTCCCTTAGGAGTGCAGATCTCAGTTCCAGGACATCCTGGATGAGGGAAGGCTACTCACAAGAGCTTTCTCCTATGTGTCCTTTGATGCAGTGGACACAGTTCCACACTCTCTGGTTTCCTCAGTAGTCAATAGATAGGCTACATAGCAGTAGGTGTAAGGGTTCTGCAATGAGGTCCAAACCACCATTAAGGACCTTGTTTTTGAGGATAGCAACCTCTTTAGTGACAAAACTGATGAGTCATTGCATACCCTCAAAGACACTCATGCTACCCTCTGCTCCCTGGGTATTCATACTCCAGCACTTGTAGAAAATACTTCAGGCCTCCTCTGTCTCAACATCGATTCCTGCCTCCATCCTTCTTCCAACAGAGGACATATGTACGCCCTACGAAATAGCAGAGGACTCTGTGGGGTAGGCAACCTGCATGACCACTGTCCTCCACTTTTCAGTCTCAACACTTCTTAGAAAGCCATTTTGACACGACACTTGAGGGTCAACAGCCAGTCTCCACAACAACTGTTCCCACCCTTTGTCAGCCTCCTGACCCATTTTCTCCCAATGAGGTGTACCATTATAACAGACAGATGGGTCCTGGACATTATATCAAATGTCTACACACTAAAGAATTGCTTTCTTCCTCAACTCAGGTGATGGGTTTATGACCCTCAATTTGAAAGACACATTTTCATTTAGGCATTCACCCTGCTCACAAAAGGGTTCTGTGCTTTACAGGGTGCAAAAAGCACTTTCAATGCACAGTGCTCCCCTTTAGCCTCTTGACAGCCCCCAGGGTCCTACAAAAAATGTTGTAGCGATGGCAATACTTTCACAGGCAAAGAAGACTGATATTTCCTTACTTGGATGATTGGCTGTTCACTGCTTCATCATATCAGGAGGTATAAGCAATAACCAACACCACACTACAACTTTTTCTTTGCTTAGGACTCTAAGTCAACTTAAACAAGTCCACATTGACACCCATTCAAACCATAGAATTCATTGGGGTGGACTTGAACTCAGTTACATGCGTGCCTCCATACCTCAGGACTGATTCTTCATTACGAGGGATCTCATCAACCAGCTTTGTCATAGCCCTCAGATGACAACCTGATCCTGCCTTGTCAAAATGGCAGCCATCAATACTTCCCCCTGACACCTCCTCTTGGAGAGCTGCTCAGTATTTACTGACCCTTCTACCACAAAGTTCCTGAAAGACAAGATTCCCTCCAGTTCTGAAACTGGTCCCTGTCTGGGATCTGAACTTCATCCTCTTGGCTGTCACGAGACCACCATTTGAACTTTAGCTTCTCGTTCTGTTCTACACCTGTTCCTGAAAATCACCTAGTCATGCTAGAAGTATTGGGGCATATAGAGCCCAGTATGACAGATCTGCCTTACGCAGATTTCCACAGGGACAAGGTTTCATTGTGACCACATTCTAAGTTCATACCTAAAGTACCTTTTGAGTTTCACCATAGCAAGACTGTTCACCTTCCACTGTTCTACCAAAGGATAGAGGAGATGAGACTTCATTCCATAGAGATATGCAGGGCTCTAGCCTTCCACTGCCAAAGAATGGCATCCTCCTGAAAGTCTCCAAGGCTGTTTGTTACTATTGTGAAAAGAATGAAAGGTAAAGTTATCTCATCCCAAAGATTCTGTAAGTGGACCTGCATCCTCTTTTTGCTATATTATTATGAAAGCCCCCATGTCTCAAATTGCCAGGGACCATTCTACAACAGCTCAAGTGGCATTGCCAACATCCTTAAATGGTCATAACTTCTCTTCTGAGAGATATGCAGAGCAGCCACTTGGGTCTCCATAAACACTTCCACTAGGCATTATGCTGTCATCCCAGCTTCAGCTGCAGATGCCTCCTTTGGCTTAGTGATCTTCCACTCTGTGGTATAACATAATTCCTTGCACACTCTTTCTTAATGGGTACTGCTTAGGAATCACCCCAAGTGATTGTCAATAGGGATCAGCACTTGAAGAAGAGAGATAACATAGTGTATAGTAACTGGAGTTCTTTGAAATTTGTGGTTTCTATGGGTATTCATGACTTGCCCACTTTCCTCTCCACTTGGGTTCTTTTGGGACTCACAATAGAGTCAAAACAGGAGAGGTGGTCAGTTTACAACTTCCTTTATGCCCTCGTTTGGGAGCACAAGGAGGCATAAGGCATAGGCATGGACCAATGAACACTGCTATTGAAGAATTTCCGTTCCTGGGCACACAGAACTCCTGTACATTCATAGTGAATATTCATTGGGACCACACACCCCAAGAAACTCCACTTACTATAAGGTAAGTAATCTTTTATGGAATGTGCTGAGATTCTTCCCAGGCCTACCACGTGTTGTCACAAAGTTGAGCTATTTAAGGACTATATATCAAAATTCGATGTTATCTCTGCTCTCTACTACAATCAGACTGGCATAGCTCCTGCAGCTAAGTTCAGTGGTGGAGGAGGAGACAGAATACCTGCATGAGTGCTAGGCTATAGGCCCTTGTTTTCAAAAATGTATAAATATTTGTGAACCACTTGTGACACTGAAAATGTTTCCTGTTTGTTCATACTTGTTAGAATGTTAACTAGCAAATATCACACAGTGAAATTCTTTTGTCATGGAGAACTCACCCCAAACTCCCCTAGAACTTCATTTCCATTTGCTGTGACTCTTTTTAACAGTGATGAAACCTGCACCACTTTTACCATATATTTTCATACATCTGACAAATCCCCAGTGGTTAGATTAGGCTGTTGGCAGGCTGTGGATGTAGTGCGCATATGGATACTCCAAACCCAGAAACTTCTTATCACAGTTCCCCATAGCTAACCTGTATACCAAGGCATGTATACTGTACTCATTGTGGTGGAAGCCATACCAAAACTGAACTTGAGTCTCAGGCTATGCTTGAGCATGCTCTATTTCAGTGTCTCATTCTGGTTTACCAATACAAAACAGGCTCCTAAAGAAACTGGCCAGGTAATATTGTATAGATTGTAAGGGGGTAGTTGGGTAGAGTTGTATGTGTATTGCAGCGGCGGCTTCAGGCACCAGCACTCCAAGCTTGTGCCTGGGGTGGCAAGCCGCAAGGGTGGCCTGCCGGTCCCTGTGAGTGTGGCAGTCAGGGAGCCTTCGGTGGCTAGCCTGTGGGAGGTCCACTGGTCCCGTGGATTGGCAGCAATTCGGCAGCGGGTATACCGAAGCTGCAGGACTGGCGGACCTCCCGCAGGTACACCACCGAAGGCAGCCTGCCTGCTGTGTTTGGGGCAGCAAAAAAGCTAGAGCCGCCCCTGGTGTATTGGATATAAATAGTGTAGCTAATTGTACATATTTGGTCCTCAATTCTTCGTTGTGATCTGCTAGCATAAATCATAGTCTTCCAACTGGTTGGAGAAGGTCTCCACTAATGGATACTAATGCAGCAGTGGGACTATAAGTTATATCCCTCTCCTCCACTCAACATATGCTGCTGCTTCTAGCTAGGAAGTAAGTTTTTTGGAACAGGGACTCTGTTACCAACTCTCGCAATTATATTGAAAGTCTTGTGATGTTTGGTGAATTTCTTAAAGCCCCAGCTCCTAATCATCTCATGCGAATTAATGAGAATCTCATGTTTGATTTAAAATCAAAACATACATTTCTAGCCTCATGATTGTAGAGAAAAGTTTGAAAATGTGACTTGAGTGCACATTAAAGGTCCAAACCCCAGAAGGAAAATAAAATGAACACGGCGTGAATGTCCTGGTTCTGAGACTAGCTGCACCTTTGGCCCTTCTGTAATTCCTTGGAGTGCGCTCTTTAAGGTGACAGGCCTCACATCTTCATTTCTCTCATGGTGGAATCCTGTGATTTTTCCCACTCTTAGACTGGATCCCCTGGCTGCAGTACCACATGTAACCACTGAGACAGCTCAACGGATCCAACTGGGTTTGGCTACCTATGAGTCTTCCCTTCAGGAACTGTGACCAGAAGTGAATACAATGACCAAAACAGCCTTCTCGAAACAAAGTATTGTTTAATCTCAACTGTAGGAACAAAGCATAACACAATAAAAGTTTTTTTTTATTATAAATAATGAATACACACATCTATCTTACTCATAGGCTTAGGTAGGCCAAGCTTATACCAGACATCCCAATGTTTGCTTTTTTTTTTTTTTTTTTTTACATTGCTCTGTATTTCCTGATCCTGTAAAGTGCTGAAATAACATGTCACGTTATTCCTGGTCAAGCTGAAAGGAGGAAGTATTTAGATTTCAGAAGAAAATCTTTTTTCATGAGATTTCCTGGCCAGTTTGGCTGACCCAAGTGGTTCATGTAATTTTGGATGAGGTTTATGTAAGCAACTTAACTTGCATGTTCTTATAAAACTTCACCTTTTCAAATCTATTTCACTTATAAGAACTATAGGACATCAGTGCAACTTCTGTTCAGCAATATTAAATAGTCATCTCTCCAAAGCTACATTAACTATAGCTATTAAATGGTAGGGAATTGTAAGTACGTGCATAGTTTTTTGTGTTTGTGTTTTTTTTGTTTTTTTACTGTGACATTCAAAAAGGTTTAAACTTTTAAGTTACTTTTTGTTCATTTCCTCAAATTCCCCAGACACATCATTTTTAGCTGTGAGTTGCCAGCAACCTGTATACTAGAGTCATCCTTTTACAGCATTTTATTCCTTTTCTATGTGTGTGCACGCACTGTTTTTTGTTTTGGGTTGTATGTTATGAGGAATGTAATTGAGCTCAGTTGTGCTTTGTAAGTTTCATGTTTAATCAGTAAAAACAATGATGGAATGTTTGAGGTAATTAATTTTTTTTAGGTTCCTTGATTTTTGATTTCTAAATGGCAGGGTCTGTTCTAGTGATAGACACATCTCCATAGTTTCAGGACTCTAGATGGGATAGTAGTCTGAAAGTTTAGAAGCTTATTCAAGTAGTTGCTTGATTTGTTTGAGTTTGGGCTGAAAATCTCATGAAAAGAGACTTTCATGTAGGAGTCTGAGGATTTCCCAATCTCAGATGTGCTAGAAATACTAGAACAATATTTTTTTTGGAGTATTTTGGTACTGTATGTCTTCTCCCAGTCCTGCTGCACACTTATCAAAAGAGTCATCAACGAGGCATATTTGGCCCCCGAGCCAGGAATTTGAGCTGTCCAAGCATAATCTTCTGCAGCCCCTTGAATTCAATAGGTCTCTGCACAAGGCAAGGGTCAGCCCAGCACCCCACAGATCAGATTGCAGGATTGAGATGATCATTTGTCCATCTGGCAAACTTCAAAAGATATTAGTTTCCCTAGGGAAATATTTGCCTAGGGAAAATTCCACTATTATTTTCTTAAATTTTACACACCATTTGTTCCCTCCTCATCCCATCTTCTTTTCTTTATTTTAAATGAAAGATCCTTGTGCTTTTTACTTTGAAGAAACATAAGCATAGAGACTTGCTCCCTGAGTATATAAGGGAATAGCTAAGAATTACCTGGTATTTTCATTTTGTCATAAAATGTGTCCTGATCTTAAATTCCTTTAATATGAACTTGGTGGGAGCATTTTGTAGCATTTCAAAAATATTACTGGAAAAACTTAAGCAATTCCATACACGCTCATCTGCTTAATTCAGAAATGCTTGTGCATGACTGCAGAAGAGCAGAAATTTGCTCACAGCGCTTTTTGATTTATTTCCACAGAACCAAATACACAGAAGTTGTATTTCCACAGAACCAAAATTAGGCCTCTTCAACGCTGACTTCAGGCTGACTTTATTGAATATGTTCCTGAGTCTGAGGTTCCAAAGCTATCGTGGTTCTCATTTATATCTACCTATCTTCTGTGTCAGGCATACTGATCAGAGCTGGGGGAGGGAGGGCAGGCTTGGATATTAGAGCTGAGATGGAGTGAAGAATCAGGGTCATGGGACACTCAGGGGTGTAGTCAAGAGCTGAGCCAAGGGTTAGAGCCAGGGACCAGAAGCTAAATGCTATAACTGATGGGCAAGCCAGAGATGTGGTCAGAAAGCAGAGCCATGGATGTCAAGAGAGAGAAGGGCAGGAATTGGAATGAGCACAAGAGTAAGCTGGGCAGGGGCAGATGTAGGAAACAGGATCAAGGTCAGCTGCAGCATGAGATGCACTGAGCAGGTAGCAAGCTCTGGCTGCTGCTGGCTCAAGAAGTAGCTTAGTTCTGCTTCTCTACTGACAGGGAAGCGCATCAATCAGGGAGACCCTGCCAGGATCAGCCATGCCCACTGTATTGCTAGGAGACTGACCTTGCTGTGGCAGGCTCCATGACAGAGAGAATTCACAACACCCTTTGTGAGTTATACCTACTCAGCACCTGGCTTCCTTTTCAGGATGACTGTTAAACTGAGTTCATCTCTGTGTGTTCATCTGCTTTGCCATTTGGGACTGGTAGTGCATCTTCCTATATATTCTATAAAATACCATGCCACAGCTATGGCAAAGCAGATATAATAAAGTAATTAGTATAGAATCACAGAAACATAGGACTGGAAGGGACCTCAGTAGGTCATCTAGTCTGGCCCCCCTAGTAATAGGGATATTACTTGCTCTGATGTTTCTTCAAATGGACTAAAACAGGGCAAAGTTATGGTTGTTGACTATATGTGAAGACTAATAAACTTTAGCCTCTTGAGTGTCAGTGGTTTAGAGTTATATTACTGATGAGCTAGCTTCTTCTTTATGGTAACTCAGGCTGGGTAATAACTTAATCTATAAGTAGACCTAGTGAAAGTTCTTCAGCAGCAATTGTAATTCTTTGTAAACAATGCGGCTACTTATGGAATCAAGCATTACCCAGCCTGAGAATGGATGAAAGAAGCTGGCCCACAAGCTCTGATATTCTCATGCCTTGCTGCTATATTTCACAATCCTAAAGAAGTTCATTCTGTTCCTGATTCTCTGGAGGTGTTGGGGGTTAGTAAAATGTTGTCAGAAAACTTTTTGCAGACCAAGGACTAGATCCTCATCTAAATTTTTTTTTTAAATGTAGCATCAATGGAGCAATGCTGATTTATGCCTCCTGATGATCTGCCCCTAAATATCTAAACTGCCCCAATAACATACTTTTATGTATTAAATGCATATCCCATCATTTAATATCTTCATATCAGTGTCCGCCTGGCAAAACTCCTCTTTAAATCAATGTGGGTGTTGTGTGTACATTAATGGCAGGAGGAGACCTCTGGTCTCTGACATAATCAGCCCAAGATGCTCTGGGCTGCAATTCACCACTTGAAATGATCAAGCAAGGAGAATTTCCTTTTTCTAAAATAGTATAGTATCAAACTAACTGAGTAATCATCAAAATGGTATATGTTAGATAATCTGATTTTTTTATAAAGAAATACATCATTAGGGGTTACTATTATGGGGTGCAGTTATCTTTATCAACTAATTAGTGCAAGGATTAACTACAGGTTTCATTAAAATGTGAAGGTTTTTAACCCTGTTCTCTCTAGTTACTGAATGTGTTAATGAGACAAAAGGTCCAAGTAGCAAGCACCCTGCTCATAGGAGTTTTGGTGAGTAGCTGAACCTTTTTTTTTTTTTTAAAAGCTCTTGCAGAATCTTTCCCGCTGATGCTCCATGTTGTGACATGTCATGTAAAACTGCATCTGTTATGTTGAATTAAGAATATGAGAGAGACTCTGACATGATGAATCACAACACAACTTTAACAGCAGAAACATTTAAAACACAACACTATTTCCCTGTCACTAACCTCAGCCCTGGTAAATATGAGATATTTAGTTTAGTTTCCATCTTTACTATATCTGCATTGGATCCTTAACAAATCTTCTGGTAATTTTAGGCCCAATCCTTGAATTTTTTAGACTTGAAAACTGTCACTAACTTCTAAGTTCTGAAGTCAGTGGAAACTTTGCCTGAGTAAGGACTGCAGGATTTGGCCCCAGAGTTTTTACCATCTGTGAAGTATAAAATAGACTCAAGATTATACTAGCAGACTTGTTATTTGACAGTTTATAAAATATTTTAGTATCTTTTTGGCAGTAGCAGTTTGAATGCTGGCAAATGTACACATTGCTTGTAGTTTCAAAACCTTGTAATGAGTATTTTCCACTGTAATAGCAGTGAGTTGAAATTTGGATAAACCACTTAGACTTGTGAACTCTGACATGCATGGTAACTATGTCTTTGCAAAAGAATTTTGTAAAGTATTGGAGCTCCTACTAATAGCACATCCATCTTTCTGCACACCATAAATCTTAAGAAAATTTCTATTACTCTGCAATTTGTCTGGCTTATGCTATTTATTAGCCATTTTATTCTGCTGCTTTAAGAAGTAATGTGATGTTCATTTTATTGCTGGTTCAATAAATTGTTAATTATAATGCAGTGATTGCTGCTGATGTGATTTAAAAGCTACATTAGCACTATAGCATTAAGTTTTAACTATTTTACCCTTCAATTCCCTGTTTATACAACAGTAAAAGGAAAATGGTCTTAGACTAATTTAAAAAATGAAGGTACTTGTGTCTATTGATCACATGACATACTAGAAACTTTTGTTTAAAAAAGAAAAGGTTACATTCAGGTCTGGAAAGAGAAAAAATGCATCAACCAATTGCAGTGTTGCACTGCAGAGAAAAGTGTTCTTAAGGCAAAATTAACCCTAAAGTTAAATTAACTAAATTATTCAATTAAACTTATTAAAGGAAAAAAAGGTATTCAGACAAATCACCATAATTTTCGAGACATTGAATGCATTAGCTGGAGTACACATTCTATGTGTGCCTATTAAAGCAAAGGAATTTTACTGAGGCCTAAAGTGGAAGAAGCACATACTTTCTGTAAGAATACTGTCTGTATGAGGCTTGGGGGAAATCCTCTTAAAAATGAAAACAAATTGCTACAAGTATAATAAAAAAAATCCATGACTGAATACATAGACACCACAATGGCCTCTAAACCACAAACCAGGAACTTATTATGTAAGGAAAGAATTCACCTCAGAAACACAGACTTCCTACCCCTTATGTGAATGAAAGATATTTATTAGCTGTTAATACTATTAGAGTATGTAGCCTCTAGAGAGTGAGGCCCTTAAGGAGATCTGATCCATCTAATAGAAAGCATACACATCATATATATCCAGCAAGTCCTTCCCCAAATTAGCCTTCATAGCCTTCATAGAAAGTCAGTCCAATAGTTGGGTGCCAGTCAGTACCGGAGCTTGATACATGTATAAACAGAAGTTATGAATCTGGGTGTTCAGCTTTTGTAGTCTCCTCCTAAAGAAAAAGCATTCTTTAAAACTGCCATCTGAGCCTGTGCAGGTTGAGAAATGACTGAGAGAGCTGCTTGCTCTGTGCAGTTGTTCTTCCACACTCCTTTGGCTCTCCACATTGACTGGTACAGCTCTGGCATGTTTCATATTTGTGCCTTCTGAGTTTTAGCAGTGTGTTTGTGCCTTTCATTGTCTGTATTGTGAACTGTGACGATTAAGCTTAGTATGCTTGTAGAGCAACTTTCTCATCTCTGTATCTTCTCATATTGAAGTTGAAAGTTCACTGCTAGTAACTGTATCAGCACAAGCAGCAAAACAGTTTTCTTGAGTGTTACTGCAGCAGATATCTGACCCATTGTATAGATGGATAAGTGGAGACAGTGACTAGGGACCAAGGTTATTACGCACCTAAAAATGCAGATAGGCACTTTTGAAAAGTTCATTAAGTGACTATGTGCCTAACTCCTACTGAAATCAATGGGAGTTGAGTAAACTAGGTGCTTTTGAAAATTCCACTAGGCATCTTTCTGTATATTTAGACATGTAAATACCTTTAAAAATCTGGCCTTAGATGATTTTTCCAAGATCACAGCTGAAGTCAGTAATAGTTAATGAATCCATGAGTCCTGTTTTGGTCACCTGTTTTATCCTCTATACACTCCACTTTGCCAACTGAATCAAGGTGAAAATTGTCTGTCTTGAAGGAAGGGATTTTTTTGTTTCCAAACAGCACACAGCAAAACTGTATTTTAATATATCCTAACACTGTTTTTATAGCATCCTTATATTGTTGGTAGTCAAGACAGTAATTTTACAGGTCAATAAAGGATTAATCTTAGCCATTTCTGAAGGTGGTAACAAGAATTACAGAAAAGGAAGGTGTCTGAGGAAAAGTTTGACAGTCTAACTCAGATTTGTTTCTAAGGGAGCAAAGGTCTGAGTTAGAGACCAATAAAGATAACTGTGTAGGCATAATATATTTAGACTTCTGCAAGGTGTTTGGCTTTGTACCTCACAACATTCTAATAGGAAAAATAAGACATACAAAATCAATTTAGACCATATTAAATAGATTAAAAACTGGTTAGCTGATTGTACAAAGTAATTGTAAATTGGGAATCATCACCCAAATGGGGTCTCGCTGGGATCTCTTCTTGGCCAGTAGGAATTCCAAAATGTCATTGCTGAGAGCTGGCGCCTGGGAGACCATGTAATTTGGCCTGCCGAGCAGCTGAGCCAGGGCTCTGAAGGACCCAGGAGTAAGGAAGCCATAGGAGCCTGGGCTGCTGGGAAACCTGGGACCCTCTGCAGCTCACCAGGTAGGCCGCTGAGGAGGTGGATGGACAAGTTCGCAGGAAACTAGGCAGGTATCCATGGAATACAGTTTCAATGAACTGGCATTTTCCAATGGAAAAATTTTCGAATAAGTTTCCAACCAGATACAATTTTAATACAGTTAAATGTAAGGTAATGCGACTATGAACCACAAGCGCAGGTCAGACTTAATGATGAACTGTGTCCTGGAAAGCAGTAACTGTGAATAGAAATTAAGGATTATGGTGGATAATCAACTGAACATGAGCTCCTACTTCGGTGCAGTAAAGCAAATGCAGTCCTTGGATGTATGAGTAGAGAAAAATCCGGTAGAAGTAAGGAGATGTTATTACCACTGTATTTGTCATTAGACCATTACTGGAATAGTACCTCCATTTTTTTGGGTCCACAGTTTTAGAAATTGAAAAAGGTTCAGAAAAGAGCTAGAAGAATTTATATAAGGTCTGGAAAACCTGCCTGACAGTGAGGGAGAACTTCCGGCTTTCAGTAGCAAAATTCTGTGGTATAACTAGGTACTAACAGTCAGGATGGACAGACAGATTAGAGAGAATGCACCAACAGAAATATATAGTTTAACATAAAACCATCGTGTAATGCAGTAAGTAGCAGTGAGCAATCCATAATGAAAGATTTGAAAGGAAGATGATAAGACTGTACCAGAAATATCAAGGAAACAGTTATAAAGGTAGCATGCAAAGCAACTGTGGTAGAAGAGTAATGAAAGCACCAGTTTCTTGCACATAGGAAACCACTTAAAAGAATTGAGAGAATGAGAGAGGGCTGTATTATATGAGGCATGCAGTGTCAAAATTGTCAGCCTTTGTTTTTGAAAACTGTTCACATTGTAAATTTGGAGATACCAATTTACCACTGGCTGTAGGTAGCACATATAAAGTTATCCAGAAACCCATAACAGAAAAAGAAACTACTAATGAACTGTGAAACCAGATGCTTTATGAAGGAGAAGTGCATTCAAAAGTCTGCATATTATTATTTTATATTTCAGTAGTGCCACAGTGTGCTCGGTAATTTTCAAACATAGAGGCAGACTCAGTTCCTCCCCTGAAGTGCTTATGAAAGGAGTATTTTAATGTATTTGTTTGGCGTAAGGGTGGAAAAGTATTTGTGATTTAATAAGGGACCCTTTGTTGATTATTGTTGAGATTTGTAACACAAGTGTAAATTATAAATTTCATTTTTCAAGAGTATTTTACAGTTCGGGGCGAGGTGTGAAACTATTGCAGACAACCCAGCCCCATAGAGGAGACCACCCCTGGCTTTGACTAGGGCTGTTAAAAAGTGATAGTAGAGCCTGGATGGCTTATGTCAGAGCTTCTAAGAGCTAGACTGGGCTGAAACTGAGGGTACTTGATGCCCCAGAAATATGTATGAGACAAAGAATATGCTTAGAGATTAATTCTCAAAAGGGTTGACAGTCAGGAGAGGGTGGGATATGGGACAACAATATCTCTCTAGGGGAAAGCCTCTTCAACACACAAAGGCCACTGTGAGTGTGTTAATTACTTCTGGCTTAGTCTTCTCTGGAAAGCAGGAAGGAGAAGGCCTTTTAAAGGGAGAAGGGGAGACAAAAGAAGGAGGCTAAGAGAACAGGCTAAGCAAACAGCATGACAGATTGTCAGCTAGGGCGAGAAGGGCCATGAAGCGATGTTTGCTTCTAAAGGAATGTGCTTCTAAAGGAATGTAAGCTGATTCTTCTCTTTCTGTAACCAAATCTAACAACCTACATAGCTAATATTTGGGAAAAATAAACATAAAATATGTTAAACTTTTTAATCAATTGTACTTACTTTTAATGTAGTTTACTAAGAAGTCTGCTGTCTGTTTGGAAAGATTAGCCCAGGTCTTCTATTTCCCAGGAAAAATAGACTCAGATAGTATCAGCCTTAGGGGCCTGTCAGGTAAAGGAGTCTGGAGACTCAGGAAACTCACCCTTTTTTCAGTCTAGAATAGTGAGGATTGTGGGACACACATCAGTGATGGGTGAACTGCAAAGGCTGAAAATGGTCAATTCTCGAGGGGGCAGCTGAGAGACAAAAGTAGAGCAAAAGATGCTGGGGGCCTGAAGTTCATAACTCTTTTGCAAATATTGAGAGCAAAGTTTTGATCCTTAGAATGATTGAGAAAAGAAAGGGGAGTGTTACAAAATATATATTTGCATGAGTATTTGTGCTGGAAGTGTTGTTACAGCCATAATAAAAGCTTTTTGTGGGTTTGGAATTTGTCCAATCATGGAACAGAAGCAATGCTGTATGACTTAGGTGACCAATCACAAATAGTGTGTTCTGGATAGTGAAAGATGACTATAGACTGAAATATGTTTGAATTAAGTATGTATCAATGAATTGATAGAATAGTAAAAGCCCAACATCTGTTCACAGTTAATTTGTGAACAGAAAAAGGGGCTATATTTGTTTAATAATTTATTCAACATGAATAATTCACTCAGTTCTTGTAAGCAGTGAGACATAGAAATAACTTTCTTAAATATATGTTAATATAGAAATGATTAGTAATAACAACATATGCCCTGACTAATAAGGCAAACAAAAATGGTTCAAAATGGCAATATTGTGTTTCACTTTGTTTTGCTCTGACATATTGTGAGGCATTATACAATCATGGGATTTATTTTATTTTCAAGAGGGAGACCAAAACTTGCTGCTAAGAATTTGATGCTTGATTCTTCTACAACCAACATCTTTCTAAATAAGTGTTATAACTGGAACCACTGTTAGAAGATGTTAACACCACTATCTCCATTTTCTAATTTATCTATTACTAACGTTAAGATTTTTGTCACTGTTATTCTTAGTAAAAGCCAGGACAGGTCACGGGCTATAAACAAAAATTCACAGAAGCCCCTGACTTTCACTGAAAATAACTGAGACAAAATAGAGCTGAAGGGGTGGGGAGGACTGAATCCTGAGTGGAGGTAGGGAGGGGAAGAGAGCCTGAGCCCCTATGGGGAAAAGGGGAGGGGTCCAGCATGTGCCACCATGGTGGCTTGGAGCTTCAGGGGCTGCCTGTGATGGCTGGGAGCTGCAGGGCCCTCGCTGGCTGAGAGGTCCAGCCTGCCCCCCCCTGGGCTGAAGTGGAAAATGTCACAAAGGTCTCTGAAAGTCATGGAATCCATGACTTCTGTGACCTCCATAACATAATCTTATCTTTACCTATTACAGGAACCATTTCTAGAGCAACTCCACACATGGAACTTCTATTGTAGGCAATGATACAACTAGTATAATTAATATAGGTTGCAATTTAATAGGCTGGGTGACTGCTGGAGAGTTTGTGGGTATGAATGGTTGTTGAGGAGGTATGTGAAGGAAAAAAAGAGGTTATATGGCATAGTAGAACACTAGATGAAATCCAGGCATAATGATCAATATTGGAGAAATTCCAAGTTTGTCGGAGGAGGAGGACAGTAAAGGTGTCTGACAAAAACAGTATTTGTAGGGCACAGGGCCCACTTAAGGAGTGATGGATAATGAGAAATAACATGAAGGCGGGGCAGACTTTTGAAAAGGCCTTGCAAGCACGGAAATAGTTTGATTTGATGTCATCTCAGTTGAAGAGAATCTGGCTGGGAAAACATGGTTAGAGCAACATTAATATTTGCTTGACGCCAGGATTGGATGGACTTGGAGAAGCGTAAGCCAAGGGTTAATAAGGCCAAACAGATGGAAGTTGAAGAAGTGAAGGTGGGAAGTCAAGGAAGCTCCAGTATTATTTTTTGTTTAGGCTAGAACAGAAATAATGTTTAGTACTGGCATTTTCAGTCCTGGCTATGACCAAGAAGAGCCAAGAAACAAAATAAATACATAGAGGTCAACCAGAAGGGTCAACAAAACTATTTCAAACCTCAAAAGCTTCTGGTTTTGTTTCAGTTTGGAATGACAATTTGAATTGGCTTGTACTTCACCTGAACTGGTTCATTCACCCTTAATAAGTGTTTGGACAGTCCTTTTGGATAAAACCACATATAAGCTTTATGGAAAACTTGTAATTTGGCCTTTGACCAAAACCACTTCATCTGCATCATAAATCTTTGATAACATGTAAATTAGAACTGAGAAGAACCATTCATTTGGAAATCAAAATCCTTCCATGTCATCTGAAGTTGATGGGGTGAGGGGAAGGGGAAAAGTCTATTCATCAGCCTTATGGTGCTTGAACTTCTCTTTTTTCAAGTGTTTGCTCATTGTGAATCAATTGTTAATTTATCTCAGTCAAACTTTTATCCAATTAATTTTCTAACTTCTGTATTTTGATTTAGAAATTGTATTTTTAAAATTGTTTTTATGAAGCGTGTGATTGCTCTGTTTTAAAATTTGTCTGAATAAAACATGTAAACATAAGCTAAAGTCTAATGCTGACATAATATTTGATCTAATTTCTTTTTTATTGTTTTAAATTACTATTGATTTAGAAATTCAGCAGTAACAATAAAGTAACTAATATTATAACTAAGATTATTAAATGACAACATCCATACATTACAGTGTGAAGAATCATCATCATGGCAAATCCCAAAGGAATATGGCCTTCTTGAAAATCAAGTGCTACCTGGATTGATCTTTGGCAAGGTGTTTAAATTAGTCTGACTGTATATTCAGTTCATATCCATTACTGGCAATGTTATCACACTACTGAAGCTTTTGGTGCCCAATGGCATTCCTTAGTAGACATGCTTGGAATTGTTCAGTCTTTCATTATTATAATATTTCCATACCAAGAAAGACACCAAAACCAGACCGGTGCTGATGGAGGCAGTTGCGGGGTTCGGCTTGAAATAGCCTCACTTCTGAGCTTGTCCTGGTTTCAAGATATCAGGAAGCTACTTTAACATAGGAGAGAACAACACAAAACATCAGCTTAGCTCTTCAAAGTAGAAGTAGAGAATGCAGAATAGGCAAGGGGAATAATGAACAAGTTTATGGTGGTAAACACTTCTTTGGAGGCCCCTTCAGTTTCTGTAGAACATAGTCTTTCATGATGTTTTTTAAAGTTCTAGACTGATTTCAGATAGATGCTTTGAACATCAATTGATGCAGCGCCAAATCTATAGGCAGACAATCCACAGTTCAAAGGACAAAATGTTTGTCTGAGTGCAGGATCATTCCATCATAGTGCCACAAAAAGTGCTAGTCACCTCAAAGAAAATAAAGGAAGGAGACATCTGCATAAAGAGAGACCAGTTTTTTGTTCATATAAATATTTGCAAATTCATATTGTACTCTTTGAGAAGTTGCAATATAGGCATTATTCTGTGTCTCTTAATTTGGAATCAAAGGAGTTTGTACCTAAAATTGTTACTCTTCTGTGCTTGAATCCCAGGAAATTAATGGAGTTGCACTGTTGCATCAATTTTTTTTCTCAGAGTGGAATATAAGAATGTCCATACTGGGTCACACTAATGGTTCATCTAGCTCAGTATCCTGTTTTCCAAGAGTGGCCAGTGCCAGATGCTTCAGAGGGAGTCAACAGGATAGCGCAATTTATCCAGTTATCATAACCTGTCATCCAGTCCCAGCTTTCAGTAGTCAGAGGTTTAGGGATACAGAGCAATGGGTTGTGTACCTGGCCACCTTGGCTAATAGCAACTGATGGACCTATCCTCCATCAACTTCTAATTTTTTATGTTGAACCCAGCTATAGTTTTGGCCTTTACAGCATTCCCTGACAATGAGTTTCACAGGTTGACTGTACATTATATGAATAAGTACTTCATTATCTTTGTTTTAAATCTGCTGCCCATTAATTTTGTTGGGTAAACATTGGTTCTTGTATTATGTGAAGGGGTAAATAAGACTTCCTTATTCACTTTTTCCACACCATTCGTGATCTTATAGCCCTCTATCATATCCTTCCTTAGTTGTCCTAGTCTTTTTAATCTCTCATCAAATAGAAGCTGTTCCATATTCCTAAAACATTTTTGTTGTCCTTTTCTTTGCCTTTTCCGATTTAAATGTATTTCTTTTGTGTTGGGACAACCAGAACTGCATGCAACCAGAACTGTGTGGATATACCATCGATTCATATAGTGGCATTATAATATTTTCTGTTTTATCTATCCATTTTCTAATGGTTTCTAACCTTCTGTTAGCTTTTTTGACTGCTATGGCACATTGAATGGATGTTTTCAGATAACTATCCACGATGACTCCAAGATCTCTTTCTTGAGTGGAAACAGCTAATTTAGACCCTATCATTTTGTATATGAAGTTGGGATTATGTTTTCCAATGTGAATTACTTTGCATTTATCAACATTGATTTGCATATGCCATTTTGTTGCCCAGTCATCCAGTTTTGTGCTATCCCACTGTAATCTTTTGCACTCCGCTTTTGGATGTAACAATCATGAGTAATTTTGCATGATCTGCAAACTCTGCTACAGCAGTGTTTACCCCTTTTAACAGATCATTTATGAATCTGTTGAACAGCACAAGCCCTTGTACAGATCCTTGTGGGACCATACTATTTACTTCTCTCCATTGTGAAAACCAATCATTTTTTTTCCTGCTGTTTTGTTTCCTATCTTTTAACTAGTTACTGATCCATGAGAGGACCTTCCTTTTAACCTATCACTGCCTACTTTGCTTAAGTGCTTGGTAAGAGATCTTGTCAAAGGCTTTCTGAAAGTCTAAGTATTCTATATCCACTGGACCACTTTTTCCACGTATGTTTTGACCCCCTCAAAGAATTCTAATAGATTGGTGTGGCATGATTTCTATTTACAAAATTTGGGTTGAGTTTTCCCCAACAAATGATGTTCATCTATGTGTCTGATGATTCTGTTCTTTACTATAATTTCAGGCAATTTGCCTGATACTGAAGTTAGGCTTACTGCCCTATAATTGCCAGGATCTCCTCTGGAGCCTTTTAAAAAATCAGCATCACATTAGCTATCCATCAGTCAGCTGAGTCAGAAGCTCTGTGACAAGGTGCTGGGTAAGGAGTGCTTAACCAACCCCCTGCCATGCCAGCCCCAATTAAAGGGAGTAGATTGGAGCTGGCTGAATAGGCCTGTGCCTGTCTGGCAACAGCTGCCTGTCTAATTAGCCAGAGGCTATAAAAGGGGTGGGTGGGAGGCAGGAAGGAAGCCCCAGAAGGAGCGGCTTGAGGCAGAGAGGGCTGGCTGGCTAGCTGGCTGGCTGGCTGGCTAGCTAGCTAGCTAGCTAGCTAGCTAGCTGACTGACTGACTGACTCTGGTTTGCTGCTTATAAAGCCTCGCTGTGAAACAAAACTGTATATAGATAGTAAGGGGGTGGTGGGAAATAGCTACAAATGAAGTGTATTGGTGATTGCATCAACCTGAGGTGTCCTTGACTGGTTTGTGAGGGCAGCAGGGGCAGAAGCAAGAGGGAGGCAGCTGCACTTTGATACAAGCTGATTTAAGCAATAGGTTACATGCCATAGTTAGTAGTTTTGCAATTTCATATTTGAGTTCCTTCAGAACTCTTGGGTGAATACCACCTGGGCCTGGTGACTTATTACTGTTTAAATGATCAGTTTGTTCCAAACCCACCTCTACTGACACCTCAATCTGGGACAGTTCTACAGATTTGTCACCTGAAAAGAATTGCTCAGGTATGGGAATCTCCTTCACATGCTCTGCAGTGAAGATTGATGCAAAAAATTCATTTAGCTTCTCTGCAAAAGCCTGGTCTTCCTTGAGTGCTCCTTTGGCACCTCAGTTGTCCAGTGGCTCCACTGTTTGTTTTGCAAGCTTCCTGCTTCTGATGTACTTAATTTTTTTTGCTGTTATTTTATGTCTCTCTTGGTAGCTGCTCTTCAAATTCTTTTTTGGCCTTCCTAATTATACTTTTACACTTGACTTGTTAGAGTTTGTTTCTGGTCTGTTTCTGTCTTTGAAAGTGCTTGATAAAATAGCATTTACCACGGATTTTGTTTGTTAAATCCATAAACTTTCCCTTTTCTTATTCTCTGAATCCCCATGAGACTTCATTTAAAACAAACTAACCCTTCCATTTCCTCTCCTCCTCCTCCTCCATCCCCATGGCTTATTGTTACAATTCAGGCTTTCCTTTTTTGGGGCGTTGTTCTCCCTGAAACTCTCTGAAACAATCAGGTTACCTGTCAATGATTTACAGAAGATTAACAATGTATTTAGCATGCACAGTAGTGGTAACAAAACATTACCTACAAATGTTTAATAAAAGTTTTCATAATGCTTTTGCTACATGTTATAAATGATAAATAGGTGACAATAGATGTCTTATACCCTATTATGGTTGTTACAGCTTTGAAGAAAGTATTAAAAATGACTGCAAGTATAAATGTTGGAAATAATGTATATTTACAATCCCATTTATAATTTTTTTCCAAACATTAAAAAGTCACTGACATATCGATAAGCATTCCATATTTTTACATGTACTTTTTTTGCTCTTCTTTTTATCCCGTTTGATGTAATAATTCTTCTGTTTGTGACATGATGGGTTACTTGCATGGGAAGCAATTGTGGCATCATCCAAAGGGCTTGACTTTGGGTTGGGCATAAGCAAATAGACCTGAACTTTAGGGAAGACTTTACTGAATTTGGTATGTGATTTGGCTGGGTAAGGACAACAGGCTCAGTCCCACTAGGTGTCTGTGAGTTCAAGATTGATTTCCTTTTTATCTTATTTTGGAAATCTAAAAACTGATTCCAGAAAGAGTATAAGATCAGACCACCTTCATAAAAATTTTGACATTGAAACAGGAAGATTGTTCTAGTTCCAGCTTTGGTATCTAGTTTTCCTTCCTAGGTCAATAAAAGCACTGGATTTGATAGCTCAGTGGTTTGAGCATTGGCCTGCTGTATCAAAGGTTGTGAGTTCAAACTTGACAAGGCTATTATAGGTATCTGGGGCAAAAATTGGTCTGGAGATTGGTCCTGCTTTGAGTAGGGGGTTGGACTAGATGACCTCCTGAGGTCCCTTCCAACCCTGATATTCTCTGTTTCTAAGAAGCTATGTATGTGATAGGTGCATGACTGAACTTGTCTTACTGGAGGGTGCCTTTAACACTTGTAGCCAAAAGCTCACTGTTCTGTACAAAGATTTTGAAGAAGGCCTATTACATTCACATAATTTTCCTAAGAAACATGGTATGCCTCACTTGGGGTCCTGGATTATGAAACTTGTCCTGTGCATTTTTAATCTTTCTTTATTTTAGCAGAAACTTTCAGATTCATAGGCTGATTAATTAAGATAGAAAATTGGTTCAGAGAACATTAGAACAGTCTGACCTTTAGTTTAACTCAGTATTGATTTTGAAAAACAAAAACATCAGTTGCACTTCATGATTTTTAACTGGGATTTTAAGAGGAAATTCCAAAATCCTGTGAGAACCTATTCTGAGTTGGTCATAACCAAGGGAGAGTGAGATGTCATTGGTTAGCTGGTTTGATTTAAATTGTGAGCTCCTTCGGACAAAGATTGCTTTTCTACTACCATTTTACAGCTGTGAGAACATTGATGATGTTCTGAAAATAAGAGACCACAGTTAACTGGAAAAATGTTTGTTAGGTATGTACAATTATTAGTTGTTACTAAATTGAATTCCTTTTGCACATTAATATTGCCATGAAACATAATCCAGATCTGCGCATGGTTTGGTGAGCAACAGGTTGTTAATGCATTATTTCTTTGGATGTGATCTTGTTTCTACTTCAGTTCAGCCATTGGTTTCAATAGGAGCAGAAATGGGCCCTTTGTAAAGTACATTCAGGACAAACAACCTAATTAGTTTCCTCATACAGCTTGATAAATTTGTGTGGGAGATTTTAAGACAGAATTATCTGTGGTAGTGCAGGGCTGCACTCTACAACCCTAGGGTTCCTTTCTGGTTCATGTCTTATGTTTCTAAAATTTTATGCTTCAAGGATTCAGATGGTCACCTGTAGAGGGTCAGGAAGAGAATTATCCCCACCAATATATTCTTTGGGTGCATGGTATGGTTTTTTTCCCCCCTGATGAGTTAGAGATGGGCATGGCTGAATATGGGACATGAGACAGACCAAGGTGGTGCTCTGAGATGCTATTGAGAATTCACTTAGGTTCTTCGCTGGCTGGTTCTTGGTCACATGCTCAGGGTCTAACTAATCACCATATTTGGTGTTGGAAAAGAAACTTCATCTAGGTCAGATTGGTAGGGACTTGTGGGTTTTTCACCTTCCTCTGGAACAATTAATTCCCTGTAACTGCAGAGACCTTGGATATTGGTGCACCTTGTTCCCTTCTGTTCTCTACACGTGGCACACTGTAGTTTAATCACCAGGGGATTGTAATACTTTGATCTAATTCTGGTTGTTGGCTTCAGTGTTGAGGTGATCAGATGATATTTAGCAGCCTGTGATATATAGAAGATTGGACTGATCTGGTGGTCCCTTTTGGCCTTAAATGCTTTATGACTGAGAATCAGGTTCATTTCTCTCAGTAGAGGCAATGGATAATGTTTGCCTGTTTTATTTTTCTCTACATTATGTCTGATTTTTGTTTCATATGTGAAGCATGATACTAAAGCATCACTCTTTTCCAAGTGGAGAATGTGTAACATTATTTATAATTTTTTTCATGAAGGCTTTAACACTTTGTTTTGAGAGAGACACAACGTTCTTGCTCTGACTTCTGATGGATTTTGTTCAATGTTATGTAGCCACACTTTTCTGTAAGAAATTGAATCCATTACTTTTAAGTTAACTACATACAAGAGAATACTAAATAAATTCATTTTGAGCTTTCCTAATTAGTTTTGTCATACAATTCTCTTCAATAGCGAATTGAGAAATCCCCACGCTTACCTTGATGATGATAGTGTCACATATACTGATCATGTGAAATTGAATTTACAACTGATATTTAAATATGCAAGCTGACTTGAACCATATTTTCCCCACAGATATAGATGTCGCTGCTCTCTATGATGAGTAACATTTTGTTGAGTACTTAAGCTAAGAAAAACCAAGTTTCATGAACAGGATATTCATCTTGGGGTGGAGATGGAGTGGGAGAAGAACTGTTGAATTTCATGCCTTCGGATAGTACAGTGTTCTAGCTTTATAGCTTACACTTTAATTACCCAAGACAAGTATTTTGCAAAGCCTGTAACTTGAATCTTTGGCTGTAAAGATTAAGTATGAACACATGTGACACCAGTGCTTCCCTCAATAACTTGATGACTCTTTTTTATGCGCAAATAACTTGTTGTCCTTTCTACAAAAGCTAGATTACTTGTCTGTAGTTCTTGAATGCAATAAGTGTAATGGTTTCTACAATATCTTTGTTAGTTTCTTATTAGTATTGTTATAACCTTGGCTGAGTTCTGCTTCTTCTCAGACACCTGGCTGCTGTATTGGACCCACCTCTGGATTCCACATGTTCCAAGCCTACTGATTCTTAGCAGCACCCAGCCAATGTCCCAAAGTCTGGCCTCTCTGTGTATACTACTGGGGTACAGACCCCCTGCCAGACCACCTGGGATATGGGATGCCCCATTCCAGTTGCCCTAAGCCCCAAGATAAGTGCCTACCTCCAGGTCTCCCCAAGCACTCTGTCCCCAAAGCTCTGCCTACATGGCTACTTCAGTTTAGTTATTTCTTCAAGGTTTCTGTTAAAATAGTTAAAACAATATATTGTTAATGCAAGTCAGATTCCACACGGACACAGTTTAATCCATGGCAGCCTACTGTGGAGTAGATTCACACCCCAGCTTGCCACAAACTAATTGTTTGTGTAGACAAGTCCTAAGAGCCTTTTGGGTTTTCTGAGCTTAGGACCTTGTTTTTCTGCTGCTCAGTCTTCCTGCTGTCAGCCAGTGGATGGCCAGTGAGAGAGAGATTAGACTCAAGATCCAAATCTTAAATAGAGGTCTGTTCTCCTTTCTCAGATGATCCCACCACAGCAGTTTCAACCCCTATATCAGATGATCAGTTGCTTAGCTACTCAACCCTCTCTCTCCCTTCCTCCCTCCCTTCCTGCAGGCTCCAGACTTGGAAAACTAGTTCTTCTGGGCTGTAGTCAGCCTAATTTTCTAGGTGGGATCCTTTGAATGGAGGACCATCAAGGTTGAGGACTCACATTTTCTCTTCAAATGTATCTGTGAGTGTGAAAGAGGGAATGTCGAGAGGAGAGAGATGTAAACTTCAAAAATAGTATTTACTTTCACAACGAGATGTCCAGTGGCACCTTAAAGACTTAGTTTTTAAGGTGCCACTGGACTCCTTGTTGTTTTTGTGGATACAGACTAACACGGCTATCCCTCTGATAGTATTATTATGTTGTTATTGTGTCTCTCTACAAGGCCAGTTGGAGTCTGAGGCAGGACATAGGTCCTCTCCATCTGGTCTTATTCCCAAATGCATGCTTTCTCTAGCTTTTTAAATGGGGTGTGTGTTTGTGTGTGGGGGGTCTGGGTGGCTGGGAGCAAACAAGCTGTACTGTTTTGGAAGCTCCTTTGCTTTTCTTTCTAAATAAGACAGTATGTAGAAAAAAAGGTGAAAATCCTCAAACACAGCTTCTTAGTATACTGGATGGGCCTGGGTCTGCAGAATTTCAAGTGTGTAACTGCCACAGAGGTCAGGAGGAATCATGTGTGGGGAAGAGACTGCAGGAGGAGGTCTAGAGTAAATACAGATTTTTTTCAACATTTTAAGCACAACTCTCAGATTTGTATTCAGGTGTCTTCCAACTCATTCTGTTTGGGTACATATTGTAGACAGAAATGTACTGTGCCTATGTTTGATATGCAGTGACAAAGCTGATAAGCAGTTAGAGGTCAATAAATGGTTTTAAGTAGCACATCATCTAGGATTAGTGATGGTAACAGTAGCACCAGTAACAGTGAATGGGCCAAATTTTGATCTTGTGCACCGGACATACAACTAATATAACCCCATTGTATATTTTGGCCATGTGTCTCTGGAATACTTTAGATCTTGAATCTGAACACTGAGAATCCAAGACTGAGGTAATTGAAAGAGAAGCTGGACACTATAAAACCTAAATATAGTAAATACCTATTAGGTCCCATTAGTCTATGCCCCAGTGGAGCAGAAAGGTTTGATGACCAGCTGGCCTACTGGTCAGCTCATGGCTTTATGGTTTCTGCCAGTCTAGTTGTCTGGTAGCCTCTATCACCTTCTAGTTCTCCGTTGCTTCCCACAGAGGTCAGTCACTACAACAGAGCTGGGGGGAGGCAAACTGGCAACCATTGCACCTGGTTCTGGCCCTAGGGGGTCCCAATTACTGAGCTACCCAAATTATGTTACACACTGGGTCACTTCCTGCTAGTCTAGACCTCCTCTGTTTGAGGCATGGTCACTGGCTTAGCAGACTCTCAGGGTGTGAACACTGCAATTAAAAACCCGCGGCTGGCCTGTGCCAACTGATTTGGGTTTATGGGGTTCAGATTAAGTGACTGTTTAATTTCAGCATAGACTTTCAGTCTCAGGCTACAGCCTGAGCTCTTGGACCCTCCCATCACACATGGTCATAGAGCCTGGGTTCCCGCTGAGGCCGGAAGCCTGCACTGCAATTAAACAGCCCAGCAGCTCAAGCCCCGCAAGCATGAGTCAGGTGGCATGGGTTTTTAATTGAAGTGTAGACATACCATTAGTGTCCAATTTAGTTAGTGTGTATCTCTCTCAGGGCATTCAACTCCCAAAGTCCGTGCTGCTAAACAGCCTTTCCCAAGGCTCTTGCCACTCCTTGCACTGCGCTTACCATCAGTCTTGCTTCCTGATGCTACACGCAGCTCATTTTCCCCCCCTTTTGGGCTGCCAGTGTCCTTTTAAACTGTTCCTTCACTGGGAACATGCCTTGTACCTGTTGAGGGGTGAGGTCTCTCTAGCTCAGTATTGCTCTGTTCCCTGACCTTTTTCGGCATATGGCCTGTAGACCACATCACATCCAGTCACTATGGGAGAGATTCCTACAGTATGCTTTCTAGTAATTCATATAGTAGAGTTATTTTTAAAAATGCTGGAATAAGAATTCCCTAGGCATTCCAACAGGGAAAAAAATAAAACGAAGGAGTTTTTTCAGTCTTAAAAGGATTAATTCCTTGTAAAATACAAATGACAGTTTTCCTGTAATGTTTCTCCTACATAATGCACATGTTAATCCTTAATTTCCTTCAGCAGATGCAGTATAATCCTCCTCCTGCAGACACAGAAGCACAATTGCTGTTGAGAAAACAAGGGCAAAAGATGTTCAGACTATTCAAACACTATAAAAAGGAACTTCACATTTTTAACTTCAAGAGTTAGCCTTGGAATGGAATAATGCAGCCCAAAGGAGGAAGGTTATAATTCTCTGGCTTCAGGTTTCCATTCTCTTCGTAAAATATATGTACTGTGCTGTTCTCTGTCATGGATTTAGCCAACCCTCTTATTTTAAATATATACTTGTGCTCAGTCTGAGACCTGGTATTATTTTAATCATTGTAACAAATTGCAACAAAACATACATTCATTAATAGAGTGGGGATTCCATGCATATGTCACAATTCACTTGTTTTTCAGTTGCTTGGTTTTATCACTTATTAATGAATTGTCCCCTGTCCTAGAAGACCGTGTAATGAATCTTATGTGGGTCAGTAAATTAGCCTGTAAAAAAACTAACAAATCATTAAATAGAAAAAAAATTATAAATGAAATAAATCTATCCTAATGCATTTGAAAATTTGAATGTGAGTGGCAGTAAAACAACAAACTGTTGCAAACATGAGTTGAATTAATTCAGATATTCAGATTGGAAGGTTATCCTTGTTACAAATGTGTAGCCACAAGCAATATCCTAGGGATGAATCCAGGAACTTCATCTCCAAAAACACAGGTATCTACCTGTTAGTCAAAGGAGATTGTAGTATTAGCAGAAGTAGCGTTAAGCCTTATATACTCTTTGTAAGCCATATTAAAGAAGGTGATGTAATTTGGCATTTCATCCAGTAAAGGACAATAGAGTGCATACATGCTTAGGGGCAAATTCTTTCCTGGGATAATCAGGCACAAATTTATTTGAAAACCATATCTGTGATGTGTTGCTCCTGGGCCACTGAAGTATTTCTCTGGTCCTCCTTTTGCGTAATGTCATACCTAGATGTCCTTTATGAATATACCAGGGTTACTTTCCTAATTCTGCTGGAAATCATAAAGTTTTCTCTTAACTGATGGTGGAGAAGTAATTTTTAATGCTCACAGCTACCAGCAATGATGATCTAAAATGAGATTTCTCCTTATCTCTAGTCATCACTCAAGTATCTTTCATATGAGGCACCACCTGCTTTTCTTTTTTTGTGATCGCCTATATTTTATCAGTACATATTATTTATGTGTATTGCAGTAGCCTTTAGGCACCACAATTATCAACAAAGAACCCCACAGTGGCATTGTACAAACACATTACAAAAAGGCATTAATAGATTTCAGTAATCATGAATACTTGTTCTTCTATGTTGTTCCATCTATCATCTTGTAAATTGTGCCTTCAATAGTGTATTTGCCCCAGCTATGGTCTTCTCCAGCACATTGCTGAACTTAAAATGATACTTTTTCCTTTTCAGGAGAGGTCTTTATATTCTGGGATATGCTCTATTAGGGCTGTAATGTTCAGTATGCACTCAGGATATATAGTGATTGGAAAGAGAGCACAGCATATTAATTACATAGGTGCCCCATTCAAACTCAGACTGCTCAGTCTTCTGCAGAAATCTTGTTCACAGTGGGCATGTTCGGAAATATTAGTATAGCCACTCCCATCTTAATAACCTATGCCTATCCTTACAAAAGCATTGGAAACACTGTCTTCTAAGGTTTATGGATGGATGCTATCTGATTGTGGTGTGGTATTGGGGAGAGCAGTCCATTTGGGTTTGAGGAAAGGGAAGAGGAGATCCATTCTGGCTCAGAAGATAGGCATCAGGATAAATTGGACAAAAGGGAAGTGTTAAGAGGTGAGTTGCACAGCAAGTGGGGTTGAGAGGACTAGCTTCCAAGGAATGGTGTGAGGAAGGCAGAGTGGTAAGCTCTCAGTGCAAAGCACTTGAAGAATTTAATGGGGAGCTGAGAAGAAGGTGGAGTGAGCTGCCTTGGGAAAGAAGGTGTAGAGGGGCTTTGCCAAGGGTGGTCTCTCAGCAGGGCTGTGAGGTATCTCACTGTCTCGCTCTAAGTTGCCATCAGTCCGGGGTCTTCAGCAGTGTGGGATGGAAAGCACACGGTTAGGGGCTCAGACCTTTAAGCAAGGGCTTAGTCAATAGTGCAATAGCAACCCAGGCCCTAGATCAGGGCGGGGCAGCAAACATTCAGACTCAGGCCTTTCAGCAGGGACTGAATCAATAGTTCAAATTGTTCTAGCCTCTCAGGCCAGGAAAAGGACAAGGGGGAGCCTGTCACCCAGGAGTGGGTGGCGGGGGGGGGGACGCAGTCCCTTCCTCTCCACTGCGTCCCAGCCCGGGGCCCTAGCTGCAGCAAAGACTCGCTGCTGTCAGTGTGGATCCTGGCCACAACACACTGACACAGGTTCAGGCAGTGCTGCAGCCAGACTGGGGTCGGCTGCCCCTGGGGTACTTCCACGCTCCCCCTCGTAGGGTACCTGGGTCATGCTGGCATCCTCGTCTGTCTCGAACACCATCGGTTCCTTGGGGTACGCAGCGAAGGGCGGGCTCAGCTCCTCCCCAGGGTAGCTGGCACGGGGTACATTTCCAAAGGGCCTGAATTTGCAGCATTTCTTCAGGCAAAAACACCTGCAGACTTAAGTGGTAGTTCTGAACAGAAAACTACAGAATTGGACCGTTGAATCTAAAATTAAATCACATTGGGTCAAAGTCTGATCTTGGCTACCCTGGCACAATTAAGAACAGAATATGGCACCTTGATACCCGAAGAAGTTTTTTTCCTTATATGAGACTGTCCTCTTCACCATCAGATTTTAGCTTAAAAGGTGATTTAGTGAAGCTTTAACCAATCAGCTATAATATTTTTAACAAACTCTGCATTGACATTCATTCTATTTTTTGTAAATGAGTTCTTTGTGGTTTATTTGCCAGTGCACCAAGAAACAGTTAAATGACTGAATCACAAGGGGTTGAGCATTTCTACAAACAATAGTGGCAGGGAGGAAAATTAGTGGTTTTCTGTTAATGACTCATATTAGCAGTCTTTGATGATCCAAAGCAATGGATTACATTTATTTTATTTTATTTCTTCCATATTCTTGTCATGGGGTTGCTTTTTTGATTGCTAGTTTTGTTGTTAAAAATGTCACCCAGAATCTTTAAAACTAAATGCAGGAAAAGTGGAATATACCTGTCATTTAGATCAACTAGAACAAAGCTCTATGGAAAATACGTTCCCAGTTTGAAGATGCTTCCCTGCTGATTTTGTTTATCAGAAAATGGCAAGTTTTTGTTCCTAATGGACTGAAATTTAAATAAAATCTGACCCTTGAAATAAAAGCAGTCATTATGACAAAATAAAATTATATATTTTATAAAAGAAATTGAATTAAAATGCTGGCTTCCTTTGGTTAAATTCTTTTACATAAGGAAATGAATGAATGAGAGAGAGAATGAGATAGAAAGCTGGTTGTTGAAGTAAGCTTTTTAAAAATCAATAATCTCTTGTAATTTATATATATAAATCTTCTACAGACTTCTCTAGAATATCTTGAATTTTAGTGGCATTTGTATGTTTCCTTTCATTAAAATTTGAATTGGGGTGAAACGCTGACTGGGAACCAGCTTCTGGTCCGCAAAAGAAAGGTATCTGCAGAGTCCAAGCTGATTGAAAAATGATAGATATGGCTCATTAAAGACAATGGGAAATGTGAAGCAAAAAACCCCTCAAAACAGTTGCCCTTCCAGTATTTGTCACTGCACACAGCATTTACAGCTCCACACCATTTTTCATTCTATTCTATGATGCTTCTATCCCAAAACACTTGTAATGAACCTTCCCTATTCTTGCAGCTAATAATGCACACTCCCCTGATATCCCGTTCACCCCCTGCTCCCTGGCAGTCTCTCTATACAACAGGTATTGGAACTTTAGCACAGTTAATGTGCTCTCCAGTTCACTCTTTCAATATTATGAAGTTGGCTGCTCTCCCTACTACCTTCTCCTGTCTGGACTCCAGAACTGGGGTCCTGAATTGCAAGGTCTGTTGGGGTCAGCTGTATCCTTTTGCTCCTGCCTACATTTTGGAATGTTCTTTCACAGGATGGAGGTAATATCCTTAGGATGTCCTGTCCAGATTCCTGCACAGCATTTTGCAATAACCAAGGAGGAGATTGTCCCCAAACAATTCTCTCCAGGTTTTCCGCTGAGTCCAGTGCATATTGGGACAGACCTTCAGGAGTTTAGTTGGTGCTTTGTGGATACCCATGTAATATAGATATGAAATATATAAATAGTGAGTTTTATTGACCACAACTGTGTCTCAATGTCTTGATTTAAGGAGTATTCCAGTAATCTGGGACATAAGAGGCTCTTTGCCAACTGTTTCCCCTCTGCCTGAACCGCTTTTGTGCCCATTCTCGATAAATGCCTTCTCAGAGCATCTTGGCTTTTTGCCATCTGCTCTGATGTATCCGGTCCTCTGTTCCTGATGGGGTCCCACTTATCTGTTATGAATGTGAATATCTTTGAATGCATGAAACTTGGCAGACCTGAGTCAAGTGATTGGGGGAGTTTGAGAGAGTTTGAAAGTTTAGGTGGGAAGTAGTTCTCTTGTGATGAGGAAACAGAAGGAGCGGGCAGCTTCCTGAGTGCTGAGGGGTACTCAGAGAAGATATTTGGGGGACTGGCTTCTGTCATTTTTGCTGTCAGTGGGAGAGCGTGAGTTGCTGGGTGGTGGGGAAGGAATCAACCTGAGGGTTTTGCATGTGGCAGTAGAGAAGGAGATTGCATTTGGGTGGTAAGATTTGGCTGCTAGGAAGAAATTCATTCTAGACACTTGCTCTTTATGGGAAATTGGAGGATTTGATAGTGGCAGAAAGGAAAGGTCAAGATTAGAGTTTATTAGTGGGGGAGCAAAGAAATCTTGAAGAGAATTAAGTCACTTGTCACTGGACTGAGGATAGTGGTCATGGCACTTACGCTGGCGCAGAGGAACTGAAGATTGACAGCTGAACCAGTGAGGTGGCAGAAGGCATCTGTTGGCTGACTGATTCCTACTGTCACTCCTTTTCTCCACTCACCATTCATTTGGAATGGCTTTCTGTTCATCATGGTCAGGTTGCCAGATCAATTGAGCCTTCTCCAGACAACTCCCCATGACTGGAGTCCTGAAATGCTCACATCTTCTAGGCCGGCTGCTGGTGTGTGTACTTATACCACCAAGCACAAACTCCCCAAGATTAGATTTGGTTCAACTGACATGAATGAGACTGGTTCAGGTGGTTTGAAATTCAAGCCCAACACAGTAGCGTATGAGAATGAAATAAACTATCTATGTGTAGGATATAACTTGGACTGTGCCATACAGTGTAGCACACTCCACAATAGTCATCTTGTAGCACACAGTGTTTCAGAGCCATCTTTGCAGTTTTATTGGCAGGCTTGAATAGTGATGCTGAAGTGAGTTCCCCCTGAAACAAAATATCAGCCTAAAATCTCACAGGCAGATGGATAGGCTCTGACAGGCAGGCAATAAAAACTAGGCCATAAAAACCAATTTATAAATATGTTAAATGAAAATTAGAGCCTATCATAAACCTAGTCCCAGATTTGGACCTTAGCATCCAAAATATGGGGGTTAGCATGAAAACCTCCAAGCTTAGTTACCAGCTTGGACCTGATAAAGCTGCCACCACCCAAAAAATTAGTGTTTTGGGGCACTCTGGTCCCCCCAAAAACCTTCCCTGGGGACCCCAAGACCCAAATCCCTTGAGTCTCACAACAAAGGGAAATAAACCTTTTCCCTTCCCCCCTCCAGGTGTTCCTGGAGAGATACACAGAAGCAAACTCTGTGAATCTAAACAGAGGGATTCCACCCTCCCCGTTTCCAGCCTTGGAAAACAGAAGTACCGAGAGCTAATCTCTCTTCCCCCCTCACCCAGAGGGAATGCAAAGTCAGGCTAGTAACTCTAACACACACAGATTTCCCCCTGACTTCTTCCTTCCACCAATTCCCTGGTGAGCACAGACTCAATTCCCTGGAGTTCCCCACTAAAGAAAAACTCCAACAGGTCTTAAAAAGAAATCTTTATGTAAAATGAAAGAAAAATACATAAAAATGGTCTCTCTGTATCAAGGTGACAAATACAGGGTCAATAGCTTAAAAGAAATATGAATAAACAGCCTTATTCAAAAAGAATACAATTCAAAACACTCCAGCAACTATACCCAGGTAAATAGAAAAGAAAACAATAGAAACCTTACTGCCTTACTATATTTGTACTTACAACTTGGAAACAGAAGATTAGAAAGCAGGAAACAGAAATCCTCTCATAGCCGAGAGAGAGACAGACAGAAGACCCAAAAACAAAGGACTCACACACAACCTTCCTTCCACCCAGACCTGAAAAAGTCTGGTTTCCTGATTGGTCCTCTGGTCAGGTGTTTCAGATTACTTCTTTCCAGGTGAAAGAGACGTTAACCCTTAGCTATCTGTTTATGACAGAGCCATGCAAAACACTTGCATTGAAACCTGAAATCCCAGAGTATCTATTCCCAGTAGCGCTACAGACTTTCTTAATGACCATGGGTTGAATCACTTCATATCCCTGAGCCAAATTGAAAATCTCCCATTGGAGGAACCCCATGGAGAGGAAAAGTCTGTAAATTCACTTGTGCAACTTACTCTGTATCCCTTCAGTGAAGCACTGGGTTTAACCCCGCTTCCACTATGAAAGAAAGGGATCATACCCTTAATTCCTGCTAACCTCCAGAGAGACAGGACCAGAGGCACCAAAGTCATGTGCATCATCACGAGGTCCTGACTCTGTTGCCCTCTTCTCTAGCCACCTGGTAGTTGAATTTCCGTCCTGCAAAGAATTTTGAGGTTTTGAAGATTAGTTTTCATCCCAAATCATGATAAGGAGTTAAAAAATCAACATTTTTCATGGCTCTGAAATCCCAAAATATTTTACTTCAGAAACACAAAGATGTTCCTACTGCCTGGCTACCTGGGCTTGCCAGCTCCATAGCAAAGCTGAACCAGCCAGGGACACTTGGAAACTGGCAGCCTGGAGGACCTGTGTGATGGGGTTTTCCAGGCCCTTTGAGGCCCCCTGCTGAAGGCCTTGCAGTCTTTCCCCACCCCTCTCCAGGAAAGGAACAGTGAAGGTGGCTCCTCCAGGCCTCTCTAGAAAGGCTGGAGAGAAGCAGCCAATCAGAGCACATCATGCTCAGTTAAAAGGAGTTGTAGGGATGAGCTAGTCAGTTCCTGGCTGTGATCAGAGGAAGGGTGCTCCTTTGCTGGAGCTCAAGGGAGAACCAGAAGATGGATTCTGGTGATGCTAGTATTTGGTGAGGGAGAAGAGAAGTTGAGAACTTTAGTTCTGAGGTAAGGGTGAAGAGGAAGGGGCTACATGAAAAAAAGCCCAGGAAATGCAGCAGCAGCAACTATTAAAGAAAGCAGCACTTGGCTGCTATTTGTAGGGTCCCTGGGCTGAGAGTAGTGGGTGGGCCTGGGTGGCACTGTTAGCTGCTGGGGAAGTGGCTGAAGCCCCAACAAGGGGATAAGACTCAGTATTAAAGGCCCTAAAAAGGGGCTAGAATTTAAATAGAACACTAGAGAACCACTGAGGACAGAGTCTCCAGGGAAAAAGCCCTGGGTGCACTGCATTATACCAGAGCAGGCAGAGACTTAAAACTAGCACACAAGGCATTGAGGCCTGAGCCCAGAGATGGGGCTAAATACATTAACAAGGGCACATGGACAGGCCCTGTTGGACTTCTTACCCCGGAAAGGGTACCTTCATATGTTGGGACTCTGACTTAGCTGGAGGGCGACAGCCAAGAGCACATCGAGCAAAGAGAGAGAATACAGGTTTGCATCCAGCCAACAGGAGGCGTTGATGAGAGGTGAGTGCACACAGTCACAGCCTGCCCTCATGGTTTCCATTGAAAGGTGTGTGTTTGTTTTTTTTTCTTAAATGAAATCTACATGTTCCTGCATAACGTTTAGATTCTATTGGATTAGCATTTTCTGACTGAAAAGTGTTCAGCTGGAAAATTTTTGACCAGCTCTCCGTGGAAATGCTGTTCTAGTCCCAACTGGACTTATAGAAAGGGACTGATATGTGTCTTCTGCCCTCAGGCCGCCTCTGCTCTGCCTCTTCCACACCTGTGGATCCTGGACCGGTAGACTGAGTGCTGCGATTCTGAGGAATGGGAGGAAAGCTGACATCAAAGAGAACGGTGACCCCCTTCCTCATATTTCTGCTCATGGATACTGGGATAGGGAGAACACGCCCCCCCATCTGTATTTCAGTTTCCTTCTCTTTAAAATGGGGATAATATTTCCCTGCCACACAGCAGTGTAGTGAGGCTGAAATGATTAATGGCTAGAAAGTACTCTGACATCCAAGGATGTCAGGGAGAAGTTATTACTGCCTCTGTTAGATGGGTATTGTGGGGATTTGTTTGGAATTTTTTGTGCAGTGCTTTGAAAATAGAAAATGCTAAGTATTATTATAACTACTATTGTGGCTTTCTGCAATGATTATTGAGGCTATTCAGCACCTTTTTGTTGTTCCTTTAATCACAAAATGACTCTTAAGCTCTTAAAGTTGAGTACGGTACCACTGCTCTACAGGAATCTATACATTCACATTGTCATATGAAGACTGTTTAAATATTGTCCTGCTCTCATTATGAGAGGAGTGAGTCAAGGAAATCTATTCATTCCATTTTTTCCTGCAGTTAGAGATTGAACAATAATAGTGAAAAAGAGCATATGGTTTTGAAGCATCATACCAGTCTCTTTTAAAAGCTCATCTGAATTGCGGGGGGAGGGTGTATACTAATTATTTTAGCAAAATTCTAAGAAAAAGAAACCCAGCCAACATTTTCAAGCCTCTGGAGCAAAATTTAGGCTCTTAAAGTTATGTTTAAGCAGCTAAATGAAAATGAGCTGATAACTTTTCAGAAGTACTGTGTACTCACAATCCCATTGGAGCCCATAGGAGTGCAGTTACTTAGCACCTTTGAAAAATACATAACTTTTACGGATTTAGGAGTAGAGCAGGGTGAACTATTTCAAATGAAACTTCATTTCTCTGAAAAATAAAGAATCGAGTCAGGTGAAATATTTTACAAATTCATATTGATTTCAGCAGATTGTGTCAGTCAAACTGGGAAAAGATTTTTTGTGGTGGTGGGGAATAATGTTGAAACGAATGGCTAGTCACTGGAGGAAGGGAGTGACTCCTGCTGAGAGAGCAGGACTCACAGAACAGGCACAACAGCAGCAAATTGAAAGGGACCAGGTGCTTCTGGAGGAGGATCAGTGGCAGACAATTGCTGTTGAAACAGCAGTAAGTCAGTAAACCTCACAGTAAGCATTACATCTCAACCATTATTCTTCCAAAAAAAACCCAACAAAAAAACCCAACAACAAGGAGTACTTGTGGTACTTTATAGACTTCTAGTCTCTAAGGTGCCACAAGTACTCCTCGTTGTTTTGCTGATACAGACTAATACAGCTACCACTCTGAAACCTGTCGTCATTAAGTTTCCTGCTCATTTTGGTCTTTGTCAGATACTTTGGCGACAGGGCCTATTCCTGTAGAAGCTGCTTATACTCTGGAGGGTTGGGTACTGCTACATCCATCAGCTTGTCCTTTTCAGAGCCCATATACATAGCAAAATACATTCTTTTTTCTATGAAAGTGTCAGTGGCTAAAAATGTATTAAGAGATTCTTAATCTTGCTTATCTTCTGCTACCTCCCTCTCCTGAGATAATCAAAGCCTGAATGAGTTATTTATGGACTTCTTTTGTTTATAAAGGTTAGATCATCCAATCAGAAAACTGAAACATCTTGTGACTTAGATGAGCTATCATACTGCCTAAACAGCAGATTGTAACTTCAACAGGTGAAGGAATGTTGCGTGTAGAACAATTTATAGGTTTCCATTGTTTGTGCAGAGTGGTTGTGAAACAATTCCGAACAATGAGCAAAAATTGGAAAATCCTGATCTACTCATAGGCAACATGCAAAGAGAGAAAAGGGCTCTGCCAATTTATGTGGTACATAAATTGTTCATAATTAATTATTCAACCAGCTAATCTTTAGGTTTTTACTATTTCCAAATAAATCTCTACAAACTGTAATTGGTTCTTATGCTGCCAAACACTTCTGTCATATTCTAACTCTCATACTGAGTAGGGTTCAGTTTCGTCTTTCCCATTTGGCTATTTTATTCATTTGATTACATCCTGTTGTATCTGATACTTACCAGAATTAAGCTCTCCTCATTGTAATGAAACCTCAGTAAGCCTGGAGAGCTTTGGCAAAAATAATCTCAAGCTTGTTTGTCAGGAGGGTTTTGCCAAGCCCACACAGCTCTAATTACATCTTTCCACTGGCCTGCTTTAAACTGTCCCCTCTTTCCAAAGTCTTTTGTGTGTTATGCAGAAATATGTTGTTATAATGAATACAGTATGTTTAGAATAAGTTTCACTGGAATTAGTAGCCAAGGAATTGTACGTTTTTATTAGAGGTATTGTAAACTTCCAATGAAGATAATATTTATACAGAGGTCCAGAATTGTTTGCATTCAGAAGGATAAATAAAATGAATAATATCTAAACAAGATAATTAAAATGTCAGTTACAAAGTACCTTTAATTTGCTTTGGCATTTAATTTGCATATTTGTTCTTTTACTTTAAAGAGAAGGGGGGTATACTCGTACCAAGTGCTGTAGTACAGTTTCCTCATTATATCCCTGTAAAAGCTAAGTATGCCCTTTAGGGTTGTATTTATAGAAATATTTCAAAAATTGCACAAGCATACCCACATTCACATATGCAACCAAATTTTTTCAGCACACAAACTGATTACTTGAAAGACAATGTTCTTTTTCTGATTTTTCTGGTGCCACACTCAATAATGGATAGCTGATACAGGAATAAATGTATGTTAAAAATCACAACATAGTGGATAGTGAGAAAATAATTTGAAAAGTATCCTCCAAAGTGAATTTAATGCTCATTGAAAAGTATGATTAATTGCTAGTTGTAGAAACCAAACTCCTTATGCTGCCCCATGAAGAACTGGAAATCCTGCCTAGGGAGAATGTTTATGGGTAAGTGTGTAGTTAGATATCAGACCTGGTCTACACTACAAAGTTAGGTCGACATATGCCTTGTTAGGTCGAGTTAATAATGTATGTGTCTACGCTACCGAATCCCTTCTGCCAACCTAAGGGGCTTGTAGACTCGACTTCCAAATGCCACCTCTGTGAGAGGCATAGCGCTTTAGTTGACATCCAAACGTCGGCATGGGGATAGTGTAGACACTGTGCTGTGTAATTTGAATGAATTGGCCTCCAGGAGATGTCCCACAGTGCTTGGCTGTGACCACTCTGGAGAGCACATTCAACTCTGCTGCACTTTAGCCAGGTACACAGGAAACAACTGCCCACCTGCTAAAACCTTTTGAATGTTCATTTCCTGTTTGATCAGTATGGAGAGCTTATCAGCACAGGTGACCATGGATAATCAAGGCCGCAAATGCGCTCCAGCATGGAGAACACAGGAAGTGGTGGGGGCTTATTGTGTGGGGAGAAGAGTGTATGCAGGCAGAGCTCTGAACCAGCAGAAGAAATGCTAACATCTGTGCCAAATCATGCAAGGCATGCGGGAGAAGGGCTACGCCAGGGAGACACAGCAGTGCCACATGAAAATAAAGGAGCTTTGGCAAACATACTAGAAGACAAGGGAGGTGAACAGTCCCCACACATGCTGCTCCTATAAGGAGCTGCATGCGATTCTAGGCAGCGACCCCATCACTACCCCCAAAACACTCTGTAGATACCTCCCAGGAGCCCCAGGCAACCTCGGGCAACAATGAGGAGGAGGACATTGTTGATGAGGAAAAGGAGGAGGAGAATGTGTGGCAGGCAAGCACATGATTCATTCTCCCCGACAGCCAAGCCTTTTTTTTTTTTTAACTCTGGAGTCCATCCTCTCATACGACCAGTTGGCAGTGGACCATGATGCCAGAGAAGGCACCTCTGGTGAGTAAACATTTTTCAATCAAACTGTAGGGGTTACATACTATTATTTTTAATGTTGAATCTGAATTAAAAAAATTGAGATAGTGGTTATCAGAAGCCACTCCAGCTACGCAGAGTGTGCACTCCGAAAAAGACTGTTTGTTTGTTTATGTGCCCAGGAATCCTCCTTGGAGATCTCTAGGAAGCTTTCATGGAGGTACTCTGCAATCCTTGGTGGAAGGTTTCTGGGAAGGGTTGCCTTATTTCATCCACCATGGTAGGACACTTTCCTGCACAACTCCAGTATTAACTCTTCTGGCATCATTGTGGCACACAGCATTGCAGCATAAGGACCAGGTCTGTACCCAGATACTTGGAGCATCTGCTCCCTTTCTGCCTCTGTTACCCTCAGGAGAGTGATATCGCATATGGTCACCTAGAGAAAACAGGAGAAGTTTTAAATGCTGACCCTTAAACCGCAAGCAATTCAATAAGTAATCTGCACCTGTTTGGTGAATTCTGGATCTCATAATCACGCTTGCCCAAGCGTGTCATGGTTGTGGTTGGAAGGGATTTCAGCCAGCATTTAAAGAAAAGGGGGGGAGACGCTTCCTGTTTGTCTCCCTTCCACCCCAACCTGATGTTGCTTTTGTAACAATCAAATTAGTTGCAGACTTTTACGCTGGTTTCTGTCCTCAAGCATCATCCAGGAGGTTATGGGAAAGGGGACTATGCTGAAGTTGGAACCTTTGATCCCAAGGATGTCTTAACAAAAGCTGCAGCATAAGACCTCTTGCCCCTGCCTTGTGGTCTTACCGTGGCTGGAGCAGCAAACCAACTCTTGCAGTAGTCTGCAGTTGTGATTACCTTGGGGCTTGCAGAGAAGTGAATTGAGGGGTGTTTCTTTTATAAAAAGAATTAACTTTGCACCAGAAACAATGTGTGCACTGTCAATGCTATCCTTGTGCTTTGTATTCTTTGCAGCTGAAACCTTGTCCATTGGCTCATCCTCCACATCGGGACAGAGACTTTCCCAGATTAGAAGGCAGAAAAAGAAGACTTGGGAGAACATGTTCAATGATCTAATGCATGCCTCTGAGAGTGACAAGATGGAGCTCAGCACATGGAGGACTGCACTGTCCGACAGCTTGTACAATGACCGCAAGGACAAGAGAGCATGCAGGGAACATGAGCATGACATGCAGGACAAGATGGTGTGGCTCATGAGGGAGCAGACATGTTGAGGAATCTGGCTGAGGTTCAAGAAAGGCAGCTGGATGCTAGAGTCCCACTGCTGCCATTGTAACCAAGTTCCACATCCTCCTCTCCCAGGCATTGTAGGATGGCAGTGAGGAGGAAGTCCAGTATCCCTTGCATTCAACTCCAGGGGAGGGTACAAGGACCAGAAGGTGCCCATTCCCACACCTTTGATTTATATTGCAGTGCAGTTGTAAGCAGTTTCTCTCCTCCTCCTCCAGTGTTATCAGCCCCTTAGCCCCAGGTTATCTTACTTTTCTTTGCTGTATCTCTGTTTGTGAGCATAATGAAAATAAATGGATTGAGGAGAAAAGGCTCTTTATTCATTCAACACACTGTTGTTAGCGAGGGTGTAGTTGACAGGGGAGTACATGCAATCAAGGGGATAGCTGGGTAAGGAACAACATACATAAGTGCCCATTACTCTGAGTCATTGATTAAACTAGTTTTCAAAGCCTCACAGAGACACAGTTTGCTTCAATGTCCTCTTCTTATTGCCCAGGTGTCTGGCTGTTCAAAATTGGCTGCCAGGTGATCTGCCTTGACCCTGTCAAAAACTTTTCTCCCTTTCTTTTACAGATATTATGGAGCATGCATCAACAACGATGGGGATATTGCGTTCGCTGAGACCTAACTGTAAGCAGACTATGCCAGCAGGCTTTTAAACGTCCAAAGGCATATTCCACCACCATTCCGCACTTGCTCAGCCTATGGTTGAACCTCTCTTTACTGCTGTCCAGGCTGCCTGTGTATGGATTCATGAGACATGGGAGCAAGGGATAGGCTGGGTCTCCCGGGATTATGAATGGCATTTCAACATCACCAACGGTTATTTTGCAGTTTGAAAAGAAAGTTCCAGATTTCAGCTTTCTGAACAGACCGAGTTCCTAAAGATGCGCGTCATACACATTTCCCGACCATCTCACGTTGATGTTGGTGAAATGGCACCTGTGATCCACCAGCGCTTGCAACACCATTGAGAAGTACCCCTTTTGGTTTATGTACTCTTTGGAAAGATGGTCTGGTGCCAAGATAGGGATATGTGTTCTGTCTATTACCCTACCACAATTAGGGAACCCCATCACAGCAAAACCATCCATGTCCTGCACGTTGCCCAGAGTCATTGCCGTTCTTAGCAGAAGTCTATTGATTGCCCTGGAAACTTGGCTCACAGTAGATTTACCCACTCCGAATTGATTCCCCTGTGACTGGTAGCAATCTGGCATTGCAAGCTCCCACAGAGCTATTGTCACTTGCATCTCAACTGTCACAGCAGCTCTCATTTTAGTATTGCTGCACTTCAGGGCTGGGGATAAGCTCTTCACATACTTCCGTGAAAGTGGCCTTGAGTATTTGAATATTCTGTAGCCACTGCTCGTCATCCCTTAACTGCATAACCATACAATCCTAATAGTCGGTGCTTGTTTCGCAGACCCAAAAGCAGCGCTCCACCATCTCAAGGTCATGCATGAAATCTGTGAATTGCTCCTCTCCATGGCTTCCAGCAGGGCTGCTTGAGTGGCATCACATTGTTTTCTGCGGCAGCTAAGCAAATACTGCAGGATAAGGCCCGATGTGTTTGTAATGCTCACAACAACAGTGTACAGCTGAGCAGGGTCCATGCTTGCCGTGCTGTGGTGTTTGTATGAGTAACCCAGGCTTAGGAAAAAAAGTGCAAAAAAGGCTTGGTTTGTTTGTTGTTGATTTCAGGGAGGAAGGGAGGTGCATCATGGGAGGCTAATACCATGTTCCCATAACCACGCGCACAAATGTTTTGGTTCCATGATGCACTGCAAGCTTGACCCAACATTCTACTTGGCTCCACCCACAGTGCAGTGCTCCATGAGTTGATGCAAGCCCTGCTAGTGAGGATGCACTCCGCTGACACAATGAGCATAGTGGGGATGTGCAAAATCAACTTGTTTAAATCAGAGGCTCAATGTGGACTTAAATAAAACTGACCTAATTTTGTAGTGTAGACATACTCGCAGTGACCACAGGAATCCTTGGTGCCTCGCAGAATTACAGGAGTGGTACGTTTAACACTCTCATGTTGCTGTAGAAAGAAAGCTTGCACATTTCATGGTCACTACAGGTATGTTGGCAAGTACTCATAATGGATTCCAGGGCACAACTAATTACCAATAAAGTGCTCTACATGGGTAGACTCCATTTTTCATACCTATAAGAATTTTGAAACAGTTGACTGTAAGTTATATAAAGATTTATAGCCAAGAGCACTGAGCTATAGCTTAAAATCATATCATGTTATGAGCATGCACTTCTCTTGTATAGTTTCCTCAGTCTCTGACCTTGGGAGTGATCTTGTTTAGACTTCTTGATTTTTCTTTTTGACATGAGTACTTCTTCCTGAGGCAGCTAACATTAAGAAATTATTATGTTCAGTAGTAAAAAATATGTATATGGAGCGTATATTCGTAGGAGTAAAACCATAGAAGGGTGTAAAAGTTACAGCCCAGTTGCCAGGGATCTTGGTACCTACATATCTTTGTGCATGTTCACTGAATGTTTGTCAGCTATCTTTTTATTTTCAAATCCCATTTTTGTTAATAATTCAAACACATAATTCCTTCTTACATATACTAGAGAAGGGGTTCTCAACCTTTTTCTTTTTGAGGTCCCCCAACATGCTATTAAAAACTCCATGACCCACTTGTGCCACAATAACTGGTTTTCTGTGTATAAAAGCCAGGGCTGACATTAGGGGGTAGCAAGCTAGGCAATGCCACAGGGGTCCCCGTGAAGTTACATTGCTCAGGCTTCGGCTTCAGCTCTGGGTAGCAGGGCTTGGGGCCCTGGGCTTTAGCCCCATGCAGTGGGGCTTCAGCTTTCTACTCTGGGCCCCAGCGAGTCTAATGCTGGCCCTGCTTGGCGGCCACTCTGAAACTTGCTCACAGTCCCCCAGGGAGCCCCAGACCCCTGATTGTGAACCACTATATTAGTGGGTGGCAGAACATGAGAGAGAGAGAATTATTTTTTGCCATATTAAGGTCCTGTCTGCTGTTCATAAACATTAAGATCCTATGGCAAATAATTGTGCAAGTAGAAGTTTGCCTTTGTGTTCTTGGATAAAACGTCTCCTGCTCCTATTGCTGTATGGTGTGGTATGTTCTCTTTGTCCGCTTGATTACTGTTCTCCATAGCAGCTGTGCCTGTGTATATAGTTTTGTAAAGATGTGATCATGCAAGATGAAAGGTGGCTATGTGAATATAAAATATTATCACCTCTTGGTTTGTTACTGATTTATAATGCTTAGATTTTAAATGGATAATTGTATTGCATTCTAAATGAGTGGAGATGCTCACTAGCCCATTCAGTGTGTCTCCATGAGGTAAGGGAGAAAAGATAAGTTAAGCTTTTTGTTTCACTAATAGATATTTCTGGTGTTTTTATTAGATTTTTATTTCCCAAAACTGAAATGTACTCCTTTCCCTTTTTTCTTGAAAATTAAAAGCTTCTACCTTAAAGAAGTGAATGATACATTATCTGCTTTCTCTAAATTGAACCCATTTGGAGCTATTTGCATCCTGTAGAAACCTACAGCTGAGTGCTGCTCTCAGAGGTGTAATGACTGGTTGTCACAACACGCTGGAGGTGGCCCCATAACAAAATGATCCCCTGTCAATCCCCTTGCAGGAAATGCATTGGCAACCTGTAATTCGGTCCCAGTATTAACATCCTGCCTGGGTTTTGTTAAATGGCACTTTCTAGGAAGTAGATCTGGTGAACTTGTGTTTAATAATGTTTTAAGAGGAATATTTGATGGAAGTTTTAGAAAGCATCACATGGGGTTAAAAGTGATTTGTCATTTGTTTCTAATTAAAGGACCTAATCTCTTATCACTGGAGCAGCCAATCTTTTTTATACTAAAGGCACAGATGTGAATGGAAGCATATTAATGAGATGTCATACTACACAGTCATTTAGTGTTTTGTTTTACTTAAACATAGCAGAAAACGTGCATCTAAGTAGACACTCTTAATAACATCCAGATAGAATTATAATTTCCTACATTTGCATAACCTTCAACAACATTCACTTTAGATCCACCTTGCGTTGGTTATTTTATTTTCAAACTTGACGTTTGTTGATGATAATTGAAAAATAAAGGTCTAGCTGCACAGAGCAATATTGTTTCCCCATCATCTGGTCTGTTTTTCTTGAATGTACTACACAAGTCTCTTTGATGTAGATGGCTCATTGTAGAGGTAAATAAAAGTCCATTCACCCCAACAAACATGCTCAGTATTCATGCACAATGATTACAAGCAAAAATTAGCCCCTGCCATGGATACTGTACCTGCTTTTCTGATAGTCTGCCGCCAGTATATATATATATTTTTTTTAAAAAGAGATTTATATTTAGTCCAGAAGGGACAATTGTGATCCTATAATCTGGCCACCTGCATAACAGACCATAGAATTTCATCCAATAATTCCTCCATCAAGACTAATAACTTGTGGTTGAACAAGAAAGCATATATTTTAGAAAAGAAATGGCTTTCCCAGGGTCATACAGCAAATGAATGTTAGATCAGGGATAAAATATTCAGCTGAGACTTTTGAACCCACCAATGTGGGATTTTTTTGAGCCGAAATATTCATTAAATATATTATTAAAGTCATACTGGAAAGGCCCTACAGGAAATGAAACAGAATTGCCAAATAAATATAATCAATGGAGATTTCACCGAAGTTATAAATTGTACTCATGTTTTCTGTTTTTACTCTAACAGGTGCAAAAAGTTGCTGCTACTCCAGAGTGTTGATTTCAAGCTCTCCTGATATATGCCTGCATGCCCTGAGCTGATGACATCATTAACGCCATTGATCAGCACTGAAGTGAAGAGACAATCTGTAGGGAAAAGGTCAGTCCAATTTTATTCACGGACACAGTATTCTCTAATTGTTTGATTGGACAATTGAGAGTCAAAACACCTTGGTTACATTTTTGTGCCTTTCTCACAGTGACTTTAGTCAAGTCACTTAGGACCAAATCCTGCCTCCATTGAAGTCAATTTCAGAGCTCTTTTTCAATAAGAGAAGAGGTTGTCCCTTAACCTCTCTGGGTCAGTTTCTAATTTAATTTATATAAATGTTAAATGGAGAAACATTGGAACAAAACTAGCATGAGATCAGAAATGGGCCCCTTTGCTACTTTCTCTACTTGAATAATAGGCATAATTAATAAAATCTACTATCTCTCTGTCTGACTTAATGTTTGTCAAGAACCTTGGATGAAAAGTACTATGTTTGTGAAAAGTATTTTTATACTGTTGTTACTTTAATGGTCCTATTTTTTTCACAACTCTATTTTAGATACAGCACAATAAGTGGCCAAGAATAAATAAGAGAGAAAACCTACAATAATCTCTCTTTAAAGGTTTTATAGTTTATACCACATTTAGAAAGAGTAGAAAACCAAAATGGTTGGACATGAGTAGCATGGAAAATAGTGTGTGTGTGTGTGTGTGTGTGTGTGTGTGTGTGTGTGTGTGTGTGTGTGTGTGTGTGTGTGTGTGTGTGTGTACACGCACACACACACAGAGAGTGAGTGTATCTAAAGCAGGGGTCAGCAACCTTTCAGAAGTGCTGTGCCGAATCTTAATTTATTCACTCTAATTTAAGGTTTCGCGTGCCAGTAATACATTAATGTTTTTAGAAGGTCTCTTTCTATAAGTCTATAATATATTACTAAACTATTGTTGTAAGTAAAGTAAATAAGGTTTTTTAAATGTTTAAAAAGCTTCATTTAAAATTAAATTAAAATGCAGAGCCCCCCGGACCGGTGGCCAGGAACCGGCTAGTGCGAGTGCCACTGAAAATCAGCTCGCATGCCATAGGTTGCCTACCCCTGGTCTAAAGGGACTTAAATCAGCTCAGTACTCACCAAGTTATAAAATTCTGCTGGAAAGCTGAAATGAACCTATCCTTCAGATAGAGCAATAGGACCCTAAGATTTACCATTCAGGCAAATGAGCAGCATTACCACTTTAGAAGCAGACATTGATTACTAATTGCTTTGTTGGAGAGTAAATAGAAAGATCTGAATTCCCAAAGGGGATGTGTTTTCCTACGTGTGAAGAAAGTAGGACATTTCAAATATAAAAGATAAAATTTTACAGTTTCATTAGGGTTAAACTCAAATATGCATCATTTAGAACTTCTCTGAAGGCCCCCCTCTCCTCTGGCCCATACTCCATCTCTCACCACAGACAGCTCCACTACGGTTCCCAGCTACTAGGCTCATAACCTCCATATTCTTTCTTTAATCCTTGTCCATTCTCTAGCTAAGTCCTGTCATCTTCTTAATGTTACCAGTATCTCCCTTTTCCTCATTGCCCAGATCTCGGTCATCTGTTGCCTTGATTACTGTAATCTTTTCTGTTCCAGCTTTTCATCCACTCTGCTTCAGTCTTTCCAAACTGCAGCTCATAAAATCATTTTCCTCTCCTGTCTCTTCAGCTGTCACCCCTCCTCTCCCTTGAATTCCTTCAGTGGATTCCCATTTTTGCATTTAGATTCGGACTCTTCAACTTCAAGGACTTACCTCTGTAACCTTGATTCCAATTATATCTCTTCCCTCATATTCTTCTGCTTCCTCTTTCTATCCCTATATTTTCTCAGTCCACTTGATTTTCTGCTACCTTCGATTCTCAACTTTGTACGTTCACTTCTTGTCCACCAACCACCCTGGCTATCTTTCTTCCTCCAAATTCCTCCTTAAACTCTGTTTCTTCCTGAGAGTTGTTCTACTGATGAAAAGTGACATATAAAAGATAGGTATTGTTATAATTACCATTTTTTCCCTCACTTACTTGTACTCTTCTCTCCATCTTCTCTGTCTTGGATTGTGAGCTCTCAGAGGCAGGAAGTGTGTCTAACCCTGTTTTGTAAAGCCCAGTGTATATTTGTGACCATATATATGTGATTTTTAAAAAAATAGGAATGATTGCCATTTCCTACAGTATCCTGAGTTTTCTTTGGATATCTCCTATATATACTGACCTTAGCTTGTGAAATCATGCAACATCACTGTCTGAAGTGATATGGCTTCAGAAATTAAATCAAGGAGCACATGTCTATCTGTGGTAGCATTGGGCACACAGGAATGATCTCACATTAAGTACTGTAGACTGAAAAATGCTTATTATATCAAGTGCTAGCCAGAGTGTCACAGGTAGTCAAAGATTACTGGATGACTCAGGTGGTTCATGGTAACATGGACCAGGAATCTTCAAAATGGCAAAAGTGTGTGTGCATGCAGGGGAAGCATCATTATTCTTCTTCCTCAGAAGACAAATGTTGAGATCTAATATAAACAGCCATGAGAAAGGTCTGTACGGATAACATAACTGCAGCATGCACATCAGAGGTTAGATGTATTTAAGAAAACAAGAAGTTTAAATCTCTGACTAGAATTCACTAGGAAGTCTACACTGAGAAGTCACACCAAAGGATTAAATTTGTGAAGAGATGCTTTGAGAAATGTTTCTCTCACATTTCCAGGTGGTTTCCCTAAGGGGTTGTAATCAATGGCAATGTTTCCTTTGTTTTCAATCAGGCCAGGATTTCGACCTAAATGATTAGAATAAGAAATGAAAGGAGGGAAATATATACAGTTTCTGTACTAGCAATGCTTAGAACTTCCTTGGCTGTATGTGGTGCAGAAGCTGGTTCGATTTGATAGGGGAGAAAGAAGTGTGAGTAGATATTTCAAACAATTCAACTGTCTTAAATGTTTCTCTAGCAAAACTACAGAAATTAATAATTAAAACACAACAGCAAGAATTCAGCTCCTGTGGAGCTTAGCTAGCTGTGGAAGTCCAGTTGCCATAGTCATCAAAACCACAAAAAAATGTTTTAGTATGAACAAGAGCTTACAATATTTAAAGTTTGTTAGATGTATTTGGCACTGGAGAGTTCACTGGATCTCAGCCCTAATAAATAAGCCAAATGTTTCAGAGATTTTGTTTGGGGGAGAGGGCAATATACTCAAATGTTTATGTATTAGGTGAGTAAATTATTACATAAACCCCACATTTTAAAATGTAAGCAATTTTTCACCTCTAAGCTAGTTTATTGCGGTTCTGAAGTAGCCATTCTTTGGTGATAGACAGTTTATCAAAATGTAGGGTGTCAAAAGACATGAGATTATTTATGTCTACTTCATTTGCGTTTACTACAGTAACTTCATCTATATGTTTGATCCATTACACTTTAATTTAAAGGATTTCTCAATCAATCAGTCAAAGAAACAGTTATAAATTGACATAGTTAATGCAGAAATGCAGTGGAACATTTCTAATTACCCTAGAAGCATATTATGATGTCAGAGTGCAGATTGTTACAGAAAGGGCTGTTCTCTTCCTGTGTGTTAATTTATAAAGTTAAAAAATTAATGAGCATAAATCTACTTGGACCTTTGAATCTGTTTCTTTTGGATGGTCCCTCAATGGAGTTACTCAGTAGTAGACATTAAATACTAGGTGACATTCCTTCTTTCATGAGAAGAACATAAGCCCTGCATTTCTTTTGGCTGTAGTAGTTCTGACAGAAATGGCTGCTGACCAAGAATCCCAAATTTGATCCAGATTTCACTCCTTCCTCACTTGGATCATATTTATAATTTAAAGGATTTTTTTAAAAGAAAAAAGGCAATAGCAGCACCAGGAAAGCAATAAAATTGTTATGCATTAATAGTGACAAACAGCAAAATCCAAAACACTACTCACTGCACAAGGTCTCCCAGCTGACTTCAACCACCAATCATTTCTATCAGTCAAGAACAACCTGCCAATTGAAGGTCCTATAAGTATACTGTCTGATCTCACTCTGGCATCACAACACATCTCAGTCTCTCTTTAGGGGAAACATCAAATATGTGTACTTTGGCATTGGTGAAATGTTTAGTAGAATGCTTTCCTCCTGTAGCAAAATATCTAATATAGTGATTATAATGTGACTGAATGTCAGAATTTTCAAGTTTAAGGCCACTGAATATGAAAGCACTTGGATGGTTCATTTATAGGGCAGGAAGCATCTAGGTAAAAGTGTTTGTGCACATTTATTAAACACAAAAATTAGGCTTTAGCCTTTGAGGTTACAACTACTACTTCTGCTTGTAACAACTTTTAATGCTTTGTAATAGATTCTTCTGGCTTTCATATCTAAATCACTGGCTCAGATCCAGCTCACTTTAGTATTGAACAAAAGTGATTATCATCAAATGACTGCTTGCTAGATTAAGTGAAATAAACTTGGTGGTCTTAATCCAATTCCCAGTAGAACTGCTACCACAATTGCCAGTAGTTGTTTGTATATAGAAAGGCCAAGGATTGAATGGGCATGGAAACTCTCTTCTACTTCTCACCCATATAGGTAGGCCCTCAAAATCACTGTAGAGGCTATTGGCAGGGTAGCATAGGAAATCTGCATGTCTTTGTGATTTGAACCTGTACTGTAAAGAAATAGAGGATTCTAGTCTACTGGACCATCAGTCATTTAAATGAGTACTTAAGACAACTTTTTAATATAAAAAAATTGTTATACTGAATATAATTTAGGTTTCATGCCTATGGAAGAAGATAGGAAACTAACATAAGTCAGAATGTAAGCTATTGAATCTCTTTTAAGATGGAGTCCTCAGGGATCTTTTAATTTAAAAGCTTTATAAAACTAGCAATGTAAAAAATATATTGGGCCCTGTAGTGAGGTGAGCCTCACTGGTGCAGCACCTCCTGCTGGTCATCCTGGGAATTAGCTCTTATCCAGCCCAGAGTGCTTTCTGCAGGTTGGTGTCTCACCTGCCTGAGGGCCCCCTCTCAGGCCCCAGTGCCCCTTACCTTGGGGTTCTACCCTGACAGTACCCCACACTCTGGGTCTCTCCTCCCCGGGGAACCCCCAGTACCTCTACAGCTGCAGTACCTCTGTAGGCCTTGCACAGGGTCCACAGCCTCGCAAGTTACCAGGCTGGAGCTCCCCAGCACCTCTTGCCTTATCCCAGTACTACTCTACTCAGGTCCCCTTCTCTCCCAGGCAGCCAGGTCCTTCTCCCTCTACAGCTAGAGAGAGACTCACTGAGCTCCTGGTTCACAACCCTTTTATAGGGCCAGCTGTGGCCTGACTAGGGCATGGCCCCAGCTGTGGCTGCTTCCCCAATCAGCCTGGCCTTTCACAGGAGTGGGGTAAATGCCCCGCTACAGGCCCAATCCTCAGTTGGCATAAACAGTATAGCTCCATCAACATCAGTGGACATACAGTGCTCTTCATTAGCTAAAGATCTGACCCAGGGGCTTTGATTTCTGTTTAATTTAGAGACCAAGCTGTCAGCTTGAAATTTTCTAAGTTTCTCTTTTCCCTTCTCTCTCCCTCTGTGAAAAGTTCAAAAAGGGCTCATAACTGGCAAAAAGGAACTCGTATACAGGAAATAGGACTTGGCAATGAAAGCCTGTTATGAAGTACACTACATGGTTTGTGGATAAATATTTCTTTAATGCATGTAATTACTGGATCAGCAGCATAAATGTGGTCATGTCCTTGTAATTAATACATTGTCAAAAGTTCATTTAAGTATAATAATTTTACAGGGAAAATGCTGCCTATGTAGTTCCTACTATAATTTGTTAAATTAAGTGCAATAAATATAACATTACCATTAGGTATATATTTATTTTTAAGTTCTTAATTCCAGCATGTCATCTAATGCCTTTAAGACAGTTTTTTAATAAAAAGAAAGATGCTAAAAATAAGTGCTATAATTTTTTTCCCTTTTGCTGAATTCCTTTCAGTTTTCAGATAACACCACTTAGTATTACAGCTGCTGCTGGCAAATATTTAGTTAAGAATTGTGTAACCAAACTGGCAAAGATTTTAAAGCCCAGTATGGAATGCCCATTGAAATTTGCCTGTTTATCCGTTGTGCAAAGCTGAACATTTTCCCCTGGACTGCCTGTCACATTTCTTCAATTCTGCTATGGAATACAGTGCTGTGCCAAATGTTATACTATAGACACATCAGGAGTTCTTAGCTAAGTTAAGGTACCCACTTTATATATTTGGATCATTTAAAAATAAAAAGGCCAGAGAGGAATAATAATTCTTAACTCTCAATCACAAAACCTCACAAAACACTAAGATGTAGGGAAACAGTTCCTTTATGAATGGGGAAACTGAGTAAGAGAGGTTAAGCTTCCCTCCCAAGCGCACACATGGGAAATCTGTGTTAGAGCTGGAATTGGACGATAAGGTCCCTGGGCCAATGCTTAATTCACTAGACCTAGTCCCCGGGGTAGGCAACCTACCGCATGTGCGCCAAAGGTGGCACGCAAGCTGATACTCAGTGGCACTCACACTGCCCAGGTCCTGACCACTAGTCCCGGGGGACTCTGCATTTTTATTTATTTTTAAATGAAGCTGCTTAAACATTTTAAAAACCTTATTTACTTTACATATAACAATAGTTTAGTTATATATTATAGACTTCTAGAAAGAGCTTCTAAAAATGTTAAAATGTATTACTGGCACGCGAAACCTTAAATTCGAGTGAATAAATGAAGACTCAGCACACCACTTCTGAAAGGTTGCCGACCCCTGCACTAGACTATGGTTCTCTTACATGTCATAAACCACCGATTGATTATCAGATGATAAAGACTTCAGGCTTTGTCCACTTCTAAATATGTGACCCAGAGAGTAAAGGCTTTATATTCTAGTGCTAATTCTTCAGAAACATCTAATCATCCACTTGGCTCCCCCTTTGAAATTCCCTAAAACTGGTATTTTCCCATCCTCAAAGAACTCTGCACTTTGGGCCATGTTCATTTTGTGAGGCAGAAGAGAGAATAAATGAGTTTAATTTGCACAAGTGATTAAATTAATTTTGGCCTAATTTTTAAGATGAGTCCCCCAACTCACTTTCAAGTCAATGTGAGCTGTGGGATCTTAATATCTCTGAAAATCAGGGTGAGCTTTATACTCTTCCCGCTCAAACCTGAGAAAATGATTAAAACTTCAATTCTGTAAATTTAAATTAAGAGTAGGCTCGATGATCATAGCATGATACAAAATCACAATACATAATAGGAACTAAAAAGCATCTTTCAGTCCCAGAATCTGTCAACTAGGACATGCATTCCACTGTATCCTGTAGTATCAGGCTAACACTTATATCTGCTTCAATGAAATATAAATGTTACTTGACCCTGAAAACTGCTCATGAGGCATGTGCAACATCCTGTAATTAAGCTTAAAGATACATTGACAAACATCATTCAGATAACAGGGTTAGATGGTTACAAGAAGCCATAAAAACAGAATTTTTAGACTGCAGGGAAATTGGTTCCAATGGTTTTTTATTATATATTGGCATTGAGACATTGTATGCAGAAAGAATAATTCAATACTGCTCATATAGATTCATAAACAGCAGAACATTAATTATATACTTTAACTTTATGTAACATTCTAGTTGTGGAAAACATAGGATAAGTATATGTATTGTTAATGTCAGATCTTTCCCCAAGGAATTTTTCATTATTTATGATGATAAATAAGGTGTACTGATGTATTTTCAAACTATTTTTATATTTATTTTATGTGTTTTAGTAATACTATGTCAATAAAGGTGGTATGTGGAAATATATGTAGTATAATTAATTTTATTTGCCTTTTTATTATAGCACTCACTTCACATCAGCTCCCTTAGAGTGTATATCTGAAAAAATGTACAGATCATCTTTTAGTAAAGCTACCAAAAAGATCTCAATCATATTTCTAATGAACTTTTTATTAGTGTTTGAAAATATTTACATCAGCAAGAAACAAATGTACTTCTAATGAGGCCAGATTCAGAGATAATAGAGGACAGTGCTGTATTGTCAGTGAAAGGTTACGTGGTGGGTAGATGGTCACCTCTTTGTAGGGAGCGTCCCTTTCTAGCAATATGCTTCAAAAGTGCCTTTGATATAACAGACTGGCTTGGATATACAGTGGCACATGGAAATAGATGAAAACTTCCATAACTGATGTGTGATATATTAGCACTTAGGTGAGGCATCTAATACAGTTTCTACTTCTCTTAAACTTGTATTGCAGGATTGTTCTTATGCTAACATACAAACATAAGAGTGGACATACCGGGGCAGAGCAATGGTCCATCTAGACCTGTAGCTGTCTTCCAAAAGTGGCCAGTGCCAGATGCATCAGAGAGAATGAACAGAACAGAGCATTTATCGAGTGATCCATTCCCGCCATCCAGTTGCAGCTTTTGGCAGTGAGAGCTTTATGAATATCAGGAGCATCTTGGCTAATAGCCATTGATGAACCAATCCTCTATGAACTGACATAATTCTTTTTTTTTTTTTTGAACCCAGTTATACTTTTGGCCTTCAGAACCATCACCTGGCAATGAGCTCCACAGATTGACTGCACATTATGTGAAGTATTTCCCTGTTTTAAACCTGCTGCTTATTAAGTTCATTGGGTGACCACTGGCTCTTGTGTTATGTGAAGAGGTAAAGAACACTTATCCCTACCCTACACCATTTGTGATTTTACAGACCTCTATCATATCCCCCCTTAGCTGTCTTGTTTATAAGCTGAAGAGCCCCAGTTTTTTAAATCTCTATCATATGAAAGCTGTTCCACAATAATTTTTGTTGTTCTTTTTTGTACCTTTTCCAAATCAAATATATCTTTTTTGAGGTGGGGTGATGAGAACTAAACGTAATGTTTGAGATCTGGTCATACCATGGATTTATATATGATATATTCTGTCTGACTATCTATCTCTTTCCTAATATTCTGCCACTATACATTGTGCAGATATTTTCAGAGAACTAACCACAATGACTCAAAGATCTTTAAGTGGTAACAGTTAATTTAGACCCATCATTTTGTATGTATAGTTGGGATTAGGTTTTCCAATGTACATTTCTCAACACTGAATTTCATCTGCCATTTTGTTGACCAGTTATCCAGTTTTGTGAGATCCCTTTGTAACTCTTCACCGTCAATTTTGTATGGAACTATCTTGAATAATTTAGTTTTATCTGTAAACTTTGTCACTTTGCTGTTTACTCCCATTTCCAGATCACACATGAATATGCTGAGCAGCACTTGCCCCAGTACTTATCCTTCTTCTTCAAGTGATTGCTCATATCCATTCCAGGTAGGTGTGCGCGCACCGCATGCATGTTCGTCGGAAGACTTTTTGCCCTAGCAACACTCGGTGGGTCAGCTGGGCGCCCCCTGGAGTGGCGCTGCTGTGGCACCAGATATATACCTGCCGACCCAGCCACCCCTCAGTTCCTTCTTACCACCTGTGTTGGTCGTTGGAACAGTGGAGCGCAGCTTAGCGGACCTCCACTTCCCTAGCTACTTGTAATTTTCTGATTCTTTATCATGTATATCGTTATAATCCTTTTTATATAATTATAATTAGTGTAATTGTTTATAGCATAATTAGTCCACTATAGTTAGAGGGGTTCGGGGATTAGCCCCTTCCCCGCACCCGGTGCCAGGGCCCATGCCCGCCTCACCGGGTTTCAAACCGTGCTCGGCCTGTCACAAGTTGATGCTGACAGGAGATCCACACGACTCCTGTCTGAAGTGCCTCAGAGAATAGCACCTAACCGCTAAGTGCCTCATCTGCAAGGCTTTCAAGTCACGAACAAAAAAGCAGTGGAACATCAGACTTAAACAGCTCCTCATGGAGGCGGCTCTCACCCCTCCACCCTCGGCACCGAGCGCTGGCCAGTCGACTAGCAGAAGGGCCTCCTCGGCACCGGACCGCACCGGTACCGTCAAAGTCTCTCAGCACCAGCTGTCACCGGCACCGAAGTCGGCTCCACACCGCTCCCTCTCCCCAAGTTTGAGAAAGGCTAAGACTCCTGCTACCTTTATGCCGCCCGCACCGCAGCCAGAGAGCGTGTCTAAGTTGGATCGTCTGGCACCAACACCTCCTGCGGCACCGACAACGTCGGCACTGTTGATTCCGGTCCAACAAGGGCCGTCGAGTCTGGCGCCTATTAGCTCCCCGGCACGGGCCGCAGTAGAGCTGACTATACCATCCACACCGGAGACGTTCTCAGCGGCGAGGGATCTGATTGCCTTGACAGAGTTGACACTGCCTCCACCCCCAGCACCACCAGTGTGGGTGATACAATTGATAGGCAAACCGGCCTTGATAAGACCATCATTTGTCGGCACAGCGGACCGGCACCGGTCACGATCGCGGTCCCGCAGACGCTCCTGGTCCAGACGGCACTCCCGCTCCCGACGCCGCTTGCAGTCCCAGCACCGTTCCCCTCCTCGGTACTGGTCGAACTCGTAGCACCGGTCGGCATCCCGTTCGCTGGCCCGCTACTCTCAGCACCGTTCCAGCTCTCAGCACCACTCCAGGCCCTATGTCTCCTGTAGCCGATCATGATGCCGAGCTTAGAGATCTCGGTCGACCTCCCGGCACAGCTCTGGTCGCAGGTCCCGATCTCGCTCCCAGTACCGATATGCTTCCCAGCACCAGTCTCCGATACACAGCGGAATAAGGTCCGCTGGAACCTCTGCTCAGGGCTTCTCCTCTCCTCCATGGCCATCCAGACACACTTCGGTGTCATCCCACGCGGACAGCTACTATGCTCAAGACCGTGATTCAGATGTGCCTGCTGGAGTTTTTCAAGAAGCACAGACCCAGGACCAAAGCCCACATCAGTGGTCGTTTTGGACGCCTTGAGTGTCCCCATCAGGTTCCCTTCATTTAGCCCTATGACCTCACTCCCGATCCTGTTTTTTCATTAGTTGTCCCCCGCAATTACTTGGTGTCCCAGACCTGTGGCCCCTCCCCTTAGGCTGGGGGGAGGTCCTTTAGAAGTGGGTGGTCTTTGCCCGCCCACCCACGCTGGATGCCAATAGGACTGCTGGAGCAGGAGACGGCCCCAGACCAGGTGGTCACACAGGACCTGCTCGTCCCCGGCATTTCTTTCTCTTCCTCTCCAGATGAGGCCGTGGCAGGAACATCCTCCTTGAGCCCTCCTCCAATCGACCTCAGAGCCCATCAGGACCTCCTCAGGAGGGTAGCACTCAACATGAACCTCCAGGTGGAGGAGGTCCCGGAGGTCGAGGACCCTGTAGTGAGCATCCTGTCAGCAGATGCCCCCACCAGAGTGGCTCTACCCTTTATCAGGACCATACAAGCCAATGCCGACACCTTATGGCAATCCCCAGCCTCCATCCCTCCTGCGGCAAAGGGAGTCAAGCGAAAATACATGGTACCCTCTAGGGGGTACGAGTATTTGTATGTCCACCCCTCCTCCCTGCTCACTAGTTGTTCGATCCGTCAATGAGAGGCAGCACCATGGCCAACAGGCGCCAGCCCCGAAGTCAAAAGAGGCTAGGCAAATGGACCTACTCGGCCGCAAAGTTTATTCAGCAGGCCCCCTACAGCTCCAGGTGGCGAATCAGCAAGCCCTGCTGAGTCGCTATAATTATAACACCTGGGCGGAGGTGGGTAGGTTCACAGAGCTACTTCCCCAAGACTCCCGCCAGGAATTCACTGCATTCTTGGAGGAAGGGAAAAAGGTGGCCAGAACTTCCCTCCAGGCTTCGCTCGATGTGGCCGACTCAGCAGCCAGGACCCTGGCCTCGGATGTCACCATGAGATGCATCTCCTGACTACAGGTTTCCAACCTCCCACCAGAGCTGCAGTATACCATCCAAGATTTACCCTTCGATGGTAAAGGTCTCTTCCCAGAAAAGACCGTCCCTAGTCTGCAGAGCCTGAAGGACAATCGAGTCATCATGCGTTCTTTAGACATGCATACACCTGTGACCCAACGCAGGCCTTTCCGTCCCCAGACTCACCGCCCGTACTTTATGCCTTGAAATAGACAAGACTTTGGCAGACGGCCTGGGCGGGGTGGGCATAGAAGCCAGTCAGGACCCCAAGGGGGCCAAAACCAAGGTCCCTCCAAGCCACCTGCGGGACCTAAGTCCGCCTTTTGAAGGTACGCCCTAGGATGGATCCTGGCCTCAGTTTCAGGCCAGGATCCATTTCCCCCCCTTCTCCAACCATCTTTCCTACTTCCTCCCAGCATGGTCCCAGATAACCTCAGACCTCTGGGTCCTACGCACGTTGAAACACGGATACCACCTCCAATTCCTTTCAACCCTGCCTTCCCACCCTCCAACCCAGTCCCTCTTCAGGGACCCCTTTCTCGAGCAATTTCTCCTGCAAGAGGTGCGGAAGCTCCTCGCCATGGGAGCAATAAAGGAGGTGCCAAAAGACGAAAAGGGCAAGGGGTTTTACTCCCGTTATTTCCTGATCCCCAAGTCAAAGGGCGGCTTCAGGCCTATCCTAGACCTGCGAGGACTCAACAAGTTTATGATAAAGTTGAAGTTCCGCATGGTCTCCTTGGGGACCATTATCCTGTCCTTGGATCCTGGAGACTGGTATGCTGCCCTCAATATGAAGGACGCGTATTTTCACATCGCCATTTTTCCTCCACACTGGAGGTTTCTTCGCTTCGTAGCCAACCGTCAGCACTTCCAGTTTACGGTCCTCCACTTTGGCCTTACCACGGCCCCAAGGGTGTTTACGAAGTGTATGGCCGTAGCCGCCACATACCTCCGCCGACTTCAGATACACGTATACACGTATCTGGATGATTGGCTCATCAGAGGAATCTCCGAGATACAAGTCACACAACATGTGGGCGCTGTCAGGGACCTATTCGCACGTCTAGGCCTGATGATCAATATGGAAAAATCCACTCCAGTTCCCACACAGAGGTTAGACTTCATAGGAGCTACCCTGGACTCCAGTCTAGCCAAGGCCTACTTACCGCAGCCGCGGTTCCAGGCAGTGACAACAATCATCCAAGGTCTACAGAATTTCCCGACGACCTCAGCTCGCACTTGTTTCGGCCTCCTAGGTCACTTGATTGCCTGCACATTCATGACCAAATATGCCAGGCTCCGCCTCCGTCCTCTCCAGACTTGGCTAAACTTAGTATACCGTCCAGGCAGAGATCCAATAGACACAATAGTCACCATTCCCCTGAGCACTCTAGCCTCCCTAGACTGGTGGCTGACCCTCTCCCTGGTGTGTGCGGGGCTACCGTTCCACCCCCCCCCACCTTCACTGTCCCTGACAACGGACGCGTCATCTCTCGGCTGGGGGGCTTACCTCGGACGCCTTTGTACTCAAGGCCTCTGGTCATCGCAGGAACTGGCGCTTCACATAAATGTCCGAGAGCTGAGAGCAGTCTGCCTGGCGTGCCAGGCGTTTCAGCAACATTTACACGGCCGTTGTGTCTCAGTGTTCACGGACAACACAACGGCCATGTATTACATAAACAAGTAGGGAGGGACTCAATCTTCCCCCCTTTGTCAGGAGACCATCCAACTCTGGGACTTCTGCATAGCCCACTCGATAGACCTGGTGGCGTCCTTTCTCCCAGGCGTTCGGAACACTCTGGCGGATTGACTGAGCAGATCCTTCCTGTGTCACGAATGGTTGATACGGCTGGACGTTATTCATTCGGTTTTCCAGAAGTGGGGATTTTTGCACATAGACCTGTTCGTCTCCTGTGCGAACAGGAAATGCCAGATGTTCTGCTCCTTCCAGGGTCTTTCACGGGGTCGATCTTGGACGCATTCCTAGTGTCATGGAAGCACCGGTTGCTTTATGCCTTTCCACTGTTCCCGCTGGTTCACAACTCCGCAGGGACAGAGCGCACCTAATCATGATTGCGCCAGCGTGGCCCAGACAACACTGGTACACCGCGCTGCTCGACCTGTCAATAACCAACCCAATTACCCTGCCACTCCACCCAGACCTCATAACTCAGGACCACGGCAGTCTTCGCCTCCAGACCTACAGGCCCTTCACCTCACAGCGTGGCTGCTGTGTGGCTAAACCAGTCAGAGTTGCGCTGCTCTGCTCCGGTACAACAAATACTCCTGGGTAGCAGAAAGCCTTCCACTCGGTCAACGTATTTGGCCAAGTGGAAACGTTTCTCCTGCTGGTGCGCAACGTAGAATGTTACTCCCTCTGGGGTCTTGATCCCTACCATCCTGGACTTCCTTTGGTCTCTTAAGCAGAAGGGCCTGGCGGTATCTTCTTTGAGGGTGCACTTGGCGGCCATCTTCACATTCCACCCAGGAGAGAATGGCCGCTCCGTGTTCTCACACCCTATAGTTACTAGATTTCTCAAGGGTCTGGAGCACGTATACCCCCAAGTACGCTGCCCCGCCCCTACCTGGGACCTTAACCTAGTCCTAAACAGACTTATGCTTCCACCATTCGAGCCGTTGGCAACTTGCTCACTGCTATACCTGTCCTGGAAGACAGTTTTCCTCATAGCCATTATATTGGCCAGACAAGTCTCCGAGCTTCGGGCGCTCACGGTGGACCCACCATGTACTGTCTTTCACAAGGATAAGGTACAGTTGCGACCACATCCAGCCTTCCTCCCTAAAGTGGTATCGGCCTTCCATACCAATCAGACATCTTTCTTCCAGTCTTCTTCCCGAAGCCGCATTCACCTCGACGGGAACAACAATTACATTCCCTAGATGTCCGTAGGGCGCTCGCATTTTATATTGATCGGACGAAGCCCTTCCGTAAATCCCTCCACCTCTTCATTGCAGTGGCTGACCAGATGAAGGGCCTATCTGTCTCCTCCCAGAGGATCTCCTCATGGGTGATGGCGTGCATCTGCACATGCTATGACTTGGCTCATGCTCCCTCGGGCCACCTCACCGCACATTCTACCAGGGCTCAGGCTTCATCTGCTGCCTTCCTGGCTCATGTACCAATCCAGGAAATATGTCGCACAGCTACCTGGTCCTCGGTTCACACCTTTGCTTCTCATTATGCTTTGGTCCAACAGTCGAGAGATGATGCAGCCTTTGGCTCAGCAGTTTTGCACTCTGCCACATCTCACTCTGACCCCACCGCCTAGGTAAGGCTTGGGAATCACCTAACTGGAATGGATATGAGCAATCACTCGAAGAAGAAAAGACGGTTACTCACCTTTGTAACTGTTGTTCTTCGAGATGTGTTGCTCATATCCATTCCAAAACCACCCTCCTTCCCCACTGTCAGAGTAGCCGGCAAGAAGGAACCTGAGGGGTGGCTGAGTCGGCAGGAGTATATATCTGATGCCGTAGCGGCACCACTCCAGGGGGCGCCCAGCTGACCCGCCGAGTGTTGCTAGGGTAAAAAGTCTTCTGACGAACGTGCACGCAGCGTGCACACACCTAACTGGAATGGATATGAGCAACACATCTCGAAGAACAACAGTTACAAAGGTGAGTAACCGTCTTTTCACGAACTCTTCTATAGACCTCTCTCCATTGTGAAAATTGACCATTTATTCCTGCCCTTCATTTTCTATCTTTTAACCACAAAAAGAACAGGAGTACTTGTGGCACCTTAGAGACTAACAAATTTATTTCAGCATAAGCTTTCGTGAGCTATAGCTCACTTCTTCGGATGCATCTTTTAACCAGTTACTGATCCATGAGCAGATCTTCCCTCTGATCTCATGACTGCTTACTTTGCTTAAGAGTCTTTGATGCACATCTTAAAACTACCTATATTAACCAGAATGTGGGCTTCATTTTAACTGAAAACAGGGCAAAATATTTCATCAGATCTTGAGCAATGAAAAAAAAAAACCACTTCAGCAAACACCAGGATATGAGTGAGTAAGCGTAATAGATCAGAATAAGGCCCTAAATCAATTTTATTTTCACAGTTCTAGCATCATAAAAACTGGGTGGCAGTAAACCAATTATTATGCAACTTAATGAACTAATTAGGAAAATCAGAGCAATAATAGAACTGGTACTGACTGATCTGAATATAAAAAGTAGAATTAGGTTTTTAGTATTGAACTTTTCAATCCAGGAGGTATATTATATAATGACTTTTACAACATTCCTCATTTCAGGTGTAATGCCCACCCACGGGGGGCATCGGCAGTGGGGATCAAATCTGGATGTCTGGAGCTTAATGCATGAGCCTTTGCTGCATGAACTAGAAAACACCTGTCTCTTAGCCAAGGCTGTAGCAAGCTCATCAATCTCTAGTTGGCCTAGCCACCACTAGATAAGGACAGAGTGCCACGCCAAGAGGGAAGGGGTTAGGGGTGGAATCTTAGAATGATCTGTAATATCTGTATATATCTAAAAGGATACACTATTTCATTTGCTAAATTGTTCGTGGGGCTTAAAGACTAAGTCCCTGATCCTGCAAAGCTTTACACATATGCTTAACATCACACACTGTGGGTTTGTTAGCAGTGCATAAAAATAAGCACACACTGAAATCTCTGCAGGATTGGGTCCTAAATCAGAATGAATACCCAAGAATAATCTAAAATAATCACATAAAACTTGTATATCTTAGTGAATATTGCTACAGTAAAATATAACCCTTTTACAAAACTTATAGCAAGAACATTACAATTTTTAAAAATGTGCTAATCAGCTATTTTTAAATTAATATTCCATTACTCTTATATTTCATCTAGTTGGACAATTAGGGTATGACATCTGAAATCTCCTTACACGTTCCAATAATAACCTTAACTTAACTTAACTTAACTTAACTTAACTTAACTTGGGGGGAGGGATAGCTTAGTGGTTTGAGCATTGGCCTGCTAAACCCCCAGGGTTGTGAGTTCAATCCTTGAGGGGGCCATTTGGGGATTTAGTTGGGAATTGGTCTTGCTTTGAGCAAGGGGTTGGACTAGATGATCTTCTGAGGTCCCTTCCAACCCTAATAATCTGTGATTCTATGATTAACTGTATGAGGGATGTGTTTGTTGGAGTCTCCCATTTTGGCTGACATATGAGAGTCGGTTTGTTTGAGTGTCTTCTGGTGTTAATATAAACTGATGAGGGTTCTGCAGATGCATCTGCATGTCAGGCAGACGTGGCTGTAAGCTTTTGCCACAGCCTACTTTCTTCTCTCACTCTTCTTTGATTTTTTCTGTGTGCTTTTTGAAATGGCTTTAACCACAGACCAAGGGGTCTTCTACCATCCTGATGTATTGGCAGCAGATGCTTCCCATGTGTTCGGGTTAACTTGGCCAGTTTTGGCTTCAGATTTTAGATCGTCCTTTTCATTTTCACTGGTCTCCCAGTGTATATGCGCCTGTGTTCAAGTGTCCATAAAATATGGTTTTGGGGAGTTACATAACATCTGTATGTACTAAGTGACCAGCCCATCAAAGTTGCACCAGTATGATTAGGGATTCAATGCTAGTTATGGAGCACCAGTGTCAGGATTTTGAATATTCTTTCTGTCCACTTGATGTTACAGATGAGATGCAGACAGCACATGTGAACACGCTCTAGTTGCCCCAAGTGCCTGCTATAGAGTGTCCATATTTCACAGCAGTAGGGAAGAGTTCTTTGATTGATTGTATGATAGACACTAATCTTGTGATGAGATATATGTTGAAAACATTCATAAATATATATTTTCTATCAATGCAATATCTGTCTCTTACACTTCTTAGGTTATTTCTAGTTTAAGATTCTCAGTGGTTTGTTTAGGATGTTTTGAGGATATGTTGATGCGATATGATTTGTGTGATTTTTGGGTCCTGAACCTATTCCCTTTAAATTAATGAATTAATTAAAAGTCAGTGTTTGCCAACAGTATCACATAATGGTATCTAAAATACTATCAGCATTATCCTATGTTTAGGAAAAGAAACTACTGTACTGTCTCAATGTCATGTGTTGACTTTTTAATGGTGACTGTCATATGACACACACACGTGGAATTACTGCCTGAAGATGAATACTACATATATAGTCTGATCTATAAAACCATTTAGCCAGATTTTGTCCTGAGATGGAAACATGTGATACTCAGTGACTTCAAAGGGAATGTCTTGGTGGGGGGAGGGTGGAATTCTGAAGGCAGAATTTGGCCATGTTAATATCCAAAAAGTTGGTTTTTTTATTAATATGAACATTTCATGCTTCTAGGTAGTTTTTTGGTCACTCTACTTTTTGATGAAACACTTGTAAAGATGCAAATCATTTTATTTAAGGCAAGACTAAACGAACTTTACTGGAATAACTTTATACTCCATGGAAAACACCAACTATGAGAGAAACAACATTTTTCTCTGATAAAATACAATTGATATGATTGGAAAATAGCTTTGTTTATTTTCCCAGTCAAAAAAAGTCACTGTCAGAAGTATGCTTAAAAGAAGGAGGGAGAAGAGGGGGAATGGCCTTAAAACAAATGTATCGCAAAGAATGTTTCAGAAGAAGAAAAGAAAAACCTAGAGCAGCATGTTAAAAATGAACATTTCCAATACAATTTGTCACCCATGCATAAATCTTGCTGACATTTTCAGTCACTTTAATAGCCTGGCCATTTTATAAATCAGTATAAACTTGCACAGTTGCAAAAAGTGTGTATTTTGAACATCTCATTTGCATACTTTACCAAAAGCCAATGAGGCAGTGGAAGCAACACTGGTGATCATAATAAGTGTTTGGAAAAAGGCAGAAAGATCACTAATGGTTTGCCTTTAGGGATTTCTGTACTCCATAGGGGACGAAAATGAGAAATATTTTTCAAACAGCAGGGGTAAAGGTTTTAAAACTAGAAACACATGCAGTGATAAAGATGTTAGTGCCACAGGGCGCATAGCAGGAAAAATTTACAATGTAAAAACTGTAATTTCAGCATTAAGAAGTAATAATCGTGTTTCATCATTGTTATTAAAGCATGACCCTTAAAGTCACATAAATTAGGTATAAGTTTCAAGAGATGTGTATTAGTCTTCAGTGGAAAATTATTAGAAAAGTTTAAAATCATGTGAAGATCACGTTTGCAATGAAAGACAGCATCTTCTGAAGTAGACCTGTTTTTGAAAGAAGCCTATAACATTTGGAAATGACGAACTTTTATTTACTGATGTTCAATGCAGTACATAGTATATGTGGACCAGAACTTTTCTACAGAACAAATAATTAGTAGATATGCAAGAAATGAACACTGGCAGATTTTAATGAATTTAGGAATGACAGAAAGTACTATGCATAGACATATGCAACAGTTTATATTTGTCCTTCAGTTATGTTTGAACCAAATGCAACTAAATGATTAGTGGAATATATTAGGTTTGTTGGAAAAATACAAAATTATGCCTTAAAATATTGCAATCATGTTGTTTGGGAAACTTACATAAAATTAGCTATCTATGGAGTAACAGCTTAGTAATTACAAATTTAAATGTAATTTTGGTCTTACCTGTAAAATGTGTTCCTCCACCCATTTTTTTCTTTTCTCAGGACCATTCAGTGGAGGGGGGAGAAGATGTAAAGATATACATCTAACAAACTGATGGAAGATTTACCCATTTTCCACTCTGATTTGAATCTTGTATAGAATTTTGATATTCCGTGATGGTTCTTTGAATAGTATCCCTATGGGTCCTCCACCTTAGTATATGCTCACGGCCATGCAGTCTTGACTAGATATTTTTGTCAATGAAAGTGGATCCGTGCCTGCACCCTAGACACCTTTGTATTCTGGTATGACCTCTGATACTCAGATCTGCCACCACTGCAGTTCCTCCTTAACCATCTACAGTTTGCAACAGAGTATCATGGTGCCCATTTGCTAGCTATGTAGCTTGCTGCCTTTCTCACTTAATTTTTCATTTTTCTTTTCTTTTTGTTATTTAGCACAGTTTGTGCTTTGGTTTTTTTTTTTCTCTCTTCCGTTCTTCATTTGCCTGATCTTTGTCTTTGTTTTTATCTTGGGCCTTGATCTGGTGCCTGAAGTACAGATTATGCCCAAGACCCTGGGCTTCAAACCCTGCCAGACCTTCCATAGGACCTTCCTCCTGCAGTGATGGACATACAAGCTGTCTCTGTTACCTGGGAGAGACTCATTTTCCATCCATGTGTAAGATCTGCTCAGGATTGAAAAGCAGATCCAAGAAATGGAGGGAGGACAGACTAAAACCAATCCTGATGGAGTACTCTTTGAAACCTGTGGAGTCCGAGTCAATTTGTAATTTGAGTCCTGTTGCTCAGAGAGCCTCTGTGACTGTCTCTGCTGTGATGGAAAGCAAAGACCCTGGGGGCCCTTCAGAAACATCTAGACCCTCAAAGAAAAGAAGACTCCATTCTCCAGAAAGGAATAAAAGAGGGAAAGTTATTCCATTGGCCTGGGTCTTTGGAGACCTTCTGTCCCAAAACCATATCACTGGCTAAGAAGACCACAGTATGTACTGAGAAGCCATAAGGTAAACAACCTAAAGTAGCACTGGCATCAGCACCAGACTCAGTGCCTTCAAAGTACAAGGCTTCTTGAGCCAGGCTGAAATAACAATCAGTACCATCTTCTGTAGCCAGACATAAAGGGCACATCATTTGCACTTTGTTACCTTCTCCATGTAACCTGACCTGACTCCCTGGTACTGTCCAGGCTCTTATTCCATGATGACTTTTGAATCCTGGAAGAGCCTGAATCACCATTACTGAGACGTACCAAGAGAGACTTTCCCCTGGTGCAAACTCACCTCTTGGAGCCTGCTTACCAGCGGATCCTACTATTTTCCATGGTGACTTCTCCCCCAGTACTGACGTAGTCACCAGTCCCACAAAGCATCAGTACTGATGCAAATACAGGACCATCTCTGGGCCCTGGTACTGAGTTTATTGTCAAGAGTACCTGCCGCTCTGACAGATATTGGGGATGACACCTCATCCAGTTCTGAAATATCTGTACAAGGTTCCTCCACCTTCCAGCCGTCCTCCCTTGATTTATGCCCTGAGGAGGAAGTTCCAAGCAAGAGATACACCTGGCCACTCTGGGAAGGACAAATGTGAGGCTTTGCCTACTTCCCTTATGCCCAACCACAATGGGATTATTTGAACAAATGGGCCCTGATGGAGAATGAGTTCTACAGGGTCCCATCTTGTAAGAGGCCACATCAGGAGCAACAACCGCCATTGCTGGGTACTGCTCCATACGAAGATCTTACAGAGGAGCAAGAAGTAGCTGAGGAAGAAGAAACACCACCTTCCCACAAGTCTTCCTCCTCAACAAATGGGTCTGTCATGCCTCCCATGCTGTCTTCCACCAGCAGTTCCAAGGACTTGCAAGATGTTATGAAATGAATAGCAGAGACATTACAAATGTCATTGGACAGATACAGGAGCCGCATTGTTCCCTGTTGGGCTGACAAAAATACTATACCCTACCCAGAGGCTTGGAGTATTTTTAATCCCACACCTCACACAACTCCCTGGTTGTCAAGGTCATTAAAGGACACAACAGGCAACACTGGGCCTCCTCAATGCCATCTGACAAGGAGCTGAAAAGATTGGACCTTCTAGGCCACAAGAGCTTCTTCTCAGCCTCTTTGCAGTTCAGAGTAGCCATTTACTAAGTGCTGATAGAAAAATTCAATTTTACAAACTACTCAAAGTTTGTATCTCTTATTAAACATATGCCTCAGGATGAGAGGAAACAATTTCATTCTCTCATAACAGAAGGCCAGACAATTGCCAAGTTGTGTCTCTAGGCCTCATGTAATGTTGCCGATACAGCTACACGTTCCATGGCTACAGCTGTAGTGAAGCACTGAGCTTCTTTGGTGGAGTCCTCTTGCCTTCTCTGGGAGGTACAAAATACTGTTGAAGACCTTCTCTTCGAGGGGTCAAGTTGTTTAGCGATGCCACAGATGGGTCTCTTCAGTCTCTTAAAGACTCCTGGGCAACACTATATGATCTCTGGGTACCTATAAACCTGCAATAAAGAGAAATACAATAGATTGCAGATGGCTCAATGGTCTCACCCAGTCCAGTACCAGCCCATAAAACTGCCTGACTCCCCTTTCCCCAGAAGCAGCTCAGGTTCACTAAGAAAGGTCCACCCTCTACAGTGATCTCCTTAAAACAACTGTTTTGACCCTTGGGTTGAGGGTCATGAACTGTCTCCACTCCAGATCCTATACTGCATCTATGTCCCCTCCATCCTTATGACGATAGTCTCTCCCATTTCATAATTTCCTGGGAGCTCACCATCACTGACAGATGGATCTTGGAGATCATTTTTACAGGCTATTCCAAACACATCCGCTCCTTTCAGCCTCTCCATTTCTCTTCTCCATCCCCTCTTCAGGGTCCCTTTTGATGAGGCTCTCTTGAGGCAGAAGGCATAATCCTTCCTTATGTAGAAGGGATCAAATCTGTTCCTCTGGACTTCGTTGGGAAAGGGTTATTCCTAGTACTTCCTGATCATGAAGAAAAATGGGGGGTGGAAACCAGTTTTGGACCTCAGGTTTTTGAGAGTGAACAAAGGTGTTCAGCCGTTCAGAACAGTAACCCTTACAGTGATGATTTCTTCTCTGGATTGGGAGATTGGTTTATCTCCCGCAACCTTCAGGATGCTTACTTTCATATTGTCATGTGCCCCTCACACAGATGTTTTCTTTGTTTAATGAGGGGTAGGGACTACTACCAATAACATGTTATACCTTCAGCCTCACCAACCCCTTAAGTGTCTTTACTAAAATCTTCTTGGCCATCGCATCCAATCTTTGCCAGATAGGAACAATCTTATTTCCCTGCCTGGGTTATTGGCTCCTGAAAGGCTGCTTGTTTCTCAAGGTACAAACAGCAACCAGCAAGACCCTATCTGTCATCAATTCACTAAAAAAGTTTACCCTCATAGACACTCAACTCTCAAACTTCAGTGGGGCCCCTCTGGATTCCACCACCACTAGAGTATTCCTGTGCAACGACAGATTTACCACAATGTCCAACCTCATTTCAACAATACAACAGAGCCCACAAACCACAAATTGGGCTTGCCTGAAACATCTTGGTCATATGGCAGCCTGTATATTTGTAATACTCTTAGCAAGAGTACACTTTGTCTTCAAGTCTGGATGAAAATTGGCTACCCTCCCAACAAGCACAGTCCATCCTAGCGGGTATTCATACCTTGGAGGGTCCTTGATTTTCTAAATTGGTGTGTGTGAGGATTCCATCCTTGCAGACTTCTGTCATGAAGATCATCACTACAGACACCTCCCTCATAGGCTGTGGTGCAAATTTGCAAAACTTCACATCTTAGGGCAAATAGACCCCTGAGGAAGTGATTTTCCATATCAACATATTAGAGCTCAGAGTGATTCACTATGCTTTCCAGCATTTCCTACCTCACATCTGGGGCCACACAGTTAGAATAATGCTGAACAACAGAGCAGCAATGTATTATGTCAGTCATGAAGGGTGAGCAGGATCCCAGACCTGATATACCAAATCTTTGAAACCATGAAACTGGAGTATATCATACTGCATACAGATCTCAGTGATTTAGCTACCAGGACTACAGGATGCAGTAGCAGTCTCCCTTAGCAAGAATTTCTGCATTGAACATGAGTGGAAGCTGAACAATGAGATATTCTGAGAAGTAAGTCTTACCTATGGTCATCCAGAGATAGATCTCTGAAGCATCATCCATTGCAAAGTGCAGATGATTCTGCTTGAGGGAAGGTCATGGCCACAACTCATTAGGAGATGCCCTAATCATTCCTTGGCTTTGTGTATTGCTGTATGCTTATCCCCCATGCCTTTACTGTTCAACATCCTAAACACATAGAAAAAGGAGAAATTAGTAACCATCCTTAGACCACTGCTGTGGCTGAAACAGGTGTGGTTTCCAGAGCTGGTTTGCATGTCTCTACAACTTGCTCTCTATCTTCCTAATGAATCTCCTTACCCAGGAGTTGGGATCCATCCAACCTCTTGGCACGTCACCTCAGGGGATACCTAAAAGATGACCCCCTGTAAAAGACCAAAACGATACTGCTAATAGTAGAAAACCCCCAACAAGGAAAACTTACCTGCAGAAATTGAAATGTTTCCCCACTTGATGGAGCCACTTCCTTTTGAGTCTGGTTTGACGTACATTCTCAATTTAAAAACCACAGGCTTATCGCTGAGCTCTACGTTTCACTTAGCTGCTATCACAGTTTTTCACCCCCTCACTGAGGGGGTTTCAGTCTCTCCACCCACCCCTCCAACCACAGTGAAGTTCAACCTCTTCCCTCCAGTCAAGATTCCAATTCTATCATGGAACCTCAACTTAGTTCTCAATGAGCTGAGGAAAACCCCATTTGTAGTTAGGGGGGAACTGTTCCCTTCTTCATTTGTCCCTTAAGATTTTGTTCCTCTTACCCATCACCTCAGCCAGGAGGGCAGAGGAGTCTTGGAGCTGACCCATTGTACAAGTTGTTCTATCGCAATAAGGTGACACTACATCCACATGATCAATTTCTACTTAAAATTTCTTCAGAATTCCACATGAATCAAGAAATTCACCAACTGCTGTTTTATCCCAAGCATCACTGTTTGAGAGAAGAAATGATCCTCCATAGACTAGATATAAAAAGAACTCTTGTCCTTTTACCTTGACAGGACTAGGCCCTTTAGGCTTTCCCTTAAGCTTTTCATCTCAATTGTCTAGCAGATTAGAGGACATCCAATTTCTGTCCAAAGAGAGTCCAAATGGAGTGCAGGATGCATCTTAATCTGTTATGAAGCCTCAGGGGTTCACTCCCACTGAGTGTGATTGCCCATTCCACCAGGGCTCAATCTACCTCTATAGCCCTACTGAAAAACATATCTATCTCATTGGACATTAGGAAAAAGTTCCTAACTGTCAGGGTAGTTAAACACTGGAATAGATTGCCTAGGGAAGTTGTGGAATCTCCATCTCTGGAGATATTTAAGAGTAGGTTAGATAAATGTCTGTTAGGGATGGTCTAGACAGTATTTGGTCCTGCCATGAGGGCAGGGGACTGGACTCGATGACCTCTCGAGGTCCCTTCCATCCTAGAGTCTATGAATCTATGAATCACTGCTTGTCTACACTGCCTTGCAGTTCAGACTACAGGGGTGTAAATAGCATTGCACATCAAAGTGCTGCACTGTAACTGCCCCTTGCAGATGCTATAAGTGCAGCCTAAAAGATTCCTAGTTCACATTTAATGTAGTCCTCTGCAAACAGGACTACTATAGTACAAACTATGAATCTTTCCTAGTACATATGGGGGTGTTAAAATGCAGCACTTTTGGTGCATGCTGCTATTCACACACACACAGTCTGAACTGCTGGGAAGCACAGACAGCCTCAGAAATCTGCAAGGCAGCCACCTTGTCTTTGGTAAACATGCTTTTATGTGCTCGGGCCTGCTTCCAGAACTGAAGTGGCTTTTGGGTGACACTGTGCTATGATCTGAACTGAATCCGCCTCCTTGGCACCCACCTCTATATTGACATACTGCTCAGGAATCTCTCAACATGGAGCACCTATAAGAACTCTACTCATAGATTCATAAATTTCAAGTCCAGAAGGGGCTATTGTGATCATCTAGTCTGACCTCCTGTATAACACAGACCATAGAATGTCCCCCAAATAATTCCTAGAGCATCTCTTTTAGAATAATATCCAGTCTAGATTTAAAAATTGTCAGTGATGGAGAATCCACTATGTTCCAGTGGTTAAGGAGGAGAGGTTACTTGTATAGTAACTGGAGTTCTTTGAGATGGGTGTCCCTGTTGGTGCCCTACCATCTGCCCTTCTTCCCTTTTGGATCAGTGTCTTATGCTGGATTTTTGTTGTTGAGAAGGAACTTGGGGGGGGGGAATAGGTTCACTTCCCCCTTATATACCATCATATCAGAGCATGAGTGTCTAAGGTACAGGCACAAGTCCTCAGACACTGCTGATGAAAATATCCAATCAAGAGAGCACAGCCTTGTGTGCATCCTGATGTGGAGCACCCATAGGAACACACATTGAGAACTCCAGTTAGTGTACCAGGTAAGTAACTTCTTATTTAGAGAGGCAAAGAGATCTGCTTCAGGTCACCCTTTCAGTGAGGAAACTGAGGGAAGAATGTCCTACTGAAGAACACTTTTGCCAGGACTGACACTTTGAGAACTTGAGCAGTCAGCCTTTAAGGCAAGAATTGAGTTTTTCATTCTGGAATTCTTTTCCATTTATTCAAAGAGAACACTGGTGTCTCTGGCTAGTCCTACTCCTGGTAATTGATGCAAAACAACTGAAATGTTGTTGGATTGAATGAAAAGTAGTGGCTTGGAAAATATCCTTGAACCTAATCAAAGATTTTTCTGAGTTCAAGAAGATGAGGTAATTTGCTCCTCAATCCAAGATTGTCATCTGTGGTAATGAGAGCCCATGGGGGCTCTTCCCAGGGCATGTCTTTCAAAGAGTGATATGGCAGAATCCACCAAAAGAGGACTTGTTTGACTGCCAAACTGAGAAGAATGAGCAGACATCTGAAGATTGAAAAGATACTTTAAACTTATCTGATACAGGGTCCTTGAGTCAAGAGAGCCCATAGTAGAAGACAAGTGCTTCCAGGCCCCAGATTCCAGTGAGATTGACTACCACTTACTGACCACGTTAACCATACAAGTGCATCTCCCCTGACCTCTTTACTAAACTGATGGTTTTTACCGTTGTTTCTCCTACAAAGAGAAGACTGACCTGATGGTTTCTGGGGTCAAAAAGAATTTTGACAAGCTTTGAAGGCTGTACTGACTATTCCTGTTCCTTGGAGCTCTGGAGTTGTAGGTTATTTGAAACACAGACCTAAACTAGGATCTGTTTGGCAACGGGAGAGACAACAAAATACAACAGTCCCTAAATCATTAGTGAAAGGATGGATAATTCTTTGTGATCAGGGGGAGTTCATGGAGCTCTAGTGGCACTTTTGAAGGGTGTTGTAGTGACATGTGGCTTGGTCTGGAATCCTCTTTCTCAGGCCTTGAGCTGCAGATCCCTTCTGTCCATAAAGGTGAGGGGTTGAATGAGAGATAAAATGACCAGATCAAGACTGCACTTTATAGAAAGTCCAAGAGCAATCGTATATCACGGCAAGTCATGCTGGAGTTTGTGCTGCCACAGCTTTGCTAGTATTGTTATTTGAACTATGTAGATCAAAATTTGTTTGAATATGTCTACACATGCTTAGTCACACCTCTGATTGTGGTGTAGACATACCCTTTAGGAGGGATTACTTCTTTACTGAAGATATAACTATTGGGTCTATATCGTGCATAGTCCAACAGCCAATGAAGCCATTTTTTTCAGTCTATGAAGCTTATGTATAGCCTCAGGTGAGGCAGGTATAGCTTCCCAGGACTCTTGGATTAACTCCTCACTATATAAATGAATGGGGAAAAATCCATTAGGATTTTCTCTGTATTAAGTGTTTTGTTTTTTTTAAGGGGACCTTGCTTGTCTGTATCAGACATGGTTAGGATAGATGACTCTGCCTCCAGTAAAGCTTCAAAGTCCTCTGAGAGAAACTGCTTAGCATACTCTTAAGCATGGGACTCTAGGACTTTGTCAATCCCTTGAGGTCCAGGGTCCCAATTTGGAGAGTGCTCCCCTTCTCAGCAAAGAAAATCAATAGAACAGTTACTAGAATGGTTCCAATGAGATGACAGGACTTCTTAGTGGGAAGAATGAAAATGGAAATCCCAGACTTTTTTTTTCTCCAATCTTAGAACATTTTCTTTATGAGCTGAAAGATTTAGAGAAATAGACCTGGCCTGATTGGAAGGGGAGGCCTGAGAATATGTAGTGGAATAAGGAGAGTAATGTGGTGGAGGTAAACCTGCTGCCTTTCATAGCATTATTTCAACATTGTTCTTCAGACATCTGTTTCTTTTTTTCAACCATTGAATATTTAACTGAGTAGAAATGTATTAACTTCCACGGCTGTTATAGTAATAAACCAATTGCCAAATTCTGCACTGTTATGTTGATGTAAATTAAATTTTTGATTGAAAAAGATGGTTCAAGTCTTTGAGCAGACAGTGTGCATAATATTTAAGTTTAAAACCTTTTGGGTTTCCAATTTAAGAAACCCTAAATTTTTGGGATGTTGCTTTTGAGGTAATCAGTGGTCTGCTTTAGAGACATCCAGAATAGAATTGTGCAAGCTAATTATATTCCACAAACATTTATATAGATTCACATTTGAATTTTCTTATTTTTGAGAGGCTGATGACATGAATGTCACTTTAAGAGCTTTTATTATTAATAATAATATTGTGGTAGCACCTAAGAGCCCCAGTCATGGACCATTCTGCTAGGCACTGAACAAACACAGGACAAAAAGATGGTCTGTGCCCCCCAAAAGCTTGCAATCTAAGTATAAAACAAGAGTCTGTGAATGAATATGAACAGATAGATGGGGGAGCATAGGGAAACCATGACACAGTATTTGTCACCATGATAGGAGGTGGTTTCAGCACACCAGTTGCCTTCTTAAAGGTTTCTACTCTACTACACGAGTGTACATGTGGAATTCTTCCACTATGTAAATGAGATCAGAAGTTAACTCAGCTGGGCAAGTCTAGAGTTGAAGATGCTATATTCTGTTCTAGAGATTGCCAAACATCTGTTTGTGTGGATGGGGGACAAAAATGGAATCCTGCAGCGAAGGTCAGAATGTGAAGCAGGAGCTTTCAACTGCCAGAACACATGAGATGCTGCTTAGCCTCAGAACTAAAGACTATTTTCACATTTTCTAAACATATACTGTAACAATTAGACAAATCATGTCTTGAAAAAGATTTGCACACATAGCATCTGACTTCTACATCAGCACACAACTTCTTCATCAGCTTTCTAAATCATTATAATACGAACCCCAATGTATTTATAAAACCCTTCAGAGATTGCCACAGAGTAATTTTCAGTCTTTTTCTCTGATCCACAAAGGAGAACTTAATAACTCTAGTTTAAACTCTTTGATTACATTCACTCAGATGCTAATTTGATACAATTTAGCATGTTCTTTTGTTTGGTCATATCCATTCAATACATTTACAGTACGTGTAGCCTATATTTAGTACTGGCTGTCAACTTTAGATTCAGTCTAACAGGTGCACTTCATCAAAACCAAGCTCCTAACTAACCTTTTTTTTTATTTTTTTATCAGCTACTAACATTAACTGTTCAGGCAGATGGAGTAGGGAAGAGAGAATTCTACAATATCTCGCTTGGGATGAGATTAGTTTACCCTGTCTTTAAAGTCTGTTCTGTCTCTCTGGCACGTCTGTTTTAATATCATAGTGCATTTTAGAATGTTGTTAAATAGAAAATCCTTCCTCTTCCACGTAATGATTATTCATATCAAGAAGACCATTACACCATATCCTGCAAACGAATAGATTACTACAGATCACTGTCATTATAAACACACATCTTTGTAAAAGGAGCAGATTTGGACACAGCTACAACAGAGGGGTTGTCAGCACTGCACAAACAGTATCTATAGAAAACACAAGAATGTCTTGTCTCACTAATTATCTGTAGAGCCTGGGAGCCTGTTATGGACCAGAACTGTCACGCTCTGGTTCTAGGTGTTCAGGCCTGATGGTTGTAGAACAAGTTCCCAGGATCGAAGCCAGATATAGACTCAGGACAGGGCCAAGGGAAGCGCTAAAATCAGGGTCTGAAGGCAGGCTATGCATTAGATCTGGGGTCAAAGTCCGCAGACGTATCAAATCAAGATTCTAGTCAGAGTCAAAGCCTAGTTGAAGTCATCCCAAGGGTCTGCCGGTCAGGAGGTGGATGCAGGGCTGGAATGGATCAGGGACAAGGCTGGAGTGAGGTTGAAATAGGGTACGAACAAAGCTGAAGTGGGCTAAAACAAGTACCAGGCAAGGCTTGGGCTGGGACAGCACTGAGGACAGGCTGGAAGCCTAGGCAGCCGGTAACACTGTGAGACAGCAGGAGGGTTCCTGCCCAAGTGGTGCTCTGGCACAGACTAACTTGAGAGTGAAATACCTGTGCCTGGAGTCATATGACCTGAGTCCTTCCCAGGAATAGGCTGCTGCAACATGGCTGAGGGATGAATCTCTGCAGACTCTGCTGGTGGTTTGAGTTATTGTAGCTGAGTTTGCCTGACAAGGAGTCCATTGTGCTAAGCACTGTACAATAATCTTTATTTCTGTCTCCATATCAGGAATTAAATATATTCAAATATTTATAAACTGCTACATCAGCTGAGTTCTGGTGGTGAGGAGGAGGATGTTGATCACATTTTAATGGCTTCCTTGTGAGTTTTGTCATTGGAGCACATGAAACACTGCCCCACATTATCCCATTTCTATACAACATTCACGTCTGTAAAATTGAACAGCAGTGTTTCCATCTTCCAGATGAAGGATACAGGTGGGATCAGCTTGCCCCTGTGGCCCAGAACATGTAATATATATTCCAGTGGGGGGCTCCATAGCAGCACTAAGCACTTCAGAGTAAGATTCTCCGGTTTTAGAAGTAGCCACAGTGGAAGAGGAAGGGCACTTTCAAAATGTCCTTCATTAATAAATATTTCTACAGTTAAGGAGCATTACACTATTGAAACTAAAATTTTGGCCTAACCCAACCATTGATAGACATTTAAGGGGATATACATGTGTTAAAGATTATAATACATTAATTACAAACATGGGAGGTGTTGCCCAGACAAGAAGGTGGCACACATTTTCCGTGAAATATTTAGAAATGAGAGGAAAGTGTAAAGACTAAATACATGAGATCAGGTTGCCAAATAGCTATGCAGCATCAGGCACTAGTAGTATTTGTTCAACATCATTTTCAAATATAGGTGACTAAAATTAGACACCTAAATTCATAGTAAGGTAGCTACTCATGATTTTTTCCTGCTGCTCCTGGAGTTTCTGAACATATTCATCTGAAGTTAGGATACTTATAGTTGTGTTTCTCAGTATGGATTTAGGTGCTCAATTTTAGTCACCCCAGTTTGAAAAAAAATCAGACAAAATGTTTGTTTAGTACAAGATATGGTTGTAAAAATGTGCCCTTTTCTATTGTGTCAGCCATTGCTCAAATTTGTAAATGCAAACATGCACATTCTTGGCACATTCCTTTGAAAATCTGGTTCTAACAGCATCATTGGCTTTGACAAGAAAACTTGGAAGGTTGGTTCTTGAACAGTTTCCCATGTGTATGAAGTATGCAGGCTGGGTTTTTCCAACTTTTAAATATACATTTAGCTAATTCAAAGAAAATATTTTCACTATTGATTATTTGACTTTCTAGATTTCATAATTTTTAAGGCCAGAAGGGAACTGTGATAAATGAAGGGAGGGAGTAGGTCCCTTTCATGGACACCCAGCCAGCCAGTTAGCTATAAAATTCCTCTTAGTAGCTGTTCTGTACTTGCTTTACCTGTAAAGGGTTAACAAGCCCACACGTAAAAGGAAAGGAGTGGGCACCTGACCAAAAGAACTAATGGGAGGGCTAGAAAATTTTTAAAATGGGGGAAAAAAACTTCCCTTTGTCTGTGTGGTGGTTTTCTCTGGGAAAGAGGGGAATAGGGAGCAGTTATGCTGTGAGAAGCTTTAAGCCAGGTATGAAAAAAAATCAGATCGTACCTAAAGATTGCTTATCTGAACCCCAGAAATGTAAGTAAATTAGGGAATCTCTAGGGAGACGTGATTAGGGTTATTTCTTTTATTTTTTATTGGTTTGTGAACTCCTCTGTGTTAACCCCAGGTGCTTTTGTTTTGCTTGTAACCTTTAAGCTGAACCTCGAGAGAGCTATCTCGCTGCTCAAATTTTGTAAGTGAGTTTTTAAATCTAGCAAAAGCCTAAGTTCCAGATGTATTTTCTTTCTCTTTTTGTTTTTAATAAAATGTACCTTTTTTTTAAGAACAGGATGGGATTTTTGGTGTCCTAAGAGGCTTGTGTATATGTTGTTTAATTAGCTGGTGACAACTGATTTCCTTTGTTTTCTTTCTCATCTCTTCCTTGAAGGGGGGCAGAGGGCATGAGGGTACCCCACAGGAAGGAATTTCCAAATATGCCTTCCTGGTTTAAAAAAGTTTTTTTTGCATTTGGGTGGTGGCAGCATCTACCCCTCCAAGGTCAGAGAAAAGCTGTAACCTTAGGAGTTTAATACAAGCCTGAAGTGGCCAGTATTAATTTTTAGAATCCTTGTGGGCCCCCACCTTCTGCACTCCGAAGTGCCAGAGTGGGGAATCAGCCCTGACAGGAACCTTTATGATCATCTAGTCTGATATTTTGTGTAACACAAGCCATAGAAGTTCACTCAGTGATTTCTGCATGAAACCCATAACTTCTGGTTTATCTACACCATATCTTTTAGAAAGACATTCAGTCTTTATTTAAAGACATCACTTGATGGAAGATCCTCCACATCCTTAAGTTGTTCCAATAGTTGATTACCCTCACCTTGTGTGCTTTATTTCTTATCACTGGATCTTTTCATGACTTTTTCTGCTAGATTAAATCTCTTCCTCAAGTAGATACTTGTAGATTGTAATCAAGCAACCTCTTTTAATCTTTCCTTGGATAAACTAAATATTTAGCTTCTTAAGTCTGTCTCATTGTAATGCATATTTTCCAGACTTGCAATCATTCTTGTTGACTTTTAAAAAAAACAACCCCCTCCCCTACCACCCTTTCCAATTTCTCAACATTCTTTTTGAAGTGTAGACAGCAGAGGTGTGGGTGGTGTCAGTCCTTTTATGGCATCTCAAGAAAATAATGGAATATGTACTAGAATCGTCTTCTATGTTCTCTCCCTGAACCCCCCTCTTCTTTAGTCTTTATTTTTAAGACTGCTGTACCATGGAGCAATTGACAATGTTCTTATTCTTTTTCCATGAAAAAAAGTTTTTTTTAGGGAGGATTGTCATGATTACACTTAACATGTGGAGATTGAGAGTCTTTCTGCCATAGCCATACACTAAGAATGTATTGCTACTAGCGATTGAAGATATATAAGATTTGACACATCCCAAGAGGTAAAATAAGGTGAATAAGCATGAGTCATTATTGCGACTAGACAAGTGGTGAATTGAGAGCTCTGCTTATTATGTAATTTGATTGAGATATGATTGTATTGATGGTTTTTTCTCTCCCCCATGTCCTCCCCCTTTCTTTCTTTATCTCATGAACCTCTTGTGCATTGTCATAACCTAGCTTCTGATTCTGCACTTGATAGCATGTGGGTGGACTTCTGTGCCTGCTCAGGGCCCTGTTGACTTTAATAGGATACTGCATGGGTCCATCTGTACAGATAATTTAAGGATCAGAGTCCTAGTTCGTGAGCTCTTTGAGGCAGGGACTGTAGTTTTACTCTCTGTCTATAATGGCTACCTCAATGGCATCCTTGATTGGGGCCTCTAGGTGCTACTGTAATATAAATACTTTTGGATCCAACTTTACTGAAGAGGTGTACTCATGGTATTCAACATGACATCTGCTAGTAAGTGTCTGTCACATCAGTGAGCTCTTTGTATGTAACTATAATTTGTTTTTGTTGGTTTTGGAAGGAGATCCTCCACCATACATACTTAGTTATCAGTGGTTACCTGCATGACACCTTGTATGTTAACTGTAACCAACCTGGTGTCCAATATTAACTATAAAGCTAACAGAGAAATGGTTACTTCTAACTGTATGGTGTGATTAAGTTTTTACCCCACACAAGGCTTTAGGGGTAAATTAGGCCACCTATGCTACACCTGGAAGAAAGCCATGGTGTGCTAAGGCCTAAATGCTGATGAAGTCCTGTTGTGGGAGGAGCTGGGTCAGGTTTATACAGATAGATAATTGGCAGCAGAAAGGAGCAGCAAAGGAAATAGCTTGCAGTCACTTCTTAGGAGAAGGGAGGAGGGTGTATTTTGGGGCTACAATGCCAAGTAATCTGTGGTTACACCCTGGGAGGAGGGAGTTTATGCTAGTAAACCCAGAGATGGGGATCCAGAAGACAGAACTGATAAGTAGGAAGGAGTCCAGGGAAAGAGCAACATGGCCTGGGAGAAAGCATGCTACCAATGCTAGAGATAGGGTCCCTGGATTGGAACCTGGAGTAGTGGGTGGGCCTGGGTTCCCCTACCAGCCAGAGAAGGAGTGGCATGGTCATGACAATGAACAGAAGACTGCCATTGTTGTGTGGAGGGACTTTGATACCCTGGAAGGGGATTATGTTGACCTGACTAGATGGCTGAATTGTAAAGCAGGAGCACCCTGACTCCCAGAGAATGGGAGAGAACGAACAGAAGGGGGCATCAGACCTGTAACTAGCTAATCCCCAGAGCAACCAGAAGGAGGTGCACCCGTGCAGAGTAGAGTCTAGGACAATGGGGGAATATTCAATTGTATATAAATCTGCAATATTTTTTCATTTGCACGATTCACCTATCTCCGAAACAGTGGACACATAATATTGCTGCTGCTGTGAATATAAATGCTGTATCTCTTTCAAATATCACCATACTTTACAAGGAAAAAGAGACATGTAGACTTTCAAGGAGGTAAAGATAAATAAGGCAGTTTGGTGTATGATCTTGGGCAAGTCAGTTTTCTAGTGTTTACCTATCTACCATGGGTAATGTGAGAATTAATGCATATATGTAGAGGTTTGGATATCTTAGTGCTGAGTAAGTCCACAATATGAGCATTTTCATCCATTTTGTCCAATCGAGGTGGGCAGGGGAATGGAGATTGAAGTGAACAAGTTCACTGTGTAAACATGTGTTATGTATATCATATTGCTACAGTTTTGACCCATTAAGTGTTTGAGGCCAGAAGTTATTTCTGGGAGTGCATCCTTCTGCTGGCAATGGAATGGGGTAGAGATGATCACTTAAGAAGGCAATGGAGCCAATCAGCTGAGTGGTACACTTTGATTCAGTGTCCTGCTCTGCATATTTGGTGAAGCTCATTTGCCCATGCTAAAAGGCAGCTCTCAGAACTACAAAAAGCATAACAATCATTTGACACAGTAGAGCTAAGTAATAGCTCAATCCCAGTTCAGTATGTATTGCTTTTGGTATAGTCACAGTGATAAAATTTAATCTGTAACTCTTCTCTGTTATGTCTGAACTTCACTTTAAGTGCTAGAAACTAACTACAAAGAGTTGGATTTTGGAGTTCAGCAAATGCAAAAAAGATATAGGTGAGAACATTTGTGAAACTGCAGTTACACAAATTGCAACAATGATGTCAATATAGCGAGAGAGGGCTGTTATCCAGATTTAACAGTGTTGACTGCCCCATCAGCAAAGAATAGGAGTGCATTCTTTGGCATTCAAAAGACCAATGAGCATTTAGAAAGAAAGGTGACCACTGAGGTTGTCATTTGTGTAGGTATTTGGTATGCATGGGTCTGGACGTGGGACCCTGCAAACAGCTGACACATTAAAAAGTGTCCACCACACAGCAGAGTGGGCTGCACAAACTGAGAGCAGCTGTGAAAGTTGGCATATTGTGATACTAAGGGCTGGCTACCCTCACAGATGAGGCTGGCACAAGACTACAGGAATGAGTATGGGATAATACTAACAAGGCTGAATTAATCTGCATATATTACAAAGAAAGAACAAAATACTTGCATAATAACAAATCTGTAAAGTAGGTCCAAGGGAACACCTTTCCTTTACTGGGGAACGAGAAGGCAGCTGCAAACATTTTTGGCAAAAAGTACATCTGCATACATGAATCAACACCAACCGCTCTTCTGTTGGTCTGAGTACAGCTTAAGTGCTGCATAATATATTGTCAAAACTTACTCTGGGCAGCGTTATGGCACACCTTTATAGTCCACTTCATGAACCTGGAGGAGATAAAAATAAGCCTCTCATCTGAAAAAATATGGTATGATGAAAATATTGTAGAGGGCCTATATGTAAATATCCCCAGGCCGTAGAGAGGGATAGGGGAAGGCTGAATATTATTTTTTTAGATGTTGCCATGTGACAAATACTGTCTCTCTTTTCTGCCAATTACCACTTGATATTGTGCCCACTAGTAGAGAAGTAACATACATATTTTAAGTATGTTTAAAATGTACATTAAATACATTCCCATTAATATCTTTGTATATATTGGGCATGCTCAGTCAGCCACTTGCTTATTATGCTATTGAGTTCCTGCTTTGGAGTGATGGAAGTGGATAGAGAAGGCTCAAGTCAAAAGAAAGAGAAAGAGACGGGAAAAGTATCTGGCTATCAGCACTGGTTTTCTTTGTTTGGCTGTTTTTTTAGGGGGGGGTTTATATCTGAAAGATTTGTTGTGACAACTTCTTCTATAAGCCCCAAACTTTGTATACTACATCTCTTTGGGGAACCACAACTGGACCATTATGAGAATTGTTTTGTTAATATTGTTTTAGCTTTAGACAAGCAATGTAGAATGCCTCTAGAAAATCAGAGAACTTACCATCAGCTGTGCATTTAGGGAAGGACATTTCTGTATGTGATGCCTTTAGAGAAAGTAACTTATAACACAAGAAGACAAACCACTGATCTGGAGTTGATATGGTCCCTGTACTTCACTTATATGCAAGAAATTTATTTGATCCCAGATCCAAGAATTTAACCAAACAGGCAGATAATTACATGGCAATCAAGTGAAGAAACTGGAAAAAAATAATCAAGATCTCTGTTGCAGAAAACAAGAATATAAATTACAGAACAAATGACTAATCATGAAAGCTGAAAGCAATATACTAAATAAAGGACTATTTCATGCAAAAATCTAGTATTAATACAACATTAAGGGAAATGATCATGCAATCAAAAGTAAGGAAATGCAGAGTGAAGACAGAAAACTCAACATTAATGCTGACCTATGTGCTTAATCTTTTAAAACTGATTTCTCATTATATCATTAGAAATTATTTACCAATTAATAAAATCACAATATAAAATAAACTGGAACCCCATATGCAGTAAGACAGAGAGCATAGTATGCAGTATCTTTAGGTTTGGTTTTCTTAAAAAAAAAAAAAAAAGGCCAGGTTTTTAAATAAATCTTTTTTAATGCATTCCTTTTTAAGCTTGATTTCTCATGCTTAAGGCAATCCCTGAAAATTTTGAGTGCTTGACTTCTCAAAACTAGCACTGCATTAACACTGATTCTTTGCACATAATTTCTTAATTTTTTTAGAGAGAAGTTGTAATAATTACTAAAGGGACTTATAAGTTCAATTATTTTTTTTGTTCAGGTATTGAATAATACTCAGCTATCATTACTTAATACTTATGTTTGCAAGTTATGTATTAAAAGTGTAGTGGGAAATTTTCAAAATGTTATGCTAGAACTTAGAATTTCACAAATATTTAAATATCACCTAAGTACTTGGCATGAACTAATTATAGCAATAATAATAGCTACTGTATTTATAAAAAGAAATATTCTAGTATTGCCTTAATCTAGCAGTACTCACTACTGTTTTAGGGAAGCCATCATTATGTTTATCATGTCCTCATTTAGTAGAATATACGGTAATTATATTTTACATTTATAGAACAACTTTGTCTATCCCCCATTCCCACTTATTAGATTATTATACAGGTTGCACTACTGACCTTTAGCAGTCTATATTATCGAGACTGGCAACCATCTAGCATATAAGACTGTAAATAATAGGTGAGGGAGAAAAAATTTCTACATGATAATGGGATAAACTCCTAGTCTTGCAAAATTAATCTCAAATATCTATACTGATCAGGAAGGGATTTATTTATAAAGTCCTTGTCTTAAAAATGTACACACAACAGGAAATTGATGGAACTTGGTTTATCTACTGTGAGAATGAAAACCAGAGACAACATCACTGGGATTGGAACTATGCACCTGGGGAAACTAAATCTTTCAGCATGACAGTTTGGGTCACTAAGACATCTTCTCTGATAGAGTTTAAAAAGCTTCCTTTCTATGGAGTAGAGCTCCCACTATAATAAATGCAATAAAGAAAGACCAAATGCAGGCATCCTTAGCCATTCCTACTCAGGCACATTACCTATTAGCTACAATAGTTCTGGACTGCACCCACAGTTATACTGGTTACAGTGGCAGTCTTAATGAATACTTTTTATTCATATATTTCTCAGATGCTGCATTAGAGGCATGTGAAAAATAACTGCACATTACAAAATGTGATTTATGCACCTACTTAAAAATACTGACTAAACATAAGCAGGATACAGATGATTAAAAGAGAAATATAACTTTTTTCTTGTAGATTCTTCTCTTGACCCTCACTTTGGCCCATGCAATGCCAGATATGGAGCTATACAGTAAGCATGAAAGTTACATCTAGAAAATGTGTGGAGAATTTAATGAACAGAAAATCTACTAAAAAAGATGTCTTTGGTAAGTAGCTCTTTTCTTCCCTTCCTCCCCCCATATAAATTCTATGGACACATAATATTGAATCAGAGCATTAAACATGAGTATGTGAATGCTTGGAATACAGTATTCCACAAAGTGCATTGCAGAAAATTTAAAAAACAAATGAAGGTACATTAAGATAATTGCAATAGTCTAATTAGACTTTCTCCTAAAACTGGCTTGTCTACTAGTTGTTTAATAGATGAAGGATTTTAAAGGGGTTATAGAGAAACAGTTACAATAATCAGAGAAGAAAAAGTGCTGAAGGTATCACGAAGGCTCATAATTAAACTGAAGCTTACAGCTCAATTAAATTTGAGCATCATTATGCATAAAATATCAGTGGGCATCAGGAGTCCAATAAAAAGAGATGCTATCAATGTTAACAACCAAAAGGTAAGACATAATATAGATTGGACCAAGTCTTCCAGATAAAGTCAAGGAAAATTGTCAATAAACTTGAAGTACAATCCGAACAGTCTCTAATAAGCTGATTAATACGTGTCTCACATTGCAGATATAGCCATTGCATGACATTACATTGAGCATAGGTTTATGCAAAACACAATGAATTAGTTTTGGGGAAAAATATACATGGTTGATTTATCTGTACAAACAAGAAAGGAGGAGACACCTTTGTCAGTGCAACACTCCTAACTTTTAACCATATGCAATATTTTTTAGATTTAGACTAGGAAAGACTGACCTTGGTTTCGATTTTCAATTTGCTTCTGTGAAGCTTTAGTGATTAGTTATATAACATGGTACTGCTTTCTGTGTCAGATACATATAATCATGTAACTCCTTTGTAAATGTGTGACAAACACTATGTAAATATGCAATAATTGAATGATCAGTCAGATTACATGGAATTGTAAGTACCTTTAGTTACTCAAGACAGAGATCCCTCTGTTTAGGGCTGTTCTTAGTAGCCAATTGTTTTGCATTAAAGTCATGTTCTTGCTACAACATATTTGCTTTTATGTACCTCAAGGGAGCTGAGAGCTAGAAAGCATTAAACCTGTTATGAAAAGCTTTGTAACAGAAAGGATGACACTGTAGTTCAAAGATTAATAAGATTGAAACTTGAAGTGTTCAGATCTTTTTTTCTATCCATTTTAGATCTAATGTTAAGATTCAGTTTCAGAAGGGAGATGCTAGATTATCATATTTTGGAAAAATATACACTGTAGAAAATCCACGTGGTGGAAATTATTTCATTGTAATGTTACAAATATATATTCGTAATAAACTATAGCTTTTTATGTCTTTTTCTCTGTCAAAGCAGTTGCTTACAAGAACATCAACTAATAAATTAAGAACACATTGCCTTTTACAATCAGTGTTTTGATAATGGGAAAGTTAAGTTAATGAGTGGTAGGAGATGTAGAGAAGTAATGTTCCTAGAGGTAATAGAGTATCACAGAAAAAGAGAGGAAGTCTTGGCCTGAAATGTGTTTCACACAGATAGCATAACACTCAGTTACTGTCAGATTAATACCAGTAGGTTCTCTTGTCCTTTCTTTTTGCTGCATCTGTATCTCTCCAGGATAAGTGTAGCTTGGATTGGTAAACACAAGTGCCCCACAGTTCCACTTAGGGTGAAACGTGCTGTTGGGGGAAAAATCCACAGATGATGGGTAAGGAGGGACAGGTGTTGCTTACAAAGGAATTTATCTGGATCCAAATTATTCCCTCAGATACCTGTGTGCAATGCCCACTGACATCAATAGGAGTTACATGCTCATGTTTAAGGGTCAAATTTGGCCCATCTGTTTGAATGTTAGTCATATTTGTCCCTTTTTGAGCTCTGGTGCAATGAGGGGGGAGGTAGAGTCATGCAGAGTACAGGGACCCAGATCAAATGATCTATTTGATCATGCCTTAATTAGCCATATTCTCTATTTGCTAGTGAAAATGGAAGTGCTCAAGATCTAAAGAATTTAGAAGGACCTGTAATTCCATGTAGAAATTCCTTTCTGATTTAGGATCTTTAGTTATAGGCTTATCGTGAAATTAATTGTTGAGTTTGTGACACTGATCATAAATATTTTTCCTCACTTAAATTTATTTCTTATACATGAATATTGTGTGTGTGTGTGTGTGTGTGTGTTTATAAATGTAAAATTCTGATTAGAGGTGGAATTAGCATGGTTACCACTTCTGAAATAGTTGAACACTTGGTATAGCTGAAAAAGAGTGGTAGAAACATCATCAGTGGATGCAAGCAAAGACGCTTGTGAGCACAACAAATTCAGCTCGGGGGGCTGGGGTGGGAGAGGTGGGGACAGAAAGCTGTGTAGCTCACATAGAACAGATCAGATCTTGCCTCTAATTTTCGTTAAAAATGCTCTAGTAGACCACTTTTGCTAATAATGGGGGAAATGTAGTTGGTGCTTCTATGTCAGTGAATGCCAGAAAAGCAGCTGACCAAAGAGGCACAGAGAGTGGGAATATTTTTCCAAATTTTGGGTATCCAATAAATCCACAGAGAAGCCTCTCGAAAGGCCACTGAAGACCGGGACTGAAATCCTGGCCCACTGAAATCTATGGCAAAACTCCCATTGACTTAAGGGCAGAAGCACAGAGAGAAATTCTAGGATGGGTACAAAGGGACAGAGGGCACGTGTATATGTATTTCAGAGCATATGCACTTTGTTGCCCAGAGGTCAGTTTTTGAAACTGTTGCATGTTAACTTCTTATTCCCTTGGAGTAAGGTGTTGTTCTTTGTGAATAAGGATGTCAGAATCTGGCCCCAAGGGAATACAATACTCTTTGTAACACTGTGGTATTTAAGTTGCTTTACAGTAGTCAGCTTTTGTCTTGCAGTTCGAATCAGCTCTGGCCTTACCATTAGAGAGCATCTGAGACCAAGTTCACCTATGGTGTAACCTCACTAATGTTAACAGTTGCAGCAGGAATTAATTTGGCTTATGAAATGTAAAACTGTCCAATGTCCCGAGTCCTCTGATACAAAAGTGTGTGTGCTATGATCTGATTAGAAATGCCCATGGAAGGATTGTTTTTGAATTTGACATTTTGTGTTCGCTTTTTGTTTTACCATTAAAAATGCACAGGATTTGAATACAAGAAAGACTATAACAATAATATCAAGGGTCTCACTAAACCAACAAAAGCAAGCAAATTCATAAATCCCATAATCTGTCCCTTCCTAGGTTTTGCAGTATATATTCTGATACCTAATGTTGTGACTATATTATAATACTCTGACCTAACTGAGTTGAGGATGAAGTGCCCATATTTCATCTTCAGTATATTTAACCTTTCCCAGAAGATGCTGTTAGTAACATGGAAAAATTGTATTATAGTGAAATTATATAAAAAATAAAATTCCCTCCCCCGAAGCCTGTGGTATTATCTGACAGTTGGGAGGCAGAAAACATATTGGTTGAAACCATTACAATATTTAAAAACCACATGGAATTGTAAAAATTGGAATGAGTCCTCTAAATCTTCTGTAAAATGGTTAATCAGTTGATCCTTAACTGCTACTATATACAGTACAGTGAGCTTGTAATTCATAGTTGTGGGTTCAAGCAGTGTTCCCCAAGGATGGTCAGTGAAATAATTGGAACATTGGAAAGAAGGGAAAAAAAAGTCAATCATCTTTTCCATTTAATTTTTTCCCATTTTAATGTCTCTTGTCTTGCAAGAGTGAAGGAATCTTAACCTTATCTTCCTTGATAGAAACAAAAAATCTCAGTTGGAATATACAATAAAACAATAATTATAATACTTGTTTGCTACTTTTAGTGAGAATTTTCTCTCCAGCCCCCACACCCCCCCCCCCAAAACCCCAATCAACCAACCAAACACACACAAAAACCAAGTCCTGCTATGTTTTGCAAAATTAAGAGCTGGCCAGTGCTGAGAAATCAGTGGTTTATATCCTTCCCCCGACCCCTTCTTTTAATGACAAACTAACAATGGTCACACAATTCACCAGTGCATTCCAAAAATTTCATGCTGTCATCATAAAAACCTGACTGTAGCAGAATCTGTCTGGCATTGGACATAGCCCAAGTGACCCTAAATTCTCACAGAGATCCCTGGTGATCAGAGAAAGAAAAATAGAGTAAAAATAGAGAAATATGTAAACTGCTTAAGTGACAGAAATATGCTCTCTAGAGGACATCATTCATTTCTTTTCAGTCTTTCACGACTGTCAGAGGTACCAGCTCTCTGAACTTGTCTTTTGTTTTTGTTTAACAGGACACACAGTGGAAGTCACTAGTCACTTTAAAAGTCAAATTAATGAGGAATCCAGGTCATTTCCCCCAGTTCTACAGTTAGATCAGTACATTTCCACTATTTAGACAACGTGCACAGTGTAACCCTTTCCAGTGCTGCTAGATGAACTTTTCTGATCAGATTTCTGTTTCCTAGGCTTCAGCTAAACTGAAACCAGAGATTCTGTTTCAAGGTAAACCAGCAAATAAAGTTTTCCATAAACACTGACTAGTTTTAATAAAGTCTCACATGGAGCAGAAGGAAGTGCCCCATTTGTTCTCTCTGTAGTCTAAATATCTCAGACTCTATCCCCACTTTCTCATACTGTCCTATAAATGTTAATAGAGATGAAACCAACAGTGTTCTGCAAAAGGTTAAAAAAAATTAAGCAAATTGCTCTGAAAACATAAAGAATTGATTAGAGATTGATAAACTCCACCATAGCTAGTCCTAAGGCTAGTTGAAAAAGAAAGAGAGTTGGGGTGAGGCTGACAGCTGGCTGTAAAACTTTTGCCAAATAAATCCACAAAGTTCTTTATATGAAGTAGGGCATTCCCCAGAACGGAGGAGTAGCGCCCTCATCTCAGTGCTACTTCAAGGGTTACTGCATCGTTCTGGGTAGATGCAATCCAAGAAGAGAGTCCAGAAAATAAGACTGACATCCTAATATGTAGTAAATAGGGTGTTAAATTTAGAAGTGGAGAGTATGAAAAGAGTTCTGGAAGACCAAAACTAGATGGATGGATGTCATCAATAAGGATTTATTTAGCAGCAGAGTTCTGAGGAACTGTTTCAAGACAGACTGGAATGGAGAGAGATTCAAACAACAGACCCCATATAAATGAGACTAAGGCTAGGAGAAGAAAGAGAATAGACGTTGATTAAGGGTGGCCAACTCTTACGATATTTGATGTTTTCCTTAAAGCCCCAGCCTCTGAAATTCAGATTAATACGCTAATCTCAGCTTTCATTAAAAAAAAAAACGAAACAAAACAAAAAAACCACCTTGTTCTTGTTGCAGAGAGCAGCTTGAAAATGTGAACCTTAAATGGGTCACCCCAGAATATAAATTAAAAAAAGATCTAGAGTGTATTTTTCAACTTTCATTATTTTTAAGACAGTCTCATTATGGGTTAGGGCATGACTCACAATTTTTGAACTCTAGAGGTTGACAATATTGGTCTCTTTCTGTAGTCTTTAAACCATCCTATAGAAGTCTGTAGCAAGGGTAGGAGTTTCTATTACATTTGTTAGAACTTTTCCATGAGTGGGAGAAATTTAAATAGAGTACTGCTTCTTCTTGATCAGCTAAAGTTAAAGGTGCATAACAGTTAGTTCCTGGTCCTCCAATCAGGTCTGCTCATGTGCCCGTGCAGAACTCCAAGGTGGCTTTTTACCAGGTGTGACTGTCTGTGCACATACATTCAGCGTAGGATTAGGGTGTCTCAAGAAGCAAGAGGACTATTCTCAGGTTTATGCCTCTGCAATACATTGCTGGTATTGAAAAATATAGTATCTATCATTCTATTTTTGAGAATTTCCCCATAGGTCTAAAATAAAGTCACTTTTCACATGTAATAAAATCCTATAGTTTGAGTGCAAATGATTAGTTGGGCAAAAATCCCATTGACCTCAGTGGGCGTTTTGCCTGAGGAAGGCTTGACTAATAAGTGTGCAGGATTTAACGCATATTCAAGAACTGACTAAAGTGTACTTCAGCGAGGATACAGCAGATCTCGACTCCCTTCATTCTGAGGACCATTACTCTGAATTTCTAATTCCTCACTGTAACAGGGTAGCTGGTCCATGAAATGAAAGTGGGCTCAGTGCTCCTGTTCCAGTCCAGGTGCTCTCAGTTGGGCCAATTAAAAGGGAGTGGGGCAGCAGCTGGGAACTATAAGAGACCGGGAGTGTTATAGCAGACTGAGTCAGTTAGGAGTCAGACAAAAGAGGAGGAGATGAAAGCATTCAGAGAGAGAATGTTGTTCCTGAGAGAGGTCTGAAGGCAGGAGAGCAGCAGGAGGGGTTTGCTGGCTGGCATCCCCAAGCTAGAAAGTCAGGACTGGAGAGGGCAGAAGGCAGGAGGAGCAGCAGCAACGGGAGATGCCTTGCTGGCTCTAAGCTAGAGAGCCAGGGTCACAGGCCAGAAAGGGCTGAAGGAAGGGGGAGCAGCAGAGGGGCTTATCTTGTAACATTTTCTGGCTGGAGAGCTGGGCCCAAGGAAAACTACATGAGGTTCACTGTGGTGAGGCTGTGGGAGTTCCCACTGGGAAGAACAGAGTTGTGCCAAAAAGGAAAGGCTGGTGTGGCTGAGCGAAGAGGAACAGAGAAGGACTGACAGTGTCCACGGTGGCAGAAGACACCAGGATGATGAGAATGAAGCCAGATTTTAAGGCCACTTTCACAGGGGTGATGTGGACTGTGTTTGGGACTTTTGCTTATAGTCTTTTGCACTATGGTTTTGTGAATAAATTCTGTTGATGGACTTGAAGATCAGCTTGTATGGAGTTACTGGGGACCAAGAGAGAAACTGAGGCAAGTGGCCAACTTTTAGGGCTGCCCAGAGGCTATGAGAAGGCAACTGAGAGGAGGCCACATGCCTACTCTCTCACTCTTATGGAAGATCATGACCATAAATGTGATTCTCATTCTCCAGGCAGGTGGAGAACAAATGGGCAGCTGGTATGGTCAGTACTAGCCTGTTCTTTATTAAGTTAGCTGATTTTGTTCCTACACAAAATCCATTCTCTTCCCCATATAATCAGGCATATCCAGCAGCCCTGAGAATGAGAAGCTCATGGCCAGTTCTCAACCCAGATCTCCAGTTCTGAAGTGGGTAGTGCTTCATTAAAGACTAGAAAATTCTTGTAATTTAAGCATGTTGAAAAGAATGCTAAAATTGTTATATCAGCTTTGAATTGATTAATTCCACTCCATTTTACTAGAACAACACAAGACCCCAACTTGAATAATATGTTTTAGGTCTATCTGTGTACCATCACCATAGTCTCTTACACCTAGCAAACGTCAATAAATCTAGCTTTACAGCACCCTCAGAGGTAAATCAGGAAGACATGATGTAAATATTTCAATCTCTCTTTTTGCAGCAGAACTTTTATTTCCCTTACACATATCCCTTATGTTTGTGGAATTTGTATTTGTTAGTACAAGTTTTCTTTAAAACAAAACAAAATGGTAATTTATCTAGTTTATTTCTTTCAAAATCGTGTTCTTAAAGTACATCTTGCAGATAGATTATCTGTCCCTCACAGCAAAGCCTCACCATGGGAGTCTAATAATTGCTCTTTTTTTAATTTCACTAAATGAGTTATAATTATTTTATGTCTGTTTTATGGTTACTGAATAGTATTAACCTAAGCTCTAATTATAATATAGCTCTCAAAGAAATGTATGGACACTGAATTGATGGACTGCCAGCGTATGTAGGAACATCACATAAAGTAGATATACAGCTAGTAGTTTAAGGCATAGCATGTTAAAATTCAGGGGCACAACTCATTCATGAATAAATACCAGGGTGTATATTCATTGACTATCTTTTTGTACCAGACCAGATAGTCAGGAACATGCACACATGATTAATGCATATCAAAATGAATGTACAATTAGAGAAAAAAAATCACATCTACTGATATGATTGGAAACCTTGATTAGAATTTTCTAGTAACATCAGTCAATATAATACTAATACTAATGAATAATGTTATGTCTGTTGAATTATGATGATTTGTAACATCTTGGACAGAGAAAACATTGAGTGAATGCTTTGTTACAAAATAACAAAACATACCATATATTTGACAGGTCTCCATGCAACATGTTGCACGGTCACAGTAATTGTTACTTTGGAATTTAAAATTTGTTAAAAAAGGGAAATGTAGAACACAATGTGTTGATATTAAATGTCATTCCATAAATACAATTAAAAAGTTTAATATTTGCCAGCAAATAGAGAATCTACTGGTACTTTTTTTCAAAGCAGAGGAGTATATTCTTGTATCCTGGATTTTGCTGTGTAGTAGCTATAGGCAGATGCTGATTTTTAAGAGTAGCCACTAGAACCCTAAAAATAGTATAAGCGTAGTTTCACATTGTGAGTGGTTGGATCACAGAAACCCCCTTGGGAACTGCCAGCTGATGTGCCAAAACTACTACTTCCCCTGCTTTCCTGTCCTGCCAGCCTGGGACTCCAGCATCCTGTCTTGTGGAGCCAAACACGCCAGTCTGCTCCAACACAGACGGAGGGTCTGAACCACGTGCCCCAAAGCTGCAGACTTAATTGAAAGCAGCTTACAAAAGTGTTCCTGTCTTTAACATTCAGATGCCCAACTCCCAATGGGGTCTAAACCCCAAATAAATCTGTTTTACTCTGTATAAAGCTTATACAGGGTAAAGTCATAAATTGTTCTCCCTCTATAACACTGATAGAGAGAGATGCACAGCTGTTTGCCCCCCAGGTATTAATACACACTCTGGGTTAATTAATAAGTAAAAAGTTATTTTATTAAATACAGAAAGTAGGATTTAAGTGGTTCCAAGTAGTAACAGACAGAACAAAGTGAATTACCAAGTAAAATAAAACACACAAGTCTATGTCTAAGAAAACTGAATACAAATAAAACCTCACCAGTTCCAGAAAGATTCCTTTTACAGATTAGTCTCCTGCGAATCTGGGTCCATCACTCACACCCCCTGTAGTTACTATCCTTTGTTCCAGTCTCTTTCAGGTATCCTTGAGGGTGGACAGGCTATCTCTTTAGCTAGCTTAAAACAAAATGGAGGGGTTTCCCACAGGCTTAAAAAGACTTTTTCTTGGGGGAGAGGAGGCCCCCTCCTCTCTCCTATGCAAAGTCCAGCTCCAAGATGGAGTTTTGGAGTCACATGGGCAAGTCACATGTCCATGCATGACTGAGTTTCTTACCAGCCAAGTCACATTCCTGGGAAAGCTCCAATGTGGATTGGCATCTTCGAGTTCATTGTTGGCTTAAGTGGTTCTTGATTGGACATTTAATTTGCACATTCCTTTCTCAATAGTAATCAAGCAGGTATACAGCCAACATTCCTAACTTCAAATACAAAAATGGAGGAATGTGTTCAGTAGATCATAACCTTTACATAGATATGTTACATGGCATATGTAGCATAAAACATATTCCACTTATATTATATATACATTCATAAGCATATTCCCATGAAGCCTATGGGGTACACCATCACACACATTACATACTCCACATGAAAGCAGAAGTTTACTATCCAATTAAAGCAAGGGATGAGGTGGAGAGGAAGGGCCCAGAGAAAGATGATCATAGACTAGTCAAAAAAGAAAAAAACAATATCATGTGAATACTGAGTTTTAAATTGAGTTTCTGCAGTTCCTATGCTTACTATGGTGTTCTGAGGCCAGGGTCTATGTTACTTCTCAGACTAAAGCAGTGTAAAAGGAAATACATTGGGCAATATTTTACTCTGTTATATCAGTTTCACTCCACTGAAGCTGCAGAAGTGTGGCTGAGGGCAGAACTTGGCCCATTTAATCAGGAGGAATATTCACATTCAGGCAGTAGGGGGAAAATACTGACCCCTACTTTGTCATGTAGAAGGGCTCTGTACACAGTACAGTGATTCAGTTCCATTGTAGGTGGACAGGGGGAAGACTGGAATTAAGCATATGTACAAGAGGTACTCAATTACTGTGCAGCTGGAAACTGTATGTCTGCAACAATTACCTGTATGACTATATGCAGTGGGAAGTGGGTTCATGGTGGGGCAGGACCAAACATCTGGTCTGTCATTATGTGAACAACCAATCTTTCCTCCTACCAACACCCCAATGGAGAAAGGCCCAGACAGACAAGCTGTAGCCTCAGGGCTACAAGTGTGACTGTGGAACAAATTCACAACAACTTCATGGTCTTCTGGGGAAGTTTTCTTCCTCTTCATCTCCCATGAATGCCTCCAGTATAAGGCCTGAGAATCAGGCTGCACACTGATTTCCAGATACTGAGTCCAAATCAGTATACCACTGAGTCAAAACTAGGCATAACTTAACTACTTGGCCCTACTTTTAGTTAAATTCATCCCTATGTAATAAAATTGAATAGTGTCTCAGTTGAGTAGGAGATGTCCCCATTGACTAATATTAAACCAAATTTGTTTTATAGATGTTCTGATTGAGAATATTCCAATTTATCTGCCATGAAGTTTGTCAAGGTTTGTAATTGTATTTTAGAACACAGAGCCATCCTGTCGGCAGCCTGTTCCAAAGTAAAGGAACACACACTTCATAAAGTCCAGACTTGCACTTTACCTGCAGCTTCATTTTATTGGTAACTTGAATAACACTAACAAAACTGTAAGCCTCAGCCTAACTTGGACATTCCTAGGGCTTTCCCTGCTGAGTGTAAAGTGCTTTCTTCATCCTCTTTCTCAGTGAACCTGTATGGTTTAAAGAGTGACCACAAAAATGCACAAATAAAAGATCAGTGTATTTCTAATTAATTTCTTTACCAGGTTTAATAGTAGTCATAATTTGGTGTGAACAGTAATTACTTTAGAAGCTGACTATTTGCCTTATTACAGCAAGAGCTAATATTAACAGTACTATGAAATATGGAAGAATTCAAAAATACAAGGACACCATATAAAGGCTAGAATTTCCCCACAACAAAGGTAAACCATCGCAGTTAGGCACCCTGAATATATGCCATGTATTTGATCCTGGGTTTAGATTTTAAATGCCAGTCCTGGGCTTTGAGTTTAAAAGTGCTGTTTGAATTAGCCTCAGACTAAAATTAAATGTGCGATACACACCTGGCCCTTATCTAGCCAACAGCTAAACCTTGAAGCATGAGAACTAAATAAACCTTTCGGCCATTTCCTGGGCACTATGTGAATTTTTCTGCTGGTTTATTTTTTAAAACTCAGTGTCTTTAATTTAATTACAATAAAGGTCCACAGATTCATTCTGCTGTATGCAATTAAATATAAATTGTTTACTGGCTTTAAAGGTGCAGGGAGATTATACACTTTTTTATTATTAATATTCCCCTCTCATATCTGCTGCTTTTGGACAGAAATTTCAAGCAACAGTTTTTGGAGAACATATGGAGAAGCACATTGAAAGTATTGTAAGGTAAGTTAATAGTAGTAGATGCCAGGATGTCTGGCTGCTGTTTATTCTGAGAAGCCTTGCATTCTTTATGTTTTGAAATTATTCTGTTGTAGCTATTTTCAGTTTAGTTTAGTTTAGTTTGGCAATATATCCTTGTTTCAAAAGGTGTGTGCACTTATTTGACTACCAAAAATATTTACTTTTCTAAAAGGCAGCTTAACCTTTGTTTAAATTTAGGGTGAACTAAAGGTCATTGTAATTATTTACTGTATTATTTATGCCATATCTGAGTTACTATGAAGACTGCACATGCATTGCCCTTTATTAGAGAAACTGCTTTAAAAAAGCCAAGAGAATCTCAAATTTTGCATCCAGCAAAATATTTGATGGAACCATTCACTGTTACAGAACATTTTCAAGGTTCTCTCATGGACTCTGACTGAAAGTGGTTGAGGTCAAGGTTCTCCTTTTCCAGAGGAAGGGAGAGAGAAGGACAATTTTAACATGGCAGCTGTCTCTACTTCAGCCTCCCACTCTACTTTGTGTTTTGATGGCCAGCAGCCAGGAAATGGGCAGAGCGGGGTTCGAGGCCTTTTAGGAAAGAGCTGCAGGCAATCACAGCATTAAAAACAGACAATGGTGAGGTAGAGAGGCTGGCCTGAGGATGATTTCAGGAAGGTGCCACAATATTTCTACTGACAGGAGCCCACTAAAGGGAGTGAGAGAATCACTACTTGTGAAGGAAGATGGAGGAAGCGTAATAATTGGAAATAAGCCACAGGTTCAAGTTTGACACTGTGGTAAAAAGGACTAATGAGTTTATTAGACATAAACAGAGGAGTGGTGAATAGTAGGCAGGTGATTGTATCCCTTTATATAGCCTTACTGAATGATACTGAAATACTGCATCTGGTTTTGATGTTCACATTTTAAAAAGAGGGCTGAAAAGTTGGAAATGAGCCACAAAGATGACTTCAAGAATGGAAAACATGACTTACAGTGAGCGAATTAGGGAGCTCAATTTGTTCAGTTTATCCGAAGGAAGATTGAGAGGTGATTTGATTACTAGAGGGATCTGTAATTTAACAAAGAAAGGCCTAACCAGAACTAATGTCAAAAATTTAAATTAAAGTTAGGAATAAGGCACATTTTTTTTTTTACCAGTGAGGATGATTAACCCCTAGAACAAACTACCAAGGGAAGTGATGGATTCTCCACTTCTTGATGTCTTCAGATCAAGATGGGATGCCTTTCTGGAAGATATGCTTTAGTCAAATACAAGTTATTGTCTTAATATAAAGTCACTGAGTTAAATTCTTTGGCCTGTGTTATATAGGAGGTCAGACTAGATAATCTAAAGGTCCTTTCTGGCCTTAAAATATATATGAATCAATGGCTGACCTTAGAACTTCTTATAGAACCATCACAAGCTATGGCAGAACGATTGAAGAGACTGTTCAGTTCATCCAGGTGGACTGGGTAAGTAGGAGAGTAATGGCAGCACTAATAGTGTACCAATGTCATCGAAACACATGAGATTTCTGGTCAATTTTGCATCTTTTTGTCATCTATTGATTTGCTTGGCACCAAAGAGATTGAGGTGTTTGCAATGGAGATTTTGGTTTCAGCTCATTTCTAATTTCAGTTACATCCATTTAAATCCTGCCCTGGTGACTGCCTGGAATCTGTAGCAGTAGGAACATTTGAGAGATTTGAATAGTACAACACCCTGATGCCTAGCAGAGATTGCAAAGACATGCTGACCACCCTACTTCCCCAATACTCTGGGAACAGAGGACTTGTCAGGGGTCAATAAAAAGAGAGAAGTATAAGGAAATGGAGAAGAACTACAGTCACTGCTCCCAGCCGGGGGTCATCTAGCAGTGACTAGAGTCAGCGCCCAATCACAGTTCTGGGTACAAGGAAAAGGATTGGAATGTGATAGATTTTGAGGATGTAGAAAGAAGCATGGGATCCTGAGTAGAGGGCAGAGGACACTACCTTATATTCCCGGGGTTTAAGCCTCACAACCACTTGGTAGTTTAGCCTAATAAAACGTGTTTCTTTCTTAAAACCAGTTGCTTTCCCATCTTCCAACAATCAGAAAACATTAATGGATCCTTAAACAAATATGGGGCTTTTCTAACTGTTAAAAGATGAAAAACAAAGCTTGTCTTGATTCCACTGAAGTAAATGCAAAACTTCTGTCTATTTCAAATGGAGCTGGATCAGACCTATAATGTTTGAATGGAATTTAAGGGCCATGATCTTTAGGTACTTTTTTGCAGCCTATGCTTAGGATGGCAAAAGTGGCTGATATATTTGGGGTATCTTCTCCTCTTTCTGAAGGAAGAGTCTGGAAACTTTGTGTATTTAGGGGTAGCAGCAGAAGTTTTTGTCATATGTACAGGTGGGAATGTTTGATTATCTCAGAGTGGAATATTAATCTTTGATAGAAAAGTCAGTGCTTCTGTCACAGGTAATATGGATGGCTACATTTAGTCCTAGTGGATGTAATTCCCACAATGAAAGGCCTGCCTGCTGACAAGATCACTCTTGAGTATTGTCTGTACTGATTTGTTGCAATGTATCTGGTGTAATGCTTACCCTTTGTAAAATGTTATATTACATAAATGAAGTGCTGCCTCTAGCTTCAGTTAATAGCATCAACCTGAGTTAGTGTTAAGGGGGAGGAAGGAAGGATAGAGAACATACCACTGTTAAATTCCTATATTTATATGTCTGACAGATGCCTTGTGAGCTCCCTACCTTGTAATACCCAAGTGCCACTGTATTCTGTAATAGTGTGAAATAAGGTATCATTTCTGTGCTGTTCAGTTCTAGGACTCTAACAAAAGAATAGCTGTTATGCCATTTGTGTAGTGCTGTGATTGAAGCTGTGGTCCAATGCTAATGAACTTTAAATCTGGTTTGGGACCTAACACATTTGGCATGAATACTGTTCTTTTATTATTACTGAGCAAATGTTTAACTAGCTAGGATTCACCTGGAGTATTTCCACTTAGGTTAAAACTGAAAAAAATCTTGTCCAGATGAAGCGTGGGCTGCACCTTGGAATGCTCAAGAAAAACAAATATGATAAATGGCTTTCAGCAGGTGGTGTGCCATTGTGGATGCATAGAGATACACAACTCATGGAGGATTTGTGAAACTCAAGCAACTCAGATGTCTCATGGTCCATCTACTTAGGGAAAGTAACCCAGATTATTTTTGTGACCCTGGGAAAAAGGGAATCCACATAAAAGAATGAATGAAAATTCATAGTATATTACTATGTGTGTCTACACTGTAGCTGGCAGTGTGCATCCAGCCTGGGTATACAGGCACGGGGTAGCTCTGCTTGAGCTAGCATGCTAAAAATAGCAGTATGGACATGGTGGCACTGGCAGCAACTCAGGCTAGCCAGCTGAATACTGACCCAGGGAGTCAGGTGGGCTTATAATTGGATCGCTCATCTGTGCCGCTGCCTATACTGCAACGTCCACACTGCTATTGTTAGCATGCTACCTGAAGCAGAGCTAGCCTGTCCATGTATACCCTTCCCGGGGAGGCATGCTCCCTGCTGCAGTGTACGCATACCGTATCCTGAGTGGCCAAACAGTGTAGTTCTTGTTCAGGTACAAGTTCCACTGAAGTCAATAAAATACCAACACGTTGACTTTTACAGTGAGGTACAATTGTAAGAATTTGTGCTTATCAGTGTTCATGGTTGTGGAAAATAGTGTTAAATGAGAAAAAATGCTATATCTGACTGAAACAAGAAAAGGACTTGCGATAGTAATAGCCAAATGGTGCTTTGATCTAAACATTATGGCTAACATCTCTATTCCTTGGGAAATGGGACGTGATATGTTTAATGACAAGTGGCCCTATCCTATCCAATCCATCTGTCCAAAAGATTGCATCTCCACCAGCATCTAGGTTGCCCTTCTAGCACCACACTATGGTATTTGGTTCAGTTTTGATACAAGAGAAAGAGTTCTGATAATTGTCCATTAATTTCTGCAGCATCTTGATTTAAATCAAAAGTCCAAATACTGACCAGACCTGACACTGCATGACTTATCAGAACTGGAGAGATCACAGCCTGATGCCTTATAACTATGAACTCCTGTGTAATATAGGCTATATAATTTCACCCAGTAAATACTGTATTGAGCACAATAATTTGCATTTTACTAAAGTATATCTTCTGGAGATATCCATAACCAATTTTGGCAGTCATAATAATGGAGAGTATAAAATAATAAAAGGACTGGATAAGACAAATCAGGACTATTATTTATTCTTTTTTGATAATACAGGAACAAGAATACATCTGTTGAAATTTAAAGGTAACATTAAAAATTGATGATAAAAGAAATGTTTTCAACACACTTAACCAGTGGAACTCAATGCCACAAGATGGCATTGAATTCAAGAGAGAGTTTCAAAACCACAGAGGACCATCATGCTCCAAACTACCATTGAAAGTCAAAGGGGGTTAGACACTTAATTTCCATTGGTGCCTTGGAAAATATGTCCCCAAGATGTTAACAGGATTAAAAAGCGGTTCTCAAACTTCATTGCACCTTGACCCCGCTTCTGACAACAAAAATTACTACAGGACCCCAGGAGGATTGCGGGGGGCTAAAGCCCAAGTCCTACTGTCCTGTGCAGGGGGAGAGGGCCACACCAAAGCCCAAGCCCCGCCACCCTGGGTGGTTGTGGGGGCAAAGCCAAAGGGCTTCAGTCCTATGCAAGTCTAATGCCAGCCCTGGTGACCCCATTAAAACGAGGTTGTGACCCACTTTTGGGTCCCAACCCACAGTTTGAGAACCGCTGTATTAGACATTTATATTTATAACCTGTACATCCAAAAGTTGCATAAAATGGGATTATTAGATAGTAAGGGTTATGTTATATTACATCTTCAACCAAATCTATCCTTCTCTGCATTATACAATAGCAAATATGTTTCAATCTGAAAGAGCACAGTAGTTGCGTTCCAAAGTATATGATCTGTGTGCTGTTCAGAGCATGTTTATATTTATGAAGATCTTTATGGTCATGAACTGAAGGTGTCATGACTCTTGAGTGGCTGCAGGCAAGTGCTTTAGTTGCAGGTACCCAAGGTAACATAATCATATGACCCTGAGTCTACTTCTAAGTGCCTAGGAGTTGGGACACCAAGAGGAAAATGATAGATATTACTTTAGGAAGAGTTTTTAATAATAATAATAAAAATTCTGAATACAATAATGCACTGTTGTATTGAATCCCTATCTCTATAATAAATAGTCTGTCTTTGCTCAACAAGTCCCTTTTAACAAAATCCATCAAAGAGAAGATACAATCTAATAGCAGCCTTGCCTGCAATCAGTAGCAGGAATTGTGTTGGCTAGACCTCTAAGGGTCATATGAGAGTAATTACTCTTTAGAGACACTCATGTGAGCAAATGGAAACTGGAGAGAAGATTCTAAGTGACCTCACAGCAGGAGATGAGAACATACTATTGTAATAATGGTTTATATTGGCAGAGCTCCACTGTGGAGCAAGCCATAGTGGTCATTGTGCAGTATCTCTGTCATCTGTGCAGATAATGTGATATGGACACAGCTGGAAATTATGCCATTTTCTCTGTTCTGAGGGTAAAGCCCAATCTTACAAAAACAGCAAGACTTTTAAAAATGATTTTTGTTTGTATTTTAGAAAGGATTTACTATATGATGGAAGTTTCAGATCACAAGTTTTCTTGTAGAAACCTGGGGAGGAACTAAACCCTTTGGTGCCATTTGGTGATATCAATCTGTCAATAATGCAATTCTTGCCAGGAAATCACAATTTATTAGGGTCAGCATGTTAGCAGGCTGGGCTGTTTGCTACCAATTGGCAGACATAAAACACATATTTGATCTTGTGACATAGCTATGATACAATATAAGGTTCTGATCAATATTTTATGTGAACCATTGTGATTGAAAGGCAAGAAATGCTTGTATAAAATTCACAAGGAGTTTTGTAGTAAAATGTGTGATGAGTAGCTATATTAATTTTCTCCTGAAGCCTTTTTTTTTTTTTTTTGGAAAAGTATACTAGAAGAAGAGGAGAAACTTGACGTTGGAAATCAAAAAGGCAGGATAGCAGTTATGCTGCAGATGTACATTTTATAGTTTAATTTTTTGTGTGTGTAAAAGCAGTTGGGATTCTGAGCAGGCACAATGTAGAGCAATTTAAAATTAATAGCGCACTTCAAATTTTTAGGAGCACTTTATGTTAGGAATGATCTTGGGCAGACTCAGTGCAGAAAGATGTAAAATTAAAGAGCTGCAGATATTTAAGATTATATCAGTACAAAAGCAAACTCAGCAACACCCTGGTGCAGCAGATTAGGATTTAAAGAATTATTTTAAAATGTAACAAAAGTAGACACTTAGGGAACAAATTTTGTTTTACTGTGATTTTCTTGAATGTTCATTTTTTCTCTTTTTATAATCCATTTCCACATTACTTCTAGTATTCTATGATTTTAAATTATAGGCCTCAACTCAGTCCAAAAACAAAACAAAAAAGACCCATTTGAACTCCTCATTCAAGTATATAGCTTGACAAACTCACCCCAGAAATAGGTTCATTGTCACATACTTTGAAACTCTTAGTCTTTTTCATGTCCTACCTTCAACCAAGAATGCTTACCCTGCTATCATAAGATTCCATTGTAGGAAAAACTATAGATCCAAGTCTGTCCTCAGACATACCTGTATACAACTCCTGTATATTTGTACAGGTATGTCATGTCCTTGGGCAGGTGGAGACCTGTGGGATATAAAAGATTAAATAATTGTTACATATACTCCTTACTTTCCAACATTAATTTTGTTATGGAAGGACAGTCATTTAATAACAGTGGTTTTGAGTAGTAAAGCACTTCTAAATGAAAGGGGGAAAAATAATCAAATGGGTTGGGCTGTCTTCCCCAGTTTGTATGATAACATTCCACTTGGTTTCTGGGACTGGACCAAGGTAAACTTAAATAAGTATTAACTAACAACAGCAAAGACTAATTTACAGAAACTACATGAGGAGTTCCTGAGCGCAGCCCAGATAACAAAAATATTATCAACGTTGTTTACAGTGGAGTAAGTCAGTTTATTAGTTGGAGTGCTTAAAAGATGCAAGTGATAGTCTCCTAGTCAAAATAAACAGGCATAAAGTGTTCCACATATACAATTTGTGGAGAACGGTTACTTTGCTATTTATTTAATAATTGACCATAAATGGAGTCAAAGTGCAAGAGAAAAAAACTGAAAAAGCAGCACACTAAGGGCTTTTTGAAAGATTGATAAATAATGTGGAATCTCAATTAGGCTTTAGAAGGAATGCAGATATTAAAAATTTGGTCAAGAATCTAATTAGCTGGAGGTAATTAAACAGTCTCACACGGGGTCATTAATCTTTTCCACAGACCTTTGATGTTTTGCACACTGTCTTCTAGTCATTAATAAAATTCATAACACTCCTCTTTGTGGTGTTTTATCATCGTGTTTTTCTCTGTAAGAGCATAGAGCAAGTGTCATTGTATCACAAGGGCCTTACTTTAGTTAATTTCTTTTTTTCTGCTTGTTAGACGTAACTCTTTCCTGAACGAAATGGAATCAATTTAAACTGGATGTTTTAAACACACTTTTTAAAAACCCATATAGGGACCTTCTTTCTAGAGAGAAAATTTAAGAAATTGCCCAAAATATGTGATCAGTTTTAAAATAAACTACTTTTTCCACTGAAATCACCAATCCATACTTTATTTTATAACTTAGTTCATATATCAGTCAGTTTTATTTCAATAAAATGAAGGGTTTTATTTTTTACACTGTTTCTGTACCTTTAGGTTCTGTTAATGGTAAATGCTTTGGAAGCATAACTTGTAATATCCAGTTAATTTTAGTGCCAAAATCAAGGTGCTACTGAGGACATTACTATAAAAGTGAAGAATAATTATTTTTTTAAAAAGGACTGAAGTAAAAAGGGAACAGTACAGTACTTCAGTAATACATTATTCTGACATATTTCAAAGACAAACTGTTTTCAGAAATAGCTGAATTTAAAAGCCATGGAACTCCAAAGAGTGTCTTGAGAAGATATAAAGGTGCAGTCTCGCTCTCACGCTCACACTCACTCTCACAATATGAATGCAAACCAAAATAGAGAAGGAACAGGTTAAAGAGTATTTAGATAAGTTAGATGTATTCAAGTTTTCAGGGCTAATAAAATTCATCCGAGGGTACTTAAGGAACTAGCTGATGCAATCTTGAAACCATAAACAATTATCTTCAAGCACTCATGGAGGACAGGTGAAGTGCCAGATGATTGGAGAAGGGCAAACATAGTACCTGTTTTTAAAAAGGGGAACAAGGAGGACCTAGGCAATGATAGATTAGTTAGCGTAATTTTGATACCTGGAAAGATACTGGCACAAATTATTAATCAATCTGTAAGCACCTGGAGGATAGTAAGGTTATAAAGAACAACCAGCATGGATTTGTCAAGAACAAATCATGCCAAACCAACCTACTTTCCTTCTTAGACAGGAGTGCTGGCCTAGTGGATGGGATGTGGGGAGGAGCAGTAGACACAGAATCATAGAATATCAGGGTTGGAAGGGACCTCAGGAGGTCATCTAGTCCAACACCCTGCTCAAAGCAGGACCAATCCCCAACTAAATCATCCCAGCCAGGGCGTCATCAAGCCTGATATTTAAAACCTCTAAGGAAGGAGATTCCACCACCTCCCTAGGTAACCCATTCCAGTGCTTAAAGATATATGATGTATCTTGATTTTAGTACGGCTTATTGACACAGTTTCACATGACATTCTTACAAGCAAACTAGGAAAATGTCTAGATGAAGTTACTATTAGTTGGGTGCACAGTTATTTGAAAGACCGTACTCAAAGAGCAGTTATCAGTGGTTCACTATGAAACTAGGGGGATGTATCTAGTGGGGTCTGGCAGGGATTGGTCCCAATATTTTGATTAATGACTTAGCTAAGGGAATGGAGAGGATGCTTATAAAATTTGCAGATGACACGAAACTTGGGGGAGGGGTTGCAAGCACTGTGGAGGTCAGGATAAGAATTCAAAACAATTTTGATGAATTGGTCTAAATTCGATAAGATGAAATTCAGTCAAGACAAGCACAAAGTGATTTAGGAAAAATCATATATACTACTAAAAAATGGAGAGACTGGCTCTGTGGTAGTACTGCTGAAAAGAATCTGGGGGTTACAGTGGATCAAAACTTGAACGTGAGTCAACAATGTGATGCAGTTGAGAAACAGGTGAATATAATGCTGGGGTGTATTAACAGGAGGGTTGTGTGAGACAGACAGAGCGTAATTGTCCTGCTCTACTCACCTGGAGGCCTCACCTTGAGTACTGTGTGCAGTTATGGATGCTATACTTTAGGAAAGTTGTGGACAAATTAGAAAGAGTCGAGGAGAACAACAAAAATGATAAAAGATTTAGAAAACTGGACCTCTGAAGAAAGGTTAAAAAAAACTGAATATGTTTAATTGTGAGAAGAGAAGACTAAGGAGGCTATTTGATTCAGAGTCTTCAATGTTATATATTAAGGGCTGTTATAACAAGGACTGTAATAAATTTTTCTCCCATGTCCACCAAAGAAAGGAAAAAAAATAATCAGCTTAATCCTCACCAAGGGAGATTTAGGGTAGATATTAGGAAAACTTTCTAACTATAAAGGAAGTTAAAGCTTTGGAATAAGTTTCAAAGGGAGATTGGGGGAATCCCCATCACTAGAGGTTTGTAAAAATGAGTTGGACAAGAACCTATCAGGGATGATTTAGGTTTATTCAGTCCTGCCTCCGTACTGGGGGCTGAGCTTAATGACTACCCAAGGTCCCTTCCGGCCCTACATGTCTGAGATTTTATATAATATATATAAAATCAAATCCAGCCCCCTATAAACCTAGTGTGTGTGTGGGGGGAGTAAATGTATATAGTATGTATATTATATTACACATACCACATGTATTAAATAAACTAAGTAGAGATGTGCGTGTGTATAGGGAGAGATATAAATGATATAGTAAATGTTTGTGTTATATAACAACATTTCAGATTTTAGGAAAATGCATTTTTTCTGAAACAGACAAACCTGTTGTTTCATAGAACAATTTGTGTGTTTTGCATTTTATTCTGTTTTCTGTTTGAGCCATTCATGTGTCCCCTAGTGGAATATATTGAATCACCATAGAATGTATGAAGATAGCTTATACTTTTAAAACATTCAGATGTAATGGTAACTCTAACACACTGCTGTATTGTATAGTTTGCATAAATGTATGAGAAGGTCTTCACACAGCACCTGAAGAAATCCAGAATGCTCCATAAATGCTGTATACACTGAATGATAAAATTGGACCATGTTAACAGACAGAGGTCACTTTAGAATTTTGTGACTTCTCTGATTTGTACTATAAAAATATAGTAGATGCATGCCTAGGCAATTGGATAATCCTATTTTGGAACAAAACCATAGTTGATACCAATTGAGTATTAAGGGTATGAAGCAGAACCAAAAGTCCAGATACCCAAGAGGTATTTAGTTATACCCACAGTCCGTACTGATGTAATACTGTTCTTTCCATCTTGTATGTTCTATTTGCTAAATGTTATTTTAGTACATCGATGTCATTACTTAACGTTGTTAATTTGTGGCAGTCTCTTCCATTATGTTCTTAACCACAATACTATTTAACTCTCTGCAGTACTTGTTAGCAAAATCTGAAATTTGCAAAATAATAATAATAATTTGATTGATTAGCCACAAAGCTTGGGTAGAAAACAAGTTGGGGAACAAATCATATAATTTGGGGAGAGGGGCAAAGAAGCATTTTCTTTGAGGAGGAAAATGGTTAGTAATTATTTTATTGTTAAAATATTTGGTAAAAATATTTCTCTTAAATATCCTACTAGCCACATAATATTTTTATGCAAAGTTGGTCAACTTAAATATGACCATAGGATAAAAATATGTGCGTGTGTGTGTGTGGGGAAATTGTACCCCTTTGTTCTTCATTTATATGCATAAAAAGGGCCTGAAAGACATCTCCCCCCCAAAAAAAAAGTAAAGGGTGTTTTTCTGCTTGTTGTTTTAGATTAGAAAATGAGATCTTGTCTACCCTAGACTATATTATAACTGGATAAGAAGTGAAATGACACAATCACAAGATTGAAGAGAGTGAAATATGAGCAGTTGAAAGAAGGGTGGATTTTTAGTTGGGCCTTCTAAAACTTTTTTTTTTCACATTTATCTTCAATTAATAGTTTTTTTGATAAAGGACATCATCTTTAAAGATTTAGTACTACTCCACCCTTTCAGTTGAGGTGCAAGCACTCAAAAACATTTCTGAAACTCCCAGGGAGTCCTCTAGCAAAAACCAAAGACCAGATTTGACATTCCTGATATTTCCAAAGTGAAAAACATGCAAATTTTTAATGCCTTTCAAGTTGTCATTACACACTGTTAAATAAAAAAGGAAAAATGGGCCCAATCTCAATTAAAAAAAAATCCCATGTGAGTCATCTTTAACAATAAGCTTAGCGAATTGAAAGGCATCACTTCAAAAGACAGCTTATCAAAGTGCACATGAAGAGATCTGTGTATAATACTCTTAGGAAGTAATGGAACTTGTGCAAGAAGCACCCATTTGGGGGCCAGTCCCATAGTCCCCTAGACAGGCTAAATCCCAGGATTAGGTCCCCAGTATGTTGAAAAGCTGGTTGAGATTTGGGCAGCTGGGCAGACCATTTATTTAGTGTGAGCAATGTTGTAATGATGAGTGAGGAATATGTGTTTTTTGATGATAAAGTGGTTTCTATATTTTAAGAGGCACAATGTTAGTTTTCAGAAAGCAAGACTTGAATGGCTGGCTGCGTGTGATATCTTTTGGCTCATTGACACTGTGGCCACAGACAAGTTAGTTCTCTCAATATTCCTTTCAATAAAATAGTGCTAATAATTGTGGCTTGTTTATACTTGGCTTTGCAAGAGGTGAGTGCAGGCACAACTATGCTTTGTTCCCCATCCTTGTGTAGTACCTGGGCATAGTCCTTGTTTGGATCAAATGCACAGCTTCTTCCCAGCTTCCCTAGGGGTGCTTCCTACCTAATGTGGCCAGGTGGGGAGGGAAGAGCACACTGCATCCTTTGAAAGGGGGGTAGAGCTGTCTCTGTCAAGCAGATTTTCTGGGAGCCTCCTTGAGGAAATTCTGGAAGCGTAGGCCAGAATGCTTCCTGGTACATAACATTGCAACATGGTCCCTTCGGTATCAGTCATGGCTTAAAAGCCATGCTCTGGCTAGTATCAGAGGGGCAGCCGTGTTAGTCTGGATCTGTAAAAGCAGCAAAGAATCCTGTGGCACCTTATAGACTAACAGATGTTTTGGAGCATGAGCTTTCGTGGGTGAATACCCACTTTGTCAGATGCATGTAGTGGAAATTTCCAGGGGCAGGTATATATATATGCAGGCAAGCTAGAGATAATGAGGTAGTTCAATCAGGGAGGATGAGGCCCTGTTCTAGCAGTTGAGGTGTGAAAACAAGGAAGGAGAATCTGATTTTGGAGTTGGCAAGCTATTCACAGTCTTTGTTTAATCCTGAGCTGATGGTGTCAAATTTGCAAATGAACTGAAGCTCAGCAGTTTCTCTTTGAAGTCTGGTCCTGAAGTTTTTTTGTTGCAGGATGGCCACCTTAAGGTCTGCTATAGTGTGGCCAGGGAGGTTGAAGTGTTCTCCTACAGGTTTTTGTATATTGCCATTCCTAATATCTGATTTGTGTCCGTTTATCCTTTTCCGTAGCGACTGTCCAGTTTGGCTGATGTACATAGCAGAAGGGCATTGCTGGCATATGATGGCGTATATTACATTGGTGGACGTGCAGGTGAATGAACCAGTTATGGTGTGGCTGATCAAATCAGATATTAGGAATGGCAATATACAAAAACCTGTAGGAGAACACTTCAACCTCCCTGGCCACACTATAGCAGACCTTAAGATGGCCATCCTGCAGCAAAAAAACTTCAGGACCAGACTTCAAAGAGAAACTGCTGAGCTTCAGTTCATCTGCAAATTTGACACCATCAGCTCAGGATTAAACAAAGACTGTGAATGGCTTGCCAATTACAAAACCAGTTTCTCCTCCCTTGGTTTTCACACCTCAACTACTAGAACAGGGCCTCATCCTCCCTGATTGAACTACCTCATTATCTCTAGCATGCCTGCATATATATACCTGCCCCTGGAAATTTCCACTACATGCATCTGACAAAGTGGGTATTCACCCATGAAAGCTCATGCTCCAAAACGTCTGTTAGTCTATAAGGTGCCACAGGATTCTTTGCTGCTTTTACATGCTTTGGCTGTTAATAGTTGTTTCAAGAGGAAGATCACTAAACAATGTAAGTAGTAATCTCTGTAGCAAAAATAAAAAAAAATTGGACCTTAGTTAGCGAGCTATAAGAAATGACGTTAAATAACAACCTCCTGCTATTATTCCAATATATTACTCCTAGAAATATGTCAGTCTCTTATTTATATTGGATGACATTCATTATTCACTGCAGAAAGCCCAAGTAAATGAGCATTGTGCAGGGAATTAAGAGGCTATTGGGAAGGACAGGCCATGGATTGGAATAGCAGCCCCAACCCTTCTGCACTACCTACATAAGGAAGTGTAGATCCAGTCACCCCTTCCCTAAACTATTTTCTCCTCTAGCCTCCTCCATGCCAATCTACTCAGAACAAGTGCAGAGCCCACAGGGTTACTGCAAGGCATACGTGGAGTGGAGGGCTATGCACAAGCCTTCTGCACTTGGGTGAATTTCACTGGCTGTGAACAAAAAAACCTCCTGCATATTTACTGAAATACAACAATTCTGTTTCAAATAACCATAGAGCTACCCATGTCCATAAAGTCTACACCCAGTGCCAGTGTACAATAATATTGCACCTAATAATATCTGTGCATATGCATGGGTATAGCAATGCTGCACCAAATATCTGTATCTTGTTAGTGTGTAGGACAGGGGTCAGCAACCTTTCAGAAGTACTGTGCCGAGTCTTCATTTATTCACTCTAATTTAAGGTTTCGCGTGCCGGTAATACATTTTACCATTTTTAGAAGATCTCTTTCTATAAGTGTATAATATATAACTAAACTATTGTTGTATGTAAAGTAAATAAGGTTTTTAAAATGTTTAAGAAGCTTCATTTAAAATTAAATTAAAACGCAGAGTCCCCTGGATCGGTGGCCAGGACCCCAGGCAGTGTGAGTGCCACTGAAAATCAGCTAGCGGTCTGCCTTCAGCACAAGTGCCATAGGTTGCCTACCCCTGGTGTAGGACAATATGTACCTAGTACCTATGTAACTGTTATAGTACCACAATTAAAATCTTTGTATCTCACGATTTCACATGTATATCTATTTTTCTAATTACATGTGAAGTTCCCTAACACAAATATAGGATTTAAAAAAAGTTATATAACCTATGGAAAGCAATGCACCTAACGTATGATTTTTATATTTATAATCAGTTTTAGCTATTTTACACCTATTGTATATTTTACACTGATTTTTAATGGATGAATAATTAATGAATTGGATAAATGAATAATTAATAGAACCCTTATTGAAGTCACATTTACTGCATGAAAAATGGGATCTGAAAAGCAGTTTAAAAGTGTTGAAAGATTTTAAGGTGCACAGATCCAGTGTGTTAGACATCATATAATTTTTTAAGGCCAAATACGGCAAAAATATTTATGAGTAACTTTACTTACAGGTGTAATCCCTTTGAAGAGAATGGGATTACTTGTGTGAGTGTCCATTTGCAGGATCAGGTCATTAGTAAATAAATATACTAGAGAGTAAGAAATATGCAGTGCATTTAATATCATATGTCTGTATATGATTATTAATGTTTAAAAACTTTATTTTCTGTCAGTAGAGACAGATTGGGATTAAGTCTTGTACTAAAAAAGAAAGCAATAATTCAATTCCAGAAGTTAAAAATATTCAATGAAAAGTTTTTCTGTGAACTTTATAAATATCTATTAAGATGTACATGTGATCAGATCAAATATTTCCTTTTACTAACTTTAATCTGCCCATATTTAGTTCTCTAAAGTTTTGTGTGTTCCTGTATGGGAGCTTCACACTGAAAAATTAGAAGTCAAATGTTTAAATCTTTTGAGGTTCAATGCCACTGTACAGTTTCCTGGTTAAATGTAAGGTCATCCCACAAACAGCTGGGCATAGGGAAAATATACGATTCTGGAACCATTATATCATTTCCTGCTCTGTTTCCCCTGTCAACTGTTGCTGCCAGAAAATGGCTAATAACGGGCTATTTCCACAAGGCAATAGGAGAAGCCAGAGTTGAAGTTATGTTATAATGTCAAATTTACTGTGTAAATGTAGTTATAAAAACTGGACTAAAGAGGGCAGGAGATACTCTTTAAAAATACATGCAGGCGACTGAATAATAAAACTCTGTGGGGAAACAATAATATACATTTCAGTGTATGATAAAATGATTTATTTTCAATAAAATCTGTAAAACTACTTTAGTTACTTTGACACCTTGATTAACTGGAGTTTCAAAGATATTTGTGTGTGTGTGAACCTTCTTCATACCAATGATTCAGAATACTTTATTGCATCTGGTATTGAATATGTATGTTTAAAAGGCATTTGCTATACTGTAGTTTTACTGGATATGTCAGGGACAAAGTAGATTAATATCAGACCTCAGCCAGGAAACATTTTTGTGACAGTACATGAAATGAAGGGCTCTTTGCTGCTCGTGTTCTCTCTGACTTATTTGTTGGGCTGCTTTAAACAGCAATATGGTCTGAATGAAATATCTGCTTCCTCCAAAACCACTGGTCGTCTTTACAAAGCCCACCCTGAGAAAGTTTGTAGCCATGGGGAAATTTAAATTTGTTTACTTATCTGCTGAGTGAAGTAAAAAAGAGGAGTGAATCAAGGTTATGCTGAATAATGACTAAATTCTGCCCCTTTCAAGTCTTGTGCTAATAAGTATAACACTTTTGCAGATTTCCTTCTGCACAGACTAAGGAGCAGTGTAGTAATAATATGGATTTCTATAGCGCCTATGGATCTCAAAGCACTTTAGAAACATTAATTAATCCTCTCAGTACCTCTCTGGGGTACTTACATACGTTGTTTTACACCTAGGTAACCTGGGATATACAGCAATTAAGGCCACATATATACATGCATGAAGGGGAACCTTTAACAAAAGGACGAAGTCCTATCTCAGAAGAACTTTGCTCTTAACCACAGCTCCTCTGTCGCTTCTGGCTTGGCAAAGTAGAAGAGGACAGTGGGAGGATGGCTGGTCTCTCTTCCTTTCTGTCCCCCTAAACTCTGCAGGGGAATCCAGTAGATGTTAACTTGTAATAACTTCTATATAATTGTATTATTCCAGTTCTTCCTCCAGATCCTGGGCTCTGGCTGACATGCAAACAGCACATTTCAGGGATGGAGGGTACAGAACTGGTGAAAAGCACATATTTGCATAAATTAAACTAGCATGTTGGTTGCTTTAACTTAGGTCTGCTGCTGACATCCCTCCAGGGCTTGAACCACAGCTGGAGAATTGATGCAGTGCAGGGTTGTCTAGCCCTTTCTTCTGGTTATATCCCCTCCACCACTAGAAGGGCAGAGATAGCACAGAGTCTCTACATAGGCACTGAACAACTGAAGGATCTCATGAGGTGATCCTTCTGGAGCCAAAAGCCCTATCTGTATGGCTACAATCTGCCAGCAGAGCAAAACTGATGCACTATGTTAGAATATCTTGCCAATAAACCTATTTCAAACCTTGCGACAAACCCAGGTCTCCTGATTCCATTCTTTAACAACAATACCATCCTTTTTTCTTTTTTTTTTTAAAAAATCTGATGGAGGACCTGACTGCGGGTGACATTTCTCCATGAATTTTGCTATTTGTGACATATGTTTCTATTTTAACATTTATATCAGTATACAAGTATTACAGATAATTAAAGGTTACATTTTAAATTGAAAAATGTCCTTTTTTCCAGCCTGATATTTTTCATAGATTGTTGACATCAAAATTTGTATTTTTAAGTTGCAATATTTTTTAATTTTTATTGACATTTTTCACTTAAGAATACAGCTAACTGATTTTCATTACAATTTTGATTTAAAAAACCATGAAGCTTTTGGAAAAAAACACCACCAAAAAAAAAATCCTGGTCCATTTCAAACACTGCAAAATGAAAATAACTTGAAAAGTTTGAAAACCGTTTCTTGTTTTGACCAGCTATGTGTATTTTTGGTTCTCCCAGTGTGCCTTGTTCTGGGTTTGAAATAACACAATGGGTAATTTTAGTTATTTCCTTATCTACAGTAGTAACAGCTAATTTACTCATCTTGAAGTGCATTAACTAAAGAATAACCAAAGCTCTGCTGAAACTCCACAGTCCAAAGAACAGTTATAATATTTGACAAATTGTTGTTCAGGTAAACTTTTAAAATATCTCCTTTTGGTGATACTAGGAATATTGAACAAATATTATTCAAATCCTGTGTTCCAATAGCATGCTACATTATAGACCAGTCACCCTAACTTTGGTCCCTGGAACAAATTATTAATCAATCTGTAAGCACCTAGAGGATAATAGGCTTATAAGGAATAGTCATACCAACCTAATTTCCTTATTTGACTGGGATGCTGGCCTAGTGGACGGAGGAATCAGTAGATGTGATGTATCTTGATTTTAATAAGGCTTTTGATGCAATCCCACATGACATTCTCATAGGCCAGGGGTTCCCAAACTTGCTTCACGGCTTGTTTGGGGTAAGCCCCTGGCGGGCCGCGAGATGCCTTGTTTACCTGAGCGTCCACAAGTACGGCCGCTCATAGCTCCCACCGTTCACAGGCAATAGGAGCTGCGAAAAGTGGTGGCCCGGCCTGTGCTGCTTCCCACAGCCCCCATTGGCCTGGAATGGCGAACTGCAGCCACTGGGAGCTGTGAGTGGCTGTACCTCCGGATGCTCAGGTAAACAAAGCATCTCACAGCCTGCCAGGGGCTTACCATGAACCAAGTTTGGGAACCTCTGTCATAAGCAAACTAGGAAAATGTGGTCTAGATCAGAGGTTCTCAAAACTGGTCCACCGCTTGTTCAGCGAAAGCCCTGGCGGGCCGAGCCAGTTTACCTGCCACATCCGCAGGTTCAGCTGATCACAGCTCCCACTGGCCGCGGTTCGCCGCTCGAGGCCACTGGGGGCTCAGGAAGCAGCGCAGGCCAAGGGATGTGCTGGCTGCCCTTCCCACAGCCCCCATTGGCCTAGTCTAGATGAAATTACTATAAGGTGGATGCACAACTGGTTGAAAAAACATACTCAAAAAGTAGTTAACAGTGGTTCACTATGAAATTGAGAGGACATATCTAATGAGGTTTGTCAGAGGCTAGTCCTGAATCTGGTGGCATTCAATATTTTCATTAATGACTTGGATAATGGAGAGTGTGCTTATGTTTGCAGGTGCCACCAAGCTGGGAAGGATTGCAAGCACAATGGAGGAAAGGGTTAGAATTCAAAATGACCCTGACAAACTGGAACAAGATGAAATTCAGTCAAGACAAGTGCAAAGTGATTTAGGAAAAATCAAATGCACAACTACAAGATGGGAAATAAATGCCTACGTGGGTGTTATTGCAGAAAAGGATCTGAGGGCTATAAAGGATCGTGAATATAAATCAACAATGTGATGCAGTTGTGAAAAGGGCTAGCATAATTCTGGGGTGTATTAACTGGACTATTGTATGTAAGACATGGGAGGTAATTGTCCTGTGCTGTGCAGCATTGGTTAGGTCTCATTTGGAGTATTGTGTCCAGTTCTGGGTGCCAGTGATGGGGTATACAAACTCAACACTGATGAAAGGAAGATTAATGAGCTCCTCTGGACCAGAGGAGGCCATACCCTGTTGCCCTGGCTGGCATGCTCATAGTAGTGGCAGAGTTCAAAAGAGGAGCAGCACAGCTCAGTCTGAGTGGATGGAGGAGGAGAGCAGTTGGGTATTGTGGCCTTCTGCAGCAAAGTCTCTGAGGCTCCAAGTGGCTGGGACCAGGCCCTACAGTCAAACTGCCACAGGCCCTTCAACTGTGGGGGCTGAGGACAATGAGCCACTGCCGATGGAGTCCCTTCTGAAAGTAACCCAAGAGAACTCCAAGGAGGACCCCAAGACAGACCAGTGTCACCAGCAGAGAAACCAAAACTGGAGTAGGAAGTGGCCCAGGGAGTGGGCACAGCCAGGGATGCCTGCCCCATAGGCTGCACATTTGGAATTTATTTTTTCTTTGGAACCTGGGTTGGAACCTGGTGGAGAAGGAAGGGCCTGTTTCTGCTTCACCTGGCCACTGACTCTCACCACTGGGTGATACAGCTGTGGACTCTCACCATTGGACAACACAGCCATTGACTACAGTCACTGAGCAAAGTGGCTACAGACTCTCACCATGGGGCAGCACAGCAATTGACTACAGTTGCTAGGCAAAAGCGGCCACCAACTCTCAACATTGGGCCACACACACACTGACTCCAGCTGCTAGGTGGTACTGCCAGCATTGGACTCAACCCTCCACCCCCTTTATCAGTGCCACACTTTACGACACTTGTAGTTAAATAGAATACAGTCCAGACAAAGGCAAAAAAATTATAAAAGTTTTAGAAAACCTGATTTATGAAGAAAGGCTAAAGAAACCTGGTCATGTTTAGTCCTGAGAAGTGAAGCCTGAGGAGGGACCTGATAAAGTCTTCAAATGTGTTAAGGGCAGTTACAAAGAGAATGGTGATTAATTGTTCTGTGTCCACTGAAGGTAGGACAAGAAGTAATTGGCTTAATCTGCAGCAAGGGAGGGTTAGGTTAGATATTAGGAGACTATTTCTAACTATAAGGATAGTCAAGCTTTAGAATAAGCTTCCAAGGGAGGTTGTGGGATCTCCATCACTGGAAATTTTTAAGAACAGGCTGGAAAAGCACCTGTTGGGGATGGTTTAGGGTTACTTGGTCCTGCTTCAGTGCAGGGGGCTGGGCTTGATTACTTCAAAGTCTCTACCAGCCCTACATTTCTGTGATGCTATGTTGGGTACCTGAAAATTCATCAGTGTGCTTCAGAAAATGGTAGCCACAATTATGCAGTGCCACTGTATGTTTGTCCAGCCATACTGGACAATTATACAAACAGTAGATATTCTCTAAATACAGAATAATTAGAAACTTAACTTTGGGGGAACTCCAAGAGTACACAAACATCTGTATGATTCCTCAATGAATACTTGAAACCAATTTATATGAAACCGTGTGTTAGAGGTTTTGCTAATTGTTATCATAATTATGTCTGTTTTGAATTGCATTAAATTGACAAAACCAACCCACAAACTTAAATCTTTGTAGAGATGACAGTAAAGAGACTCCAAAAAAACACAGACAACTATGCATCTGAAAAAGATCAAACACTTATAATATTTTTTCCCAAAGATGAATGGTAAATTACTTTGTCTAAAGATATTTGGACCTACTTTTTTGAAAGATGACATTATGTCAAAAAGTAAAAATATGCACTATCTTATTGCTTTTGGCCATTTTTGAATTGAGCTTTCAGAAACGTGGAAGACCACGTGTAACGTAAGAGCTTATTTCTTGGATAAAAACAGATATGGGCAGATCATAAAATAAGTGAGGAGGCTTTGGCCAATCCTGCATTAATTGAAATTAATATAGATGTTATGTGTATCTGGGGTCAAACTGACTTTTACCCTTTTGAGGTTTGGCAATTAAATGTAGAAATTATTCATGGATATCTATGTTTTGGGAATGGTACAGTTATTTTTTAAATATTTCTGGAGGTGTAGCTTGGTGGTTCTCTTTTTGGCAGTAGGAAGGTATCTCACATTTTGCTTTTTAGAGACAATTGGGTTACTTTTAATGTATACCCTACAATGGGCCTGTCATAGGATGAGCTGGGCCTCTAAGAGGGGTTCCAGGTCCAGCTCTGGCATATTCCAATGTCAAGAACAGAGTCATTCTTGATATGGTAGTTCCCTGTGTATGTGGGTGCCATAGATCTGATGGCAATGCCTGCTTGGAAAGGAAATTGTGTAAAGACAGATTTCTGTTCTTTGAGCAATAGAGTAAGACCAGGTAGGAAACAAGACCTTTTCCTCTTGATGAGAGCTCATGGTAGAGAAACCAGGGGAGAGTCTGTGAAGGAGCGGGCTTTGGTCTTTTCCTGCAGAGAGAGGGATAGGGTAGGATAGGAGCTCTGCATCTCTCTATAAGGGTCTGAGAGAAGGTTTAGGAAGTGTATAAAGGCTTGGGAGGAGGCCTAAGAGGGTGGTAACAAAATAGTATCATTAGGAGCAGAAAGTTGGAAGTAGTCCTGGAGGAAGGTTTAAGCAGATATTGAACAAATGGTTACTTGATTATTTAGGGCCCCAGAGCTGGCGCTTATGAAAGACAGATGCTGCAAGCTCCCTTAAGGCTCTTAGGAATTGTGAGGTAAGGGAAGTGTTGTATGGTATCCTGGCAGAAAAGTGGCAATTGAAAAAAGAAAATTGGAATCTTCTTTCATTTCCCTAGACCAGCTGCCTTGCCTTCTTACCTGTACTTTGGGGCTGGACTTCTCCTGGATTATATACAATTGTTAGCACCCAGGAAGCAGTCCTCTGAAGGCTTCCGTTGTCCAAACTGTTCTTGTAATGATCAGATTAGGTTTGACAGAGATTAAGGCAGGTAGGACAAGAATGTTCATATTTCCACCTGTACTATATTCACTCAGTTGTCTCTTATAAGCCAAGCCTTAGCCAGATAGCCAATATAATTTTAAATCCTGTTTTCAAGCCTCAGGGTCTAATCAGAGCTCTGTTACAACTCCAGTTACTGATATCTACATTGCCATTTATTTGTGATTCACATCTTCCTTTTAAATTAGAGTACTGAAAAACATGGCTCATGGTGCTTTACTTTCAGTCTAATATGTTATTTGGTGAGCAACACAAACCTGAAGTGTCCTTGGGCCTCCCGCTCTTAAGTCCAGGCTTCAGTAATGAAGTTAGCTTGTTGAGCTCTGGCATTGTGGCAGTAGGTATACCAATCTTCAGTCTTCTCCCAGCCTGTACTTCTCCGAGATGGATGATGGCATGTGTCAATGATTGCTCTGGGGATTGGGCAAAAATAAAATGTAGTGTAAGGAAAAGCTACTGATAATCGAAGTGGCTGAATGCCTCATTGAATCTCCTGCTAAGGATGTGGAAGACTGTGATAATTTGCCCCGATGCATGAGAGCTACCAACCAAAATGGAACAGAACTAAAATACCATTTTTTACCATGACCTAAATATTTTTTGTCTTCTGACCTGACAGTACCAGACTGAGGTCAAACTCTAGACCTTCAGCTATTTGTTGTCCTGTTACATATACTGATTTTGCAGCAGATGTTCACATCCTAGCTACAAAGACATAAAGTAACCTTAAAATCACTAATACTTTCTTCTTGAAACATCTGTTAGATAAAAATGTTTTTCATAACAATTTTCCCCATGACATAAATGATGGCTAATGAGAGTGAAGTCTGTCCCTTGTGTTTGAGGCAATTCCTGTGGAGACTGAGTGAAATGTGCTTGAAATCTGAGCTGGGGATCAAACGTTATCTTTTTTTCTGGGAAACTGGAAACAAAATTGGAGAGGAGATACGTTTACTGTATGGTGAAACTGTGAGCTCTTGTTTTTCTCATCTCTATCTCTTTGTGAAATCTTGAAAGTGTATTTGTTCCTTATTTTAATAGGGGGAAAACATTTCTAACAACCCACGTTATGGCATTCATTCCCAAAGTCAAAGGTGCAGAGGGTGGAATGGACACAGATTTCTGAATGAAACCACTAGCATAGGACCCATCCACATCATCAAAGCATAATGCAGAAAACAACATGACAAATGGGCTTAGTTTGTACATTTGCTGAATATTCTGTTAGGTGAGACTTGAGATATGGTAATATGGGCATGTAAGTGAAGAGAAAAACAGAATTAATTCATGTGAAGTGGGGCTCATGGAGCAGAAAACCCCCCTGAAATAATTAATATGTAGAACTTTCTCACCTCTTTAAAAATTGGAACTGCAGTCAATTACATATGTTCTGTGCACAACAATGTACCCCTTATCATTATTGTTATAATTAGGACTTACAGTACCACCTGTTCTTAAGGCTGCCCAGAACTTCCCATTACAAGACTCTTTTTCAGTTGCTTATAACTTTGACAAATTAACCTTTTGGGCTGAAATTTTCCATGCCAGTTGTCTGCCTCAGGCTGAATTTTATGGAGAGTTTCAGCCAAAATAATTCATGCAATTTTCCAAGAACAATTTTAGGAAAAAAAATCTGATTGCTTTCTGGTGTGTGTGTGTGTGTGTGTGTGTGTGTGTGTGTGTGTTTACACACACATATATGATGACCTTTCCTTCAAGAACTTCTAGCACCTTCCTGCTTTGGAGCAAGGAGTTGAAATTTGGTAGGTGGGTGGCCTTTGTTTCAGGTGTATGCCTTTTTGCAATTCCCATGAAAGTCTGCACAAATGTGGCTAAGACAAACTTCTGAAAAACATTAATTTTCACATGCTCAGTAGAGACTTTTTGGAGTTTATTAGATAAAATCTTAAAAGATTACATTCTCACTGAGCATCTCACAGCTCCTAATGCAGTTCAGGCTGCACATGCACCATCCCCATAGAGTGACTGAGCATGTTCCATCCCAGATCTAGAAACGATAAGCTGGACTCCCCATGGTTACAGTTTCTGGCTGCTGCATGCAGCACCAGAAAGGAAAGAAGGGAGCCTTTTTCTCTTGTGCTTTCAATGACCTGCCTGCTGGCAGCAAGGCAGCATAGAGGAGAAAGCCACCTGATTCAAAAGCAGAGGGGACAAAAGCCTGACTGGGGGAGGATGACAGAGGAAAAGTAGAAGATTGGGACAAGGAGCCTGATGTGACTGGGGCTGGACAAGGAGGGGCTGGGAAGCGAGTAATTGGGATTTGAGGGATAATGGGAACTGTGGGGTGGGGGAGACTAGAAGTGGCTGGGCAAGGAGATTGGGACTGAAAGCCAGAGGGGGTGGGATGAGGAGAAAACTAGTACTATCTGGACTGCATTGAGGGGAGGTACTTGAAATGGAAGATGAATACTGGCAGTTGGATGGGGAGCCTGGAAGTGGAGATGAGGATTTGGTAGGGCAAAGAATATGAGACTAGGTAGAGGAGCTGAGGTGGGGAGGAGAGAGAACTAGGACAAGGACATGTTGGAGGAGGGGATGGGGAAGAAAGATCTAGGCCCACTAGAGATCACTCCCCTCCGGAGCCAGAAATGGAACCCAAGATTCTCTCATTCCTTTGCTGTCAGCAAATATCTGTGAAACCCACTGGCAAAATGTGCCATTCATCCCCCCTTAGTGATGGTTTGCATGCAGGATGACATACTACTGCTATCAGTTACTCCATTAGCTCACGTGGCAGAGGCCAGGATGGTGAACCTAAAGGTTCCAATTCTGCTTGTGAACCATGGGGGTTTCAGTATGATGTCACTTGATGTAGTTTTTGTTTATTTACTTAGCTGCCTTTTTTTAAGGTAATTACACATAAAATCTACCTTAAAAGAACATCAAGTTTGCAAAGTAAAGCATTCAAAAGTTAGGAAATGCCAGAATTATGGTTGCCTGTGCCAAACTTAATTTGATCCATTTGTGCATATCATTACACACTACTTTGCACTCAGCTTAACACGAGCTTCCTGTTTTACACTATGGTTAAAAAGACTGATGTGATCCTTGGATGTATAAACAGAAATATCAACTAGGAGTTAGGGAGGTTATATTACCTCTGCATTTGTCACTGGTGTGACTATTCCTGGAATACTGTGTCCAGTTTTGGGGTCCAGATTTCAAGAAGGATGTTGATAAATTACAGAGGGGTCAAAGAAGAGCCATTGGAATGACTAAAGGATTGGAAAAAGTGCCTTATAGTGAGACTCAGGCAGCTCGATTTATTTAGCTTAAGGGATGACAATCAAAAAATGATAAAAGAGGGATCTTCCATCTAGCCGACAGAGCTAAAGGAAATAAGGGTGCACATTTTAAAATGGAGTTAACTTGTTATTGGAACAATTTACCAAGGATTGTGGTGGATTTGAAATCACTGGAATTTTTTAAATCAAGATTGTATGTCTTGCTAAAGGATGTGCTCAAGTTCAAACATAAATTAGTTCAGGAAAACCCTATAGCCTGTGTTATGCAGGAGGTCAGATTAGATGATCAAAATGGTCCCATCTGGCTTTATAATCTATTAATTGAACATTATCATAATCACAGAATCATAGGACTAGAAAGGACCTTGAAAGGTCATCTAGTCCAGTCCCCTGCACTCATGGCAGGACTAAGTATTACCTGGACCATCTCTGACAGGTGTTTGTCTAATATGCTCTTAAAAGTCTCCAGTGATGGAGATTCCACAACCTCCCCAAGCAATTTATTCCAGTGATTAACCACCCTGAGAGTTAAGAAGTTTTTCCTAATGTTCAACCTAAACTGCCCTTGCTGCAATTTAAGCCCATTGCTTCTTGTCCTATCCTCAAAGGTTAAGGAGAACAATTTTTCTCCCTCCTCCTTGTAACAACCTTTATGTACTTGAAAATTATCATGTCCCCTCTCCGTCTTCTCTTCTCCAGCCTAAAGAAACCCAGTTTTTTCAATATTCCCCCATAGGTCATGTTTTTTAGGCCTTTAATCATTCTTGTTGCTCTTGTCTGGACTTTCTCCAAATTGTCCACATCTTTCATGAAATGTGGCACTCAGAATTGGACACACTACTCCAGTTGAGGCCTTATAAGCGCAGAGTAGAGCAGAAGGATTACTTCTTGTGTCTTGCTTACAATACTCCTGCTAATACATTCCAGAATGATGTTTGCTTTTTTTTGTAACAACGTTACATTGTTGACTCATATTTAGCTTGTAATCCACTATGACCTCCATATCTCTTTCTGCAGTACTCCTTCCTAGGCAATCATTTCCCATTTTGTATGTGTGCAACTGATTGTTCCTTCCTAAGTGGAGTACTTTGTAATTGTCCTTATTGAATTTCATCCTATTTATGTCAGACCATTTTTCCAATTTGTCCAGATCATTTTGAATTGTAATCCTATCCTCCAAAGCACTTGCAAACCCTCCCAGCTTGGCATTGTCCGCAAACTTTAGAAGTGTACTCTGTATGCCATAACCTGAATCATTGATGAAAATATTGAACAGAACCAGACTCAGAACCAATCCCTGTGGGACCCCACTCATTATGCCCTTCCAACATGACTGTGAACCATTGGTTACTCTCTGGGAATGATTTTTTTCCAACCAGTTATGCACCCACCTTATAATAGCTCTATCTAGGTTGTATTTCCCTAGTTTGTTTATGAGAAGGTCATGCGAGACAGTATCAAAAGCCTTACTAAAGTCAAGATATACCACATCTACCGCTTCCCTCTCCCCTCACTCCATCCACAAGGCTTGTTACCCTGTCAAAGAAAGCTATCAGGTTGGTTTGACGTGATTTGTCTTGACATATCCATGCTGACTATTATTTATCACCTTATTATTTTCTAGGTGTTTGCAAATTGATTGCTTAATTATTTGCTCCATTATCTTTCTGGGTACAGAAGTTAAGCTGACTGGTCTATAATTCCTCGGGTTGTTTAATTCACTGCACCCATTCAAAATTCATTTTTTACAGAGGTATTTAAATGAGTGTGGCATATTCTAATGTCAATAAGGCCTGACTAGATATGCATTTGGTCACATGGCACTTTCATGTAACTTTGAAACATGAGACGTACCAATGGCCTGTTTACTCATGTCCTGACATAGCTTGCTATTCTGACAACATGGATCTCTGACGTATGTGTAAAATACATTGTATGGTGAATATTAAGACAAATACAAACAAACACAAATCCTGCTGATAATAAAATATTGCCAATTTGATCTTTTAAATTAAAAGAAGCACCTATTAAGAAAGGCTATAAACAATAGATTTAGAATTGAAGTCTGCTCTTGTTCATGCCCATGCCATCTCATCAATGTTAATAGTGGTGCATGGGAGTAATTGATAGCAAAATGTGGCTGTTAGACCTTGAAAGACTTAAATAAGCTTTTTTTTTAAACTTACAGGCCAGCAAAAAAGCAGCTGAAACTGATAAAATATAATTTATATTGTTACACTCAGAATATCGAGTAGTGGGTTGTTGTTTTTTCTTAAAGTGGGTAAAAATTGTTCCCATATTGAAGCCTTGGCATACAACTAAGTTTTAACCTCGGGAGATATTTGTATTGGTAAGAAAAGCCCTGCTAGCCTCTTTCTCCACACCCCCACCTTTTTTCCTTTCCTTTTTCTTTTTTTCTTAAAGCATGGAAATGCTAACATTAACTCTAGTGATGCAAAAAGCATTATAGTAAGTATGGGGCCTGCCATTGTGGCAACCTAGTGACATCAAGAAAGGGGGCATTTTTATGTTCCAAGTTCGCTCTCTTTTAAACTGGGATGCATCAGAGCATTATGGGCTCTTACTGTGTTTGTTTAAAAGATATGGGCTCAGCCAGAGTGTTGTTTTAAACTGGAGCGTTTTATTAAACCTTTACCATAATAAAAAACAAAAACCAGAGCGTATGCAAACCCCACTGCTAGAGTGTCCCCTAGGTGTATCAAACAATTTGGCTGAAACTACCACCTGCTTCCCAGAATTGTCCCCTTTGACCTTTTCAGCACAGTTCCAAACCTTTAAAGGGACAGGGGGCAGGAAAAATATAGCACACAGTTCTATATTCTGTATTCCATACAGTTCTTTTACACACGAACACTCCCTCTCTCTTTCTCTCTCTCTCACTCTCATCTATGAGTGCTACACTATAAGCTACCCACTAGGGTCACAAAATCTCAGTTAAAACCTAGAAACCAGTGCACATTTTTCTGCAAGCAATAGAAACCAGGTTCTTTAGCAAAGCAAGTCAGGAGCTCATGAATAAATAATAACAGTTAATGAATAATTTAAGTTTAGTGTTAGGTGCTTCAAATATCCATGAAACAATAAAATGTGACCATTTTAAATGTGACCGTGTGCCATACAATGGTGATGTGGGGTTAATGTTCTGTTTTTTGGAAGATTCTCTGATATCTTAGACTGAAGATGTCAGAATGGGTGTATAAAACCATGTACAGGGTTTGGCAGAGACTAAGGGAGTTAAGCTCCTGCCCTGGAGGTAGGGAAGGGACCTTGGCCTTTCCCCAAGGTTTTGTTTTTAGCTGAACTGCCAATCATGGAGTAAAGGGCTGCAAGGTGAAGCTGATTAAGGTATTAAAGCCATGCAAAAAACTACTGGGACCTTTTAGGTTTCCCTTGATGTACATTGTGGGGGGATAGGGCAGAAGAGGGTTTCCATGCTTTCCTTTCTGGGGAGGGATGGTCTTACTACACAGAGCAGGGCAAAAGGTGGATCTGATTGATCTTTGCGCCATTCAACGTAACTCATTACAATTATTTCTAGAGGTGTTTTCAGTGATTGAGATTTCAAGCTCACATAGTGTAAAATCTGGTCTCTTGTGGACGTTGAGCCTGGCTGGTTTTCAAACCTGATATGAAGATGGGGCCACCCATCCACACAGTAGTTGTTCTGTACTGAAGAATCACAAAGTAGATACTTTGACTGCCATGGCAAGTGCTTCAGCTAGAGATGGATTTGAATGAAAATGCCAGACCTGAACATTGCCAGTCTTTAGGGATCTTAAGATCTGGATCATAGAACAGACAAGATCAGCACACTAATAACTACATGTAGTGTATTATTCCTCATTAATTTTTTGGCTAAAAGTGGGAGGTCTCCTTTTTATTTCAGTTCAAGATGCCCATCAAGAAAAAGCACTTGCTCCTTAACATCTATGACTTCTTATTACTTTGACTAATTCAGCAGAAAAACCCTTCTTTCACTCCTACATTAAACTGGCAAAATTGGAAGGGACTTTAATAAAGATAAAGCTAACATTCCTTTTTGTAAAAGGTTGGCATTATTTCTAAAACTAAAATTATTAAATTAAGGGTTACACATAGTTTAAAACGTAGTATTGTTGGAAAGAAGCTACAGTTTTTCTCATGGCCATTCCTACTACAGCAAAATGTCCTACTTAGGAAGTATTTCCCTTACTTTTAGTAGGTTTGAATCACACCTTTAGTGAATATCATGAAATAGGTGAGATGCTCCGTGTTTAGGGTGGGAAGAGGGAGTATGGAAAGAAATCTCTTTTCTCTGTCTAGGCATGGGTGAATGCTACTCATGAAGAAACTTGTACCAAGGAAAGTCAGAGTAGGAACTCCCCTTCCATCAGAGCTCCAGTTACCGTGCCCTGAGAGATAAAATGGAAAAGTGCAGAGCTGGTGTCTCTTGCTTCAGAAAATGCTTAGTACTTCCAAAGAAGAGGTATCTGTGTACACGGGATAGGGTAATAGTTTGCCACCTGTGTACTGCCAAGCTTCTGATGGCAGTGAAGAAGTTCTGCCCATTATTAGTCATTCATTCATTATTGTATTACAGTAGTGCCTAGTCAGCTTTGTTAAGCTGTGGCAATTTTCTTCATGTTGTGCAAGGCACAAAGCCAGTCACCACCAGAGAGCACTTACGATTAATGTAAAACAGAGAAGAACTGAGGCACAAGAAAACCCTGAGTAAAGAACAATCAGGACCATATTTATTTTGATTTCATCTTAGTATTGTCTGACTTCTTGTGTGCAATGTGGAATTAGGCTCCTCCTCCATGCAGTACAGAACATACTTGGGCTACCAAAATTAAGCCACCATGAATTTAGTCCAAACCAGTTTCATGTTCACTTTTATGTATACAAATGCCAAAAACAAAACTCATGACAAGAAACAAGTAAATACAATGACCAGCCGTATTTCTTTCCCTGATGTTGCCTTTACAATTCCAATAGCAGATAAAGCAACTGTTTCAGGGGAAGGAATGAGAAGAACAAGTGCTCTGACACTCTCAAGGACAAATCTGTTGTAAGTGAAGAATTACTGAGGTAGGTAGGAGTTGATCTTTTTCTGCCTCACACCACCGTGTATCAAGAAGAGCTCCACTGGAATCAATGGAGTTACACCAGTGTTAAATATAAGAAAAATCAGGCAGGAATACATCTGTACCAGTCATGTATTACAATATTTGGCAGCTTTACAGGTCCACTTTGTATGTTAGCATTTATACTGGAAAGATCCCATAGTGGTTATTGTAATAGGAAGCTTCAAAATTGACAATCAAGTTGCTGTGTGTGTTTTGAAATGGGAAGTCCGATCTATTTTGAGCTCCCTAGTCCCTGTGTGCCTTGTAACTGATACTTGTAACCTCCCATAACTTAAGCCTGACCCCAGATGTACAGTACCTTCCTTCTTAACTTGTGTAAATTTGTTTTTAAACATTAGATTTAATTTTTAAAAAAGTATATATCTTTTAGAAAAACATCTGATCTTGATTTTAAAATGTCCAGTGATGGACAATCCATCATGACTCTTGGTAAATTGTTCCACTGGTTAATTAACCTCAGTGTTAAAAATTTTCACCTTATTTCTACTCTACATTGTCTAGTTTCAACTTCTAGCAATTGGATCTTGTTATACCTTTATCTGATAGACTAAAGAGCTCTTTATTACCAATTTTCTGTTCCCCAGGTAGGTAGTTGTAGACGATGCTCAAATCACCCATTTTCTCTTCAATAAGCTAACTAAATTGAGCTCCTTGAGCAGGGCTGTCCAGAGTGGGGGCAATTTGCCCCGGGCCCCGCAGGGGCCCCCATGAGACTTTGTCGGGGCCCCTGGAGCGGGGTCCTTCACTTGCTCCGGGGGCCCCAGAAAACTCTCACAGGGCTGGAGCCCCCAGAGCTTCTTCCACCCTGGGTCTTCAATGGCGGGGGGGTCCTTCTGCTCCGGGATGGAAGGACCCCCCACCGCCGAATTACTGCCGAAGACCCGCCACTTCGGCAGTGGGTCCTGCTTCAGCGGTAATTCGGCGGTGGGGGGCCCCTGCCGTGGGTCTTCGGGGCATTTTGGCAGTGGGTCCTGGAGTGGAAGGACCCCCCGCCACCAAATTACCACCGAAGCAGGGGCCCCCTGCCATCAAAGACCCCAGGCCCCCTGAATCCTCTGGGCGGCCCTGTCCTTGAGTGTACTATTGTAAGGCATCTTTTCTTTTAATCATTTTCACAGCTCTGCTCTGAACCTTCTCCAATTTATCAACATCTTTCTTGAAGTGTGGACAGCAGAATTGAACACAGGATCCCTGTGGTCATCGCATCAGTGGCAAATGCAGAGGCAATATAACCTCCCTATGCCAGTTCAATATTGCCTTGTTTATACAGCCCTGGATCACATTAACAATTTAGCCAAAGTGTTCCACTAGGAGCTGATTATTTGCTGTAACCCCCACATCTTTTTTCAGAGTCACTGCTTCCCAGGAGAGTCCCCCATTCAGTAAGTATGGCCTAAATTCTTTGCTCCTAGATGCGTAGAACGTTATGTTTGGCCATATTGAGACACACATTGTTTGTTTGTATGCAGCTTACCAACCATTCCATATTACTTCTATGTCAGTGACCCATTCTCTGCATTATTTACCACTCCCTCAATCTTTGTGTCATCTTCACACTTCAGTGGTGACTGTGTTTTCTTACAGCTTACTGTTGTTTTTGTTCTTTTAAATAGCACAGGGTCAAGGACTGATCCCTGTGGGACTCCCCCAGAAACACACCCCTATATGATAGTTCCCCATTTACAATTAATTTTGAGACTTATCAGTAAGACTTTTATCCATTCATGTGCACCATGTTGACTTTGTTCCATTCTGGTTTCCTAATCAAAATATTCTGCAAAATCAAGGGAAATGCCTTGCAGAAATCTATGTATGGTAAATCCACGTTACCTTTCTTAACCAAACTTGTAATCTCATCTAAAAAGAAGTAAAGCTAGTTTGACAAGATCTGTTTTCTATAAACTTATGTTGATCATCATTTATTATATTACCCTTTGTAATGGTTTTATTAATTGAGTCCTGTATCAACCATTCCATTATTTTATCTGGGATGAAGGTCAGGCTGACAGGCCTATAATTACTCAGGTCATTCTTTTTATCCTTGTTAAATGCTGGCACAACATTAGTTTTATTCCAGTCCTTTTGAACTTTCCTAGTATTCCAAATCTTATTTAAAATTAACATTAGAAGTCCTGAACATGCCTCTGACAAATCTTTTAAAACTTTTGGATGCAAATTATTAGAAGATGCTCATTTTAACGATGTCTAACTTTAGTAGCTATTTAGTTACCATTGGAATGGGAAGTATTTTCATCCTAATATGAATACATCACCTGTCTTTTTCCCAGACAGAAAGCACAGAAATATTTATTGAACATTTATGCTTTTTCCTGTATTATTGACAATTCTACCATTTCCATCTAGTAATGGACCAATACCATTGTTAGGATTCATTTTGTTCCTGATGTACTTTAAAAATTCCTTATTGTCCTTAACGCTGCTGGCCACTGATTTATCTTTGTGCCCTTCTGCTTCTCTCATCAGTTTTCTTCAATTTCCAACTTTAAATTAATATTGATTGTTATCAATTTCCTGTTTGCTGTACATCTGAAATCCTCGGTTAGAAGGCATTATAGACATATAAAATATTTTACTTATTAAATCATCACTATTTTGGTTTTCAGATGAGTCTGGACATTTCACAAGAAGAACCTCTCCTTTGATATTTCTGCTGGTACTTTGCTCTCTGGAGGTTGGAAATGCCATTGTCTCATCACAGAAATATTTCTTTCCTTGGACTCCACATTTCAGTGAAATAGGGAAAAAAGCAAGCCAACTTTCAAACCTCACCAAAGGTTTGTTGGAGTTCTGAGTTAAATCTCTCATAAATCAGTTCAATAATCAATTCTTCTCAGAGTGTTAAGGGTCCACCTCTATAGCAGGATGTGCCTATGTCTCTGTCTTCTTGCCCCAACAGAACCTGCACAGACTCTACTTGTTGTGCATTCACAGTGCCATTTATTTTGAATTCCCTGCACTACACTACAGCCCCTGTTCAACAGTCTATTTACAGTATCTTCTGTGCTATTGGCACTCTCATCAAGACATGAGGCTAACAGAGTTCTCCCTTCCCCAAGACCTCTGTGTGACTGGACTCAAATAGCCTGGTTTCTCTCTCTCTCCCTCTACCCAGCACTTCCTGCCTGTGCCTCTTTATCAGATTTGGGCTGGTGGGCTAATTGGCTCTTTATCCCACCCAGCCCACCAGCCTGATTATCTAATTATCTCAATCACCTTTCTCTGGGGAATTAACATCTAAGTGATCAGAGTGCAGGCTCACCTGTTCACTCCCTGAAGTCTGTCACAGCCTCCTAAAAGCTTTTTGCTTCCTATTTTCTTTGGAGCACTATTGGCTGCCTTCTGATTCTCTGCTGTGATATTGAGCCCCAAGGAATAGCCCATTCACTCATGCAGTCTGATCTTCCATTACATTATCTCATCCAAATGATGCAAAGTTAATTCATTACACAACTGAAAAAGCCTGCAAAATTCATGCATAAAATGTTCTTTGTTGTTTTTAACTTTGAAAAAATATATATATTCAAAAATCTTTCCATTTTGTAATTATGTTGAAAGAAATACAAAAGCTTTGGCAATTTTCTAAGTGCCTGAGGGTTCTGTTCTATCACCAGAGATCCAAGGGGCTCCTTGACACACGTTTATATTATAATAGATCAGACTTTTTGCCTGGGATCTGACTGAATGATTCACCAGAAATTCATCAGGGTTAGAAAATGAATTAATTTCTTTAAGTCATAAGGATCTGTGTCCCAAAAGGGTTGAACACTTTTGCTAACAGAACCGTTAGCTCACTTCAGAAGGGCCCATGTAAAGGGCTTGTCCTGGGAAGATAGAGTTTTTTCCTTCTTTTTTAAAAGTGGACAGGGCATGTTTGGATGCTGTATCATGTTTAGTTAGACAATTGGTTGCCATAATGTTTCATTTCCCTTCATTCTCTTCATTCAAATAACTTATTTTAAAACGTGACCAAGTTAGATCTAAATTGTGGCTTTGCCATAAGCCCTGCGTGAGGGACAGCACACAGTTGAGCTGCCCCAAGAGTGAATTGGACCAGCTTGTAACAACCTCCACATATGTTCTAGGCAGAAAACAATCAATGCCAGCCCAATGCCTAGTAATGTTTGCTACCCCCACTGTGCTAGATCAGCTGCAGTGGCTGATGTGTTGTGGGGACTGAGCCAAGGCTTCACCTTCTTACTGTTCCTGTTCGCCCCCTGCAGGAGAGGTAGTGATATCCGTGTAGAAGCTACTAGACCTCTTCCACTGCAGTTCATGACACTTCCCTGTGATAGCTCAGTGTTTGTCCTCTAGTCACTATCCAATAGTACTAAAGTTAATCTGTCAGTTTTGTCCCTGGTTTAACTCCGCTGAAGTCACTTGAGTTATACTAGGGACAAATATGGCTCATTGCCTCTACTTTTTCTTTTCAAATTTACAGATACTGCAAGCAATGTTCAAAAAACACATGAGATATTAGTCGCTTTATTTATGTAATGTCTTGGATTCCAAAGCATTTTGTTTTTATGAAGGGGAGGGTTAATAACTACTATATTAAGGTTGTCTAACACTAACATTTTTTTCTGGTTTATTGTAGAACTCCATCTCTCCATATTTGTAGCAGGGTTGATGTTTGTTAGGAGCAGGGCTGGCTCCAGGCCTCAGCGCGCCAAGCGTGTGCTTGGGGCGGCATGCTGCCGGTTGCCAGGAGGGCGGCAGGTGGCTGCGGTGGACCTCCTGCAGGTGTGCCTGTGGAGGGTCCGCTGGTCCCGCGGCTCCAGTGGACCTCCCGCAGGCGGCCCTGCGGAGGGTCCGCTGGTCCCGCGGCTCCGGTGGAGCATCCTCAGGCATGCCTGCGGGAGGTCCACCGGAGCCGCGGGACCAGCGGACCCTCCGCAGGGCCGCCTGCAGGAGGTCCACCGGAGCCGCGGGACTGGCGAGCAGCAGAGCCCTCCCCGCGGCGTGCCGCCGTGCTTGGGGCGGCAAAATGGCTAGAGCCGGCCTTGGTTAGGAGAGACATTATTGAGTGCATATTATAATTATATTAGCACAGGGAACCCTGATTTATCAAATGATGTAGCTTTCATAAAATTAGAATTTCAGAATATTAAGGGTAACTTCAGTTATATAGAGTCAACAGGCCCTAAGTCTAGACAGCTCGGCAGAGTTGATTAGAGGTGCTTTAACCTATCAGATCTGTATGAGGTGATCCTTACACCTTTATGGAATCTCATTGAAGTCAGTGGTGCTTCTAGATTAACTGGACTTCAGTTAATTGGGATTGCACCATACATGTATGTGCATGTTTTATGGCCAAGAGCTTAAACTTTGTTTGGATGAAAAAATGAAAAGTTGTGTATCAATGTCATCTTTGTCTAAAGAAAACATATATTCAGGCTGAAATATCACCATGCAATTTGGCATAAATAATCAAAATGAGCTGTGTCTATTCTATAGAAGCAGGTCAAGACTGAAGTACACTGGCAGACTCAGGTTCAGAAACCTACTAATTGCTTGTTAGAACTGTATAAGACGTGCTAGTTTTTGTTTGCATAGGCTTTGTAAAGCAAAACTGTTGAGGTATGTTTTTAGAGTTTTGCTGCCTATGAATTTAGGGTTTTCTAGCTTCTGCAGAGTTGAATTTGGGGTGTCATAAACTCCAGGCTCAGTGATGCAGAGTGACTATCCTTGCTGGTCCTACTTCAGCAGGGTGATGAGGAGGGGATGCCCTGGTTCTAGAAGCACCTGTTTGATTCCCCCTAACCAAAGAATGCATGAAAGGACATTGGGCCTCGCAACTGCTCCAGAAGACATTGGAGCCTGAGGTTGTTGCAACCCAGTGAGTGTTCCTCCTAGAGGCCGTTCAGAGGAAGAGGATGCCAGGCCACGGGGGTAGTATGACAGGGCAGCAGGTGGGTTTGGCCAGTCCAAATCTTCTTTAAATTTCACGGTAATGTCTCAATCCAATCTACAAAACTCTCACTCAGGTTTGCTACTCTGGTTGCCGGATTCATGTAACCCTCATGGGATTTGCTTTGTAACAAAGATGTAATCAGTGCTAGTTTTCTGTTGCCCTGTGAAACAGTCAGATAGCCCTACAATTTGCCATTACTGTCACTTGCTATAACCAGCCCTAATGATCTGACATTTTCTTTGTAAGACAGGTCATTTCCATGACACATACAACAAGCAAACATTTTCTTGTAAGAAAAAACAACAAAAAACCCACCCAAGCCTCCACTATATGTTTTAAATATTAAAACAATACACAGAGCTAAATTTTCTTAACAATTAACCGAGCAACTTCCCTTAGCAATAATGGAAAAATTTGTATCTAATTCGCTACACATACTGTGCCATAAATGAATCCCATAAAATACAAATAAGTTCTCCCTAAGCACCTGTAAACTCTTCCTAATACTTAACATTTATTTACACTTGAATGTAAATAAATTTTAAAATTCCATCATGAGTTTGGTGATCTTTTCTGTATACATACTGGATACATGTGAATAAATAAATGTAGTCCAACTTTAGTAATTCTGGGTCACTGAGAACGAAAATGATGCTTACAATTGTTGATTGGCTCTAGTTTTCAAGATATGCTATTGGGTAAGTATATACGACCCTTGACTTGGGAATGGCGGAGGATAAGTGAGTTATAAAGGGAAGGGATCTCAATTTAAACCAGAAATGACTAAAATACATCTTTGACTGGATCTGTGAATAAATCTATGACTGGGTTTGGACAGTACTTGCTTTTTAGACAAAACAATGAATGATGCAATCTGAAGCTGGTATTGCGTCATACATGATATGAATTGCATCATGTTATTCCTAGAAGTCATGGATGATGCAATCATAACAAAGCTTACATCACTCTGCTGAACAAATTGCCCTGTATCAGCTCTAGAAATCATACAGTGTCATGCTCTCTTCTTTGTCAGTATTTGATTTTGCAAAGGGACACACTTCTGTTTAGCCAAAGTGAGCAGAGATGCCTCGTGCTTGTGTGAACAGTGCAGATAACTTCTGCTATGTTTGTGGTGAAGTGATTTTTGCATCACAAAAGCGCAGTCTAAGCACTATGGTTAAGAAAGCCTATCACCTTTCTTTTGGCTGCAAAATTGGAGATCAGGACAAGAGATGGGCCTCACACATATGCTGCAAGACTTGTGCAACAAATCTTCACCAGTGGTTGAACAGGAAAAGGAAATCTATGCCTTTTGCAGTGCCAATGATTTGGAGAGAGCCAATAGATCATACCAGCAATTGTTACTTCTGCATGGTGCCTCCAGTTGGGAAAGGTGTGTCAAAGAAGAAAAAGTGGACTGTGCATTATCCAAACATTCCATCAGCTGTATGCCCAGTACCCCACGGAGAAGGACTGCCGGTCCCTGATGCACTAGAATCATTCTCACTTGAGTCAGACGAGGAAGAGAAAGAGGATGAAACTTCTGGTCCTGAACCATCAATGTCACAGGACCCACATTTTCTTCCATCCTCCTCCTCTGAACCACACCTCCTAACACAAGGTGAACTGAATGACCTTGTCAGGGATTTGGAACTACCCAAGAGTAAGGCAGAGCTGTTGGGCTTCAGACTACAGCAGTGGAATCTCCTGGCAGGCTATCAGGGCAAATGGAACCCATCAATGCTTGCAGACTATTGCTGGACAGTGACAAGAGATGCTCCATTTAATGAATACAAGAGACAAGCCAAGAAGCGCCGAGTAGACACTGAATAGGACTAAACTATGTACAGAATAGTTTTTTGCCTTTTGTTTCATAATACATTTTATTTATATAACCCTTTTGCTGATTTTTAAAGTGTTACATAAACAGGACAGGTGAAATATCATCATGTAAAGCAACCATAAACGCATGAAAAGACCTAGGTTTACAATTTATGATTAAAACTCTACTATCTACACAATATACATAGACATAAAATGTAAAAACTTAAATATCTTAGAAACAGTAGCCAATCAGTTGTTTTAATTGTCATATTTGAATTCAGCACACCAAAATACATAATAAATATCACATTTTATCTCTGAAGCAGACGACTTCTCAAATTGTAGACCAGTGATATTTATAATGTACTGCATGTGAGGAAGTGATATCCATATGATGAAATGCAAAGCAAAGTGATACACTGCACTGATCATGCAACTTTGAATACCTCCCCTCCCGTTTGGTCACTTATCTCATTCTCCTGGAACTATTTCTAACTGTTAAACAGCTTCAATAACCTGCCATGTTCCTTCGGTATAGCTCATGGACCAAGTCAGTGAAATACAAAGCTAACGTTGCTCCAAATTTAAGTAGTTTATATATATCAGCAAACAGTCATGATCTTAATTTCCTTATAGCCTCATCCTACAATGTGATCTGACAATATGAGCTCTGCGCCTGGGTGGAGTCCCATTGTTTTCAGGGGAACTATGCGTAGTGTCTACGCTCAGATATCACATTACTGGGTTGGGCCTTAATATGTATGTAGTATGTTTACCATGGGCTAGATTGTGATCTGATGTGTACCACTGTTTAAGGATTGGTGTTTAAGATACACCCACCTCTGTTAAGGAAGATTTATGACTTCCTCTTACTTCTGGCATTGACAAATAGTTGAAATCACAAATGTAGCCCTTGTATATAATAAATGTATGCTTGATATGGAGATTAAATTAGTCATTGGCTGTATGAAACAGAGACTTTTTAGTCCTGTTTAAAGTGCATTCTCAAATCAACTTGAACTATGAATTTTCTCTGACTCCTCCACAATATTTTTGTCTCTCTGCTGAACAGCAGCAAATGTTATAAGTTGGTTTTTCACTGGAGGAAAAGTTAGTGATGCAGAGTTTCTTAGTAAATTTCTTTATTTACACTATATACCAGTCCATGAACAGAAATGATCACACACAGCACATAGGCAGCCCACTCTTGCAGGAATCTCAACCCAAACAGCGAATGGGTGCTTCACAGGAAACAATTTTGCACCAAGAATTGAACCCATTTAGAGTCTTTGAGAAAGAAAGGAGGATAGCAAAATTCCTTACTCTTTGCCAGATATTCCCCTCTCCGCTTCCTGAATACAGCATTTCTTCAGAGAAACTGTACACTGCTCACACACTAAGAATGTACAAGACTACTTGTAATGGCGCCATCTGGTGCTTCCTGATGTAACCCTATGTATCTCTACACACACACTCAGTCATATATATAAAATCACATTATAAATGAGCTTGTGACAGTGTGTTCCTAGACATACCAGTACTATTTACATGAGATGATAAAATGGCTTGGAGCTCTAATACAATAGGTATCAGTCTTGCCCAGGGCAGGTTGGTTTATACAATTCTGTCTGAATCTACTTTAATTTTTCTTTCGGTGCTCTGGTACAGAACCAACACACATATAATTCAATTCACTACTACTTTACCCTTCAGTTAGAACAAACCAACGGTAAGCATACAAAGGCCACTGTGATGGTATCTCCTTTGATCTTCAGCTTGCTCAATCTACTTCCTACTGTGCTGGCTCCCAATTTCATTTTTATAGTTAAGTAGTTTGGACATCATTAAAAGAACTGTGTCTGGAGGCAGTGATATGGCACTGATCAGTTTGTCAAATAATTCCATAAAAAGTTCACAGTTCTACCCTGATATGATATGGAGAAAATGTCTCATTAAAAATAACTTTTGTAAAATACATTTCCCCATTTCAACAAAAAAAAAAGAGAAAAAGAATAATTTCTGAGATGAGCTCTGTCTGTCTTAATGCATCATCTTTTAATCTCCACTATTTCCTCCTTGTGCCATTTACTGCAATCTATTAATATTTTGTTCCTCTGATTTTCGTAGTGGTTTCAAAATCTGTCATTTTTTTGGCTCTACAAGCAAAGGGCCAGACTGTGACACAGGTGGGGGCATTACGTGGAATAAGAATACCCCTTATGTCCGTGCTTGGGTTACCTCAGGGTTTCTCAGACATGGGTCGCTGCTTGTGTAGGGAAAGCCTCAGGGGGCGGGCTAGTGTGTTTACCTGCCTTGTCTGCAGGTCTGACCGATCGCGGCTCCCATTGGCCGCGGATCACTGCTCCGGGCCAATGGGAGCCGCCATCAGCCAGAGCTGCGGACGGGGCCGGTAAACACACCGGCCCGGCCTGGCCTGCCAGGGACTTTCCCTAAACAAGCGGCGATGCCTGTTTGAGAAACCCTGCTCTGTATGTCAGCCTGAAATATGTACATGCAAGTTCATTTCTATTCTCTGTCATGGATGCACAATAATTTGTGGGCACTGATATTTGATATTTATACTTCCAGTTGGGCTGAGATTCACTTTGCCTTATGGAGACACAATCTATTCCTGTATTTTTGCACTTGCAAACATGAATTGGTGGTGTGGTTCTGATTATTTACCCTGTTATTTGATTGTATTCACAGTCAAGCAGCCAGAGACTCAGATTTACCACCACAATTTGATGGCTTACAATTTGTGCTAGTGCAAACTATGCCCTCGCCCCCCATACAGTGGAGGTGGAGAGGATTCAGAAGTGATTTCTAAAAGATGGCTCAGGTGAGTCTACTCCAAATTATTGGTTGTATGGTGCAAGTCCTGAACACCGCACTGGACCCAGTTAAATTCCGAGTATGAGAGAGCAGTGTATGGGGCACATAACACACTCCCAATATTAGATAAAGTTGCAGTCTGTTTCTTAAATCCTTCCCATGTGTCTATCATTCATTTGTCTGCAGGTACTGATCAAAGGGCTACTGCCCTTCTGAAAACTTACTCAAGCTGCAAGTAGGGTGACCAGATAGCAAATGTGAAACATCAGGACAGGGGGTTGGGGGTAATAGGTGCCTATATAAGACAAAGCCCCAAATATCGGGACTGTCCCTATAAAATCGGGACATCTAGTCACCCTAGCTGAAGTTACAACTACTGTTTCTTGCAGGCAATTTGGAATTTAAATTATTTTATTTGTGCTCACAAATGTTTGTCAATGCAAAACTATAGGACATAAATGACTGCTAAATTTGGGAAGAATATAGAGGCTTGGTTCAGACATAATTGAAAATTTGGCCTTTTAAAGCACTCGTGCACTAAAATTCATACCTGTTTTGTTTGTTAGATGGAAAATCATAGGTTTGAAAACATCAGGAAATTAAACAAAGTAATAGAATAGTACATGTCCAGCATAGGATGAGGAGCTAATGAACATCAAAAATTAAATAGTACTACAGTTAGAACTGGTCTGCAGATAGTTATTTTCACTTTTTAGTTAAAATTCTTCACAAGACTGATAATTCAGGATAGTTCTATTGGTATTAGATATGTAACTCGATGGATAATCCCCAGCCCGTGCCTCTAAGCAGGTTTCATTCACCTGTCAGTATCCTATATGAATCAGCACCAATCTACAGCCTTCTACATACGGATTAAAGTACAAAGTGATGTATACAGTCACTTTCCCTCCCTGAGAAAAAATAGTGAGACAAAACCACAGAGAATACCTATAGCCCTGGTCCTCTCTTAAAATAATAGATGAAAAAGGAAATTTGAAAGCAAAAAGAAAAGATAAAGAAGCATCAGCCGCTCAAACCCCTTAGGTATTATACCTTCCAGTGTGCACCATCTGACTGACACACTTCTCCATATGCTGAGGAGGAGAAAGTACTATTCCCAACTAACCCACAATTATGCTTTCATTATTTCTTTTTAATCTCCTCAGAGTTCCCAAAGGGCCTTATATTTGGTTAGATAAATGTCCCTGCAACAGACCAACTTAGAAAAATCCTTGAGTCTTTAAAAAAAAAAATCATGTTACGTTTAGTGTAATTGTTTTCTAAACTAATTTTATCTCTCAGATACTTTCCTTCTTGTTCTAACACTAAAATAAATTATTTTGAGCATTCCTTTCCTTTTCTCTACATAATGTTTAAAGAATTGTTGGGATGATAGGTTACCAGAATCCTAAATGATGGATTTTTTCCACTTCTGTTTTAGAGGCCTATTTAATTTATTGGTGTAGTGATTTTTAGTTGTAATACAAACTAGGGGCCTACTCTTGTTCCTATTGAATTACTAACTAAATATCCATTGAAATCAGCAAAGAAAGAGTGGATTCTAACCATTGCATTTAATGTATTTTGTTTATTTCATACTCAGTTCCATGCAGAACTAAGTGAGATAAAATGTAATAAAGTATTTTGACTGACTATTCTGTGTGTAAAGTTGTTATGCTTGGTGTCCAAAGTATAAGTAGTATAGTATTAATATAGTGAGATTATGTCTTACTCCTACATTACCTTTTGATGTCGTATTTTGCAAATTGTTCTGTGTAGTTATTTTGTTATGGTTACATTGTAAATGTCATTTTGTGATAAGATACTGGGAGATGTATATAATGACTTAGAATAAAGTTTATGGAAGAATCATAAATAAGAAATTAAAATGTTATACATTGTAATGGGTTTTTTGCATCATTTTCTGTGCCACCTGTCTTATTTGTTTAGCTTTGAAATCCTCTTTCGCATGCATGTTAAACTTTCCTTTAAAAGTTAATGTAGTGCTTAAGAAGGGTGCTAGATGGGCAGGACTGAAGTCTTTTCCCTCTGTCTACTCTGCACCATAAGCAGTGTCATCATAAATTCAGATTGTTGCTTGCTGGTGTAGGCTTGATTTGTAAAGGTACAGAGCACATGCAGCTCTTGTTGATTTCAGTGGGGGAACTGGGGCTATTTAGCACCTCTGGAAGTCAGGTCATATGCCTTTAACCTGTTTTTTAAAAGCCTTTACTACGTATGAGAGGGTCCATCAGTCTCTATGCCCATTCAATTCTAGGCTTCTGTCAAAGCTGCTCTGAAAGTTCCCAGCTAATACCAGCTATGATTATATGTTTTGTGCTATGGGTAATAGGGAACAGATGGGAAAACCACCTAAAAGTGATCAATAGTAGCAACTTTCTCACTACAGTCTCAAGCTCAATTTGAATGAGTCAGTGATCTACAGGAGAAAAACTCTATAGGTTCGCACCAGTCTCCTGATCAGTTAGTCCTCTTAACACCTGATATTTCTAACATCAGAATGAAAATGTTGGGAATAAAATCCCAAATGGACTATTTGCACACAGCTATGTTCAAAACCCCCAAAAGATGCACCCAATATTGACTATAATAAATGTGTGTGATACAAAAAGTACAGTAGCAGTTGTGACATACTGCAAAGATCACATTGCTGCACTGCCAAAAATTAAAAGGAAAAAAAGAGGCAAGATTGTGGTTGTGCTGTTAACTGGAAACAAGAAAGCACTTCTGCTCTGAAACAGGGTCATATGCAATGTTTTACTGTGGCTTATGGATGAAGCCTGCATAGTGATACATAATAGACTGGGGAAAAGTGTTGAAAATAGATCCGTGAATGGTAATTTGAAAAATAAGTTGCCAGTTCCAATAACATTCTCAAACCCACATCTTACAAAACATTTATGCTATTTTTGTAACATTATGAAATTCATCAAAAACACAGCCAACTTTGAAAGCAATACAACAAAATTCAGGTTTCCAGTTCTGAGCCAGTTTATGTCTTGGGGGGTGGGAAGGGGGAACCCAAAACCTCTTTCATTGCAACACAAAGTTTTTAATAAGTTCTTTAATGAAAGTAGTCAGAAGATATCAGTAATCTTCATATTTAATTAAGAATAATTGTCTTAATATGGTGTTTTTCTGTGTTGTACACAGGTAAAATTTGTTTTAACTTTGGTACTGAATTCAAGTTGTAATTTTAAGTGTTTGAAAGAATTGTTCTCCATTTAAATATATAATGAAATAAAGAAATACAAGTAAGTAAAATCAAGACTTGTTTATCAGACCATAAAGGTATTTTAAACTCTATTGCTGACATGTCATGCTGCTTATGAAGAAAGAATCATGCTTGCTCGGATAAAAGAGTGTTTTGCCAACCCACTAATATAAAAGGACAAGCAGTGGACAGTCATTGTTTGTTTCCTGGGGCCCTGGAGGTCCCATAGATCTGACTGCAGACTGGCTTTGTTCAACAAGTCTCTAAGGCACCAGCTCGTTGCCTTGCATGCCCTGCTATGCCAACAGGATATGCTAACAGGGCTGTTTGCCTGAGTGGCAACTAACTCAGACGCACTCAGTGGATAAAGTGAACTGAAATAGTCAGCAGGCATACCCTTGAACAATTTGCTGTCTGGAACTCCTTTGTTCCTCTTTCTCTGTACCGGCTATGTACTGGTACAGTTTTGCCTGCAGAAAACACTCCTTTGAGGTTGCTTAAATTACCTTTTCTTGACAAAGACTAAGGAACATGTTTGCTTTACTCAGAGTTGTAACAGTAAGCATAGACCAGAACTTATTTATTTATTTATTTATTTATTTAATATGCAGTAGTTCCCAAAGATCCTAAAGTTCCCATTATGTTTGTGCAACACTTAGCGCTCAGGAAAACGTGATCTTTGTTCTAAGGAATGTACCCTCTAAAGAATAGTAATTATTAAAATCTAGCTCTTAAAATAGATTAAATGGTTGTAAAAATAAAAACTTATTGTAACTATGTCCAGGGTAAAATTTGCCAAATGGGTTAAGTCCAATTTTTCAAAAGTAATTTAGGCACTTGGAAGCTTAAATCTCATTGGCAAAGACTTAAGTTATTTTGAAGTTTGGATTTGCAGGTTTAAGTTTGTTAGGTTCCTTTGTTATACCTAGTTTTAATTAGTTTTCATTATTTTGACCATTTAAAATCCACTTCTCAAATGTAGATAGTAGCGCAAGCCCACTCCTAACATTCAAGTGACCTTCACCTATTCCCGAAGGTGACCCCTTGCCCATCCTCCCTGCACCGACAGGGATGAGCAATATAAGCAAAATCCTGTCTAGATACAGTTTGCTGATGTCCCCAGCCCTCTGAGTGTCTAACAGTCAGCTCCCTGTTCATTGCTGCTGCTGTTAGTAGGCAAGCCATAAACCCCCTCTGCTGGAGCAATTACTGGTGGAAGGTTGACAGTCAGGAGTGAGATTTGTCTTTTGGGAAATGAGGGGCAAGGAGTTAGGGATTTAAGCTGTTCTCCTCTGCTAATCAGTGATTGGCTGAAGTATGGCCTAGTTGGGGGCAAGAGGCTGTGATGCTACTTTATTATGTTGCCATTTTAAATGTGTGTGTACACAGAGACTTGTTTGGGTGTGCTTCTGAGGACACTTTTAAAGAGCGGAATCTAAGTAAATGATACTATCGGTATGCCTGTGGTAATGCTGGACACTGCAATCACTGAAGGTTTCTTCAGAGCAATGCTAACAATTAGAAAACAACATGTGACTACTGTATATACTATCTTTTTACCGTATCAGAGGGGTAGCCATGTTAGTCTGGATCTGTAAAAGCAGCAAAGAGTCCTGTGGCACCTTACAGACTAACAGACGTTTTGGAGCATGAGCTTTCATGGGTGAATACCCATTTCATCGGATGCATAACATTTACCATGTGTTCATTATCCCTTCTTTATCCAGTGACAACTTCCTTTGCAAGTTCATTCCTACCTCTAGGCTCATTCTAAAAATACATACTGTGAACCAATGCTTAATTAACCACCAGCTTCTCTAGTAACTGCTCACTACAATGTTATTACGAAGGTACTGGTTCTTGGTGCAAATTTTCCCATTGTTAATAAGGCAGACATGTAAAACTCTCTCTTGTTGTTAATGGCTCACACCGTGCTGTTGCTGTGCTGTTTTTCTGGTCATAGTTAAGGAGAGGAAGCATATCACAGTAACTCTTTTGGTAACAATTAAATCTGTGCATTTGGGAAGAAGGTGGAAGACTTAAAGGAGTTAACTGAGAGAGTGCTGCGTGAGGGAAACCAAATCATTTCAAGCATTTTTTGCCTTCGTCATGAGGCAAAACTAGTTTTAAGATTTAGAAGTCAAAGGATCAGCCAATAAGCCATTAACTGTAGATTTTAAAACTAGACTTTTAGCTATCATTATAACTCATGCAGTCTTTTTCTTTAGATTGTTTAAAGCTGCAGCTTTTTAAAAATTAAACAGCTAATGTCAAAATTAACTTTTCAAACCTGTGCATGGAGTTGATCTAATCCAAATTCTATTTAAAGTTGTGCCATGCTGCTGATATTGCAGTTAGTGTTAAGCTGTGTGCCTGTGCATTATGTAGAATATATAATCTTGCCTGGTAGTAGTTTCATGCATTGATATAATTCAGTAAAAGGAAATGAACATATACGAATAATGTTCAAAGATAATTATGCTAGTTTTTCAGCTTAAATACCTTAAAATCTGCAAAGACAGCTCATAGACAAAGGGGACACTAGTAAAATTCACTGTAATAGATTTCTCCATGCATAATGACAAGAACATCTCTCTCAATATTACTTAGTTAATGAAGGAATAGATCTGCTGTGAAGTTCCTAGGAGGCTCATTTTCTTGAGTACAGTAGTAAAAGTTAGCTGATGAATGACCTAAACTGCTTAATGTTTCTACTTATAACTTCTGAGCAGCAAGGCGTATCTAGGAGAGTACTGAAGGAGTTATCCTCAGGAGACCCCAGTGTCCTTGTAGGTTGTCAGAGTCAATGAGCCAGGTTTATTTCAAATGGCTCCTTAAATGAACATTTATTTTGTGCCAGTAACACGTTTTTGATTAACAGCTCTTTTTGACTAATTTGCTTCCCAAAACAGCCCAATAAAGGACTCGTTTAAAACATAATTAAAAGCATGTTATTGCTAGTAGTTAATACTGATTAAAACAGGCATTAAGACAATTATCGTTGAAGGAAAGTAAGCACCCCGTAGTTAGTATAGAATCCATTCTTACCGTTTTTACGTATTGCATACGGCAATGGACTGTGCCAATTTGCAGAAGACTTTTTTTCCCACACATAATTGTCAAAATTTGATCTCAATAATTTTATTCATGTACAGGCAATTTAAAAATATTTTAAATATTTGGGTTTTTACAGAACATATATATTTTCAAGAAAGTGGTGTTAATTTACGATCCTGGATGATTATTGAGTTAGCTAATCAGAGAGTAGAAAGATCCTAGTTACTTCTTTTCCTATACAGATAATTTTAACTGGCCTGACTTTTGAAGGTACAAATTTGCCTCTTTAAACTCCCCCACAGTTATGCACTTTCCATGAATTGCTAGTAAAAAGTAAGAATGAATTACACGTATGAGACTGTGGGTATAATTTGTTATGGGTGCCAAACTGCACCAGACAGAATGGAGGCCCATTTTGAAAATCAGGCCCTGAAGATCGTGTACTTTTCTGGATTTTCACACACACAGCCATAGCTTCTATCTCTTTAACTACTTGTATATGAATCCTGTGTATATTTCAGGCAATTCTGTATTTTTATAACATCAGAACAAAAGGAGACACATCAGTGCACAAATTGCGTACAATATTAGGGACATGGTTTTGAAAATTTGGACCTGTTTCTTAATGTCACTAATTACTGTGTAGAAAGTAATCACACAAAATAAAAGTTTTACAATTTTTAAACTTTACTTTGAAATTCACCTTGTCCTCTAATATACACCACTTCTATTTTTAATTACTGTCGTTCTGTACTACAGTGTATGCTATACCACCTTCATTTATAATAAGAAAATGTGTCCATCATAATTTGTTTTGGGTTAAGGAATTTTGTTAAACACAGAAATAACTGCGTAGACTTTTGATTTTTATTGTTCTTCCAACAATTTAGCAGAGTTTGAGGGTCAAACCCAAAAGTAAATACGTTTGTTTTTTTTAAAAAATGCATTAAATGTGCATCTGGTTACAATGATGAAGTTAACTTTATAACTTTTACCCCAAATTGATATTAATACAGGAAAATAATATAAATTTTAGTGCAGGCTAGCAAGAAACATCGTAATTTCCTCAACATGAACTGTTTGGAGAGATTAAAGCTGTGATGAAACTGCTGTGTTTGAAGTGACTAACTCCCAGAAGGAAACTATCAGTAGCTACTAAAGTCAGCGTGTTCTCAGTTCAGGGTCTCTGATGGTGGAACTCCTTGCTGGAAGGAGGTGATCAATATGAACTTGACCTCATTCAGGGTACACTGCGGGAGCCACGCTTTCACAGCAACCTTCCTGCAATAACAGAAGCTAAAAAATGAATACCGTTCCCACTCCCCACGCTACTTCCACAAAAGATCAAAACAGCCTGGGCCTGGCAAAGCACAGCGAACCTTACAGACTAATGGCACTGAGAGTCTTAACACTAGTCACTTAGATACTGTGGTGATGGCTGCAACAGGAATACCTAAGGAGAGTAGGAAGCTTCTTTCCTCTCTCTCTTCCCATTCACGTATTAGGGCAATGTCGGCTACTATCTCTTAAAAGAAAGCTCGGAGTAAAGCTCCTAGGCTGCCATGTTGTCCCAAGCAGCAACATTGGTTGCCAGATAGGGCATATAGCAAGCCATACATTGGCATGCATGTTGCAGCTGTGAGCCCATTCTCACTGTGGTTTGTATCTTCCCTGGTCTTCTCAATCCCACCATGAAACCCTGTTCTGGCTGCCCAGATTCAAGGGGCATCAGGGCTCCTCACAAAAGCACTAGTAAAGGGAGCATTTGGCCTACAAGTTTTAAGGTCTTTGTGTATTACTGTTATTATTTAATATTTTACTTGATAGCTCATTATTCAACTAGTGCAGTAGCATCTGTTCACATTAAATGCATTAAAAACAAAACCTGAGGCACTTCTGCCCACATTAGGCAGCAGTAATAGCCTTCCCCCAAATAACTATTCCAAGCTATCAGTTAGAAGCATTGTCAGAGTCTAAAACCATCAACAAGAAAATGCCTGGTCAAAAAGGTGAACCTAACAAGAACACCAAACTCAAATTCACCACAGGTGTAAAGCTGAGTAGTTCCATTAAATCTAATGTTTCTACACTGATTTATGCCAGCTAGAAAACTAACCTCATGTCAGACTTCTAGCCAAGCAGAGAGTGCGTTCTGTAGCAATGAACATGCTGTCACTAAAGTTCTGCTTTCAGTTCTAAAGAAGACAACAAGACCATCAATCTCGGTAGAGCTCAGCTATTATGATAGTGTACAAAAAGACAGGTCTGTGATCTATTTGGTAGTCAGGTATCAAGCCATACAAGGATTTATAGTTTAAAACTAGAGGTGGTTGAAAAATGGAAAAGAATTCAACCATCTCTACTTAAACCCTGTTCCATGACTTTCATCTCAAAGCAGATATACATAGCACTTTATTGTAATGGGTTCAGTGGAACTAACTGAGGCATAATGTAGTACTTAATGGAAGTAAGGTTATCAGAATCTGGAACCCATTGTATCAAGCAGTGCACAAATCCCAAAAGTCATTCCCTGCCCTAAAGAGTTTACGTTTAAGTATAAAGCAAGAGACAAGTAGATACAGATAGATAGACAGATGAGTAGGCGGTACTAGGAAAAAGGAGATAATATTGGCCCAAGCAACAGGCTAGGAAAACGATCTTTGCAACAGCATTCTGAATGGATGTGAGCAGGACAAGGCTACATTCATAAAATGCCGGAGAAAAGGGTATTTCAGTAATTTAGATGAAAGATAATGAGAGCCTGGACAAGAATTTTAGCTGTGTGGGTGGATGGGAAAGGCTGTAACTTAGAGGAGATGCGCAGAAGGAATCAGCAAGATTTTGGTCTAACCTAGATGTGAGGGCCCCTAGAGAGATTTAATTGTCGAAGATGACGTCCAGGTTTTGGGCCTGAGAGACGGGCAGGATGATGATGTCCACAGTAGTTGAGAAAGCAGGTAAGGCAAAGATTAAGAGCTCTGTTTTAGCTTTTTGAGCTTGAGCTGACGGCTAGACGTACATGAGATGTCAGAGGTAGGCTGAGATTTTGGTTTGAACAGGAGACGGGTCTGGAAGAGAGGGATAGATCTGTGAATGTCAGTATAGATGGCAGTTGAATTTGTGTTTGGGATGAGATTGCCCAGAGATAAGATGTAGAAAGGGCCCAAGGACAATGCTGTGTGGAACCCTGACAGAGAGACTGGAGGTGGGAGGTGAGGAGGATCCTCTGAAACACACACTGAAAGCACACTGAGAGAGGAAAGTAATGAGAGGATAGAATCACTGAAACCAAGTGGGAGGATGAGATTGCGAGAACAATAATGTGGGAATGGTGCTGAAGGCAGCTGATAGGCCAAAGGTACTGATTCTGAGATTTGACTAGGAAGTGGTCATTAGAAACTTTGGCAAGCATGATTTCAGTGGATTGTAAGGGATGGAAGCCAGATTGGAGAGGGTCTGAGATGGAACAGGTGGAGAGGAGTCTCCAGATAGTGATTGTAAACAGCGCATTCAGTGAGTTTAGAAATGAAAGGGAGATAGGGTGGTGGTTGGAGAGGCATGTGGGATCAAGGATGGGTTTTTTAAGATGGGAGAGATGAAAACATGCTTGTATTGTAAGGCAAGAGAGCCAGAAGAGACTGAGAGATTAAGGAGAAGAGTGAGGGGGAGTGTGGATTCAAGGGAGGAGATCACATAGGATCACTGGGGTCAGTGAAGGGGTTAGAGGAGAACAGCTGAGAAACTTCTGCATGTGTGACAGGAAGAAGGAGGGCAGAGTTGTGGGAAGGGAAGGAAGGCAAGTGAGGGGAGGGAGAAGGTCACTTATTTTGTTAATTTTTCTTTTCAAAGAAATCAGTAATATCCGGTGCAGAGAGAAAAGTGGAAGAGGGGTGGGTCTGAGGAGTGATTCAAAGTGGTGAAATTGCAGCTGGGACTGTGGGCTTGGGGTTCAGTTAAGTTGAATGATGAATGTGGGATGAAGGAGAGGGAAATTTAGTGTGTTTAACTTTGGGGAAAAAATCAAAAGTGTAATTTATGAGCCATGTGCCTGTCAGCACCAACACTGCTTTCCCTGTATATTATATTCCTGCCCCACCCCTTAATCTGTGTTTTGTCTTTTTGGATTGTCTTTTCTTTAGGACAGGAGGAGGCTGTCTCCCCCTCTGTGTTTGGTAAGCACGTAGCACATTTTGAGTGATTCAGTGATATAGAAATCCATGAAGCAATAAGCCAAATTCCTGCTGGGTGTAACCCCATCAAATTAACTGAAATTACACCAGGGATGAATTTGGTCCAAGAAACCAAGACCCCAAATCCATACCTGAAGTCCATGGCAAAATTCTCATTAACGACAATGAGAACAAGATTTGATCGTAACTGAGGGATTGGAGAGTCCTATTAATATACTGTAAGCTTGTGATATGTAGTAAAGGGGCAATCATTGGGGTAGGTCCCTTTTGTTAACTGAGGCTTGAACAATTGTCTATACAGTTGGCAGCTCTGAAAAAGAGACAACAATCCCAAACACATCAGAATAAAAATGTGGAACCACCCTAGTTGACAAGAAGCCCTATTATATTCCCTTGACATAGGAAGGAGAGAAGGAGATAACAAAGAAGAAACTCAAATCACGACTACCAAAAAAAAAAAAGTGTGTGTGGGGAGTTGAGGGGAACAAGACAAAGAAGCATGAGAAGGAAAGGTGTTATCCAGTGGAATAAGACCCTCTGCTGAATTCTGTTATTAATGTATAATATTATTGCTGATGTCAAGATATATTTAGCACTCACCAGTCTGTTACAAATAATAATAAAGTCCATCTGTCTTAAAATTTCATGATGAGACCTTGCAAGCTTTTAAAATATGTAGTTTTCTATCTTGCTTCCATACCACTTCAGAAATTGATTCCATATTTAATCAAATGTTTGAGTTATTTTTCCTTTCTGGGGTAAAGAATTCTTCCCAGGTCTGAGAAGGCTAATTAGGCTATCACTCAGTGATGTGTTCTGGGAATTGCAAGGAAGAATTGGATGTTGGGCTGTTGTGATAGCTCTAAGATTCCATATTTTGGCTTTGAGTTCTAAGAATCCATTTGAAGGAGGGAAAGAAGAGAGAAACAAGCAGAAATGATTCAGGTGTCAAACAAAAGTCTCTTCCAAGAATAAGATTTATTTCAAGCTATAACCTCTTGCCAGAAGTTTGTGTTTTTGGGAAATGAAAATTTTCTGTCTTGGTGGTATTACTAAAGCAAAAACAGCTGAACTCATTTAAACAATGGCAGAGTGTCTCACTCCTAACTTTGAATTTTCTGGCTTTTGTCACTGTATGTCACAACCATAATTATTATTTAAACAGGGAGGTGAACTGCAAAACAGAAATGAAACTCTAGCCTAGAAATGCTGTATGAACTAAACGTTCCTGCTAACCAAGCTGGGTTAGGCATTTAGCACAGAAATAAGTTTTAATTTAACCTTCTTAAAACTCTATATTTCCCTAGTTAAATTATCCTTGTGCTTCCTCGTTAATGAAAATATCCCAGAATGTATAATAGAAACAGGAAAAAAAAATAAAAAATCAGGTGACACCAGAAATACCATGAATTGCATGTGACTTCTGGTATTTGTGATGCTACAATATGATGCATTCTGGGAGGCTTTCATTATGGACTTAATTGTGCTCTATGGACATTTCCCCCCACTGAAAGGTATGTAGAGAATTATGGCCTAGCAAAAGCTTTTCGACATATTGGGCCTCATCTATGCACAGTGCCTCCTGGACTTTGCAGGTAGCAAGAGAGCACATCCATTGTGCAGCCTCTGAAGGGGATACAATGTGTCCACCATTCTATGGCCTCAACACTTATGGCTGATGTGCAACAACAACACAACCTTAACTGTGCCCTCTTAGACCTGGTCTACACTTGGAATTTTTATCATATAACTATATTACCTCACCCACCTTGTCTCTCTAATATACCATTGCATAAAGTCTAACTATGTCAGTGTTTTTTTAAAAAAGAAACAAAATAGTTATACGGGTTAAAAATCCAAATGTGGGGACAGTTATATCAGTATAAAGGTGACTTCTACCAGTTTAGTTACCCTGGAATAAGTATACTTGGATAAAACCTTTATGCCAATATAGCTGGGTCCATACTTCAGGGGTTATACTGCTTTAGCTGTATCAATGTAGTTAAATCAGTACAACTCTCTATGTAGACAAGGCCTTATGATAACTGCTGATAGAATATTCTGTTTGTTCCTTTAACACCTAGGGCATGATACTGGATACTCTTACTTGCAGTGTTATAATTTTGCAGGAAGTGGTTCCTATACATTATTTTGGATAAAGTAAATTTTACAAGACCATGGTTATAGACATATTGAATTTTAAATTAATTGTATATTGCTACAGTAACCATAGTCCTTTTTTGTCATACTCGTCATAAGGGATTTAAGCAGTCTGCAGTAATCTTAAATATGCAGAGTGATTTAGACCTAGAAGGTTTCTCTACTTAGAAACACTAATTCTGAATTTACTGATACTTGTATAGTTATTGTCACATGAATTATATCAGCACTCAGATACCTTGGTAATAAACACCTTAAAATTAACATGCATAGACAGTAAAGCAGGTTAAAGCAAACAAACAAAAAAAATCAAAATCTCAAGAAGTTTTGCAAAAAATTGTGGGTTTTTAAATTTCATTTAAACTACAGCATTTTCACCCAACTCTAAGAGGCACATAGGGACTGAATCTGAAGGCCGGTTCCAAGCTATCTTTCTGCTTTCCCAATTCTAAGGCTAATCAGAGTTCCTGCATAAATCAAGGCATGCCCAGGCTCTAATTTAGGACCGGTCTACACTAGAAAATTAAAATCAGCGCAGCTGTGTCACTCGGGTGTGAAAAATCCATATCCCCTAACTGATGTAGTTAAGATGATCTAAATCTGTGTGTAGGAGCCATTTACATCAGGGGCCATTTGAGTCCCTGGCTGGGTTGATGATCAATGGACACATAAACCTGGTATAGAGACAACTTTTTCTCCCTATTCTGAGCTGTGTGTAGCTCAGGACTGAGCTCTGAGATATTATGGTGATGAGGCTATGTAAATTACTGCAGTTGATGAAAATAATTGCAAGGAAACTTGCTATTTCACTCAAAAGTTGAGGATGGGAGGACAGAAAATAGGCTTAGAATGGAAGTTTATACTGAGTATTAGCTAAGAAGAAATCACTGCCAACTCCATAATATCCATGTACTACTAAGTTTGACTTCTGATATGACTTCCGCAAAGTTCGGGCATGCATGGATCTAAGACACCAGTTGCAGGCTGTTCTGTAGAGAACATACACAGGACATTGCTCTAGAATGTTTTAATTGCAAAGCTATTACGTACAAACTCTTGTGCATGTGCTTAATTTTACATCTATAAGTGAATTCCAATATGCAGACAACTGTGCCCTGTGTGCCTACTCAGAAGAAGATCTTCAAAAAATAGTCAACATTTTCTCTGAGACTTACAACCAACTCAGCCTCACACTCAACCCTAAGAAAACAAAAGTATTCCACCAATAGGCTCTCAATCAACAGGATGCTGCTCCCATAATTCAGATCAATAAAGAGACCCTGGATAACATTGAGTACTTCCTTTACCTCGGCAGTTATCTGTCTCAGAAAGCTGACATTGATCAGGAAATTCAACACTGCCTTCAATGTGCAAGTGCAGCTTTCGGACACTTGAGAAACTGTTTCTTTGAAGATCATGACATGAAGAATCAAACCAAGCTTCTCATGTAGCAGGCCATTGTTATCCCTGATCCCTTGTATGGTGCCAAAACTTTGATCATGTACAGTAGATACCTCAATGTTCATGAACAATGCCATCAATGGTGCCTCCACAAGATCTTCTGAATCAAGTGGGATGAATGATGTGCCAACATTAGTGTTCTGTCCTAAGCCAAAACCACCAGCATTGAAGCGCTGATCATTCACCACCAACTCTGGTGGGCTGGTCATGCTCCTTGAATGCCAGAAAATTGACTGCCGAAGCAGGTAATGTTCTTGCAATGGGATATGGGGCAGGCAAAAGAAAGTGTTTCAAAGACATCCTGATAGCAAACATGAAGTAGTGCAATATTGACATAGACTCATGGGAAACCCAAGCCCTTGACTGACCAAAATGGAAAAGGACCTTGTGGCATCTCCAGTGCTGGTTCTTGACAGAAATAAGGACTAAGAACCAAGTAACTTAACTAAATGTTTTTGAATCCTATACAAATGTTTGGTTCTAAAATTGGGGAAGATGAGGGCAGTGAATGTATATATAGGGTAACATTGATTTCAATGGCAGTTACACATGTAAGCTGCTTAGGTGCTTTTGAAAAAAACAAAAACAAACAAACAGACCAAAAAAAAACGAACCATGAGGCACCTATCAGCAGCTTTAGGTGCTTAAATATTTTAAAAATCTGTCTCTTAAATGTTTTTGAAACTGTTACCCTTAAACTTCTTTCTTTGAAAGGCAGTTCATACATCTCTAGTCGGCAAGGGCCTCTTGTTATGTAGATTATATATATTATATAGATTATATATAACAAGAGGCCCTTGCCGACTAGAGATGTATGAACTATGTATAATCCATTAGAGTTAAACTAAAAATATGTTGTAAGAGAGTCTTCTTGATTTAAAAACAAAACAAAACAAAAAACCTTTTTAATTCTGTGTGGAGCATGCATTGTGGGGTCTCTGCTATGTTTTCCTTTTCAACTGACTGAGCTCAACAGACTTTTGCAAAACAGGGTCTCATAACATTTAAATCTGTACTGAAAGCTGATTTCCACAAAGTGCTTGCACAGCACAGAAAGCTAAAGTATTGGCACTGGGACAGTTTTGTGTGGTACAGAAACATTCTTATATTTAATTTTTTCTATCTTACAAGCCTGTGTATGTCAAACTTTAAGTGGAATTGACTGTTTATCCCAGTTGATTTTGACTAGTGACGCCTTCCAGGTTGGAAGGCTCTCACTTCACTCTGTTTCCCATCAGCACTCCTTGACTACCGGCATGTGGTGCCAATTTGTTCCTTCTGTACAGAAAAGAGAAGAGGTTTGGATTTAATTTTAAGTCTTGACACAAGGTTTAATTTACTAAAAAGGGGAGCTCTGCCATTGTAAATTTTGGAGGAGACACCAAGGTTGCAAAATTTGTCAACCCAGTCTGTTTTGAGCACCATTTAAGCCACTTTCTTAAAGGAACACTATTCCTTTTTATAGTTTGTTCAGAGGTATGAAAGAACATTGTGTAGCATGTGCTTGGCTATTTGTCATCTTTTCTTGTTCTCTCGTCGTCATGTTACAGTAACAGTAAATTACTGTAAAAACAATTTACTCTAACAGTAAACACATACAAAATCAGGTAAAGTCAGTCATTTTCAGCTGCTTGAACTTCTAAGTCCAGTGTTGCTCTTTTCCCTAGACTGAGTTACAATAATCACAGTTTTCAGAGTAGCAGCCATGTTAGTCTGTATCGGCAAAAAGAACAAGAGTATTGGTGGCACCTTAGAGACTAACAGATTTATTTGAGCATAAGCTTTTGTGGGCTACAGCCCACTTCATCAGATGCATAGAATGGAACATACAGTAGGAAGATATTTATACATACAGAGAACATGAAAAGGTGGAAGTACCCATGCCAACTGTAAGAGGCTAATTAATTAAGAGAAGCTATTATCATCAGGGGAGAAAAACTTTTGAAGTGATAATCAAGATGGCCCATTTTGGACAGTTGAAACGAAGGTGTGAGGATATTTTAACATGGGGAAATAGATTCAACTAGTGTAATGACCGAGCCATTCCCAGTCTCTGTTCAAACCTATGTTAATGGTATCTAGTTTGCATATTAATTCAAGTTCAGCAGCTTCTCGTTGCAGTCTGTTTTTGAAACTTTTCTGTTGCAAAATTGCCACCTTAACGTCTGTCACTGAGCGATTAGAGAGGTTTAAGTGTTCTCCTACTGGTTTTTGAATGTTATGATTCCTGATGTCTGATTTGTGGCCATTTATTCTTTTGCTTAGAGACTCTCCGGTTTGGCCAATGTACATGGCAGAGGGGCATTTCTGGCACGTGATGGCATATATCACATTGGTAGATGTGCAGGTGAACGAGCCCCTGATGGTGTGGCTGATGTGATTAGGTCCTATGATGGTGTCACTTGAATAGATGTGGACAGAGTTGGCATCAGGCTTTGTTGCAAGGATAGGTTCCTGGGTTAGTGTTTTTGTTCTATGGTGTGTGGTTGCTGGTGAGTATTTGTCTGTAAGCGAGGACAGGTCTGTCTCCCAAGATCTGTGAGAGTGAGGAATCATCTTTCAGGACAGGTTGTAAATCTTTGATGATGCACTGGAGAGGTTTTAGTTGGGGGCTGAAGGTGACAGATAGTGGCGTTCTGTTATTTTCTTTGTTGGGCCTGTCCTGTAGTAGGTGACTTCTGGTACTCTTCTGGCTCTCAGTCTGTTTTTTCACTTCAGCAGGTGGGTATTGTAGTTTTAAGAATGCATATTCGATACCAAAAAGGAGCTCCTCCTACATCTCTCCCTAATTCTCACACATAAGCACACAGTGAGTTTTGTACAATTCTGTATACAGAAAATATTTGAAGGTATTTGCAGTGCAGTAGAACTGGGATTTATGATGCAAAATGTATGTATTGCTTTGGTCCAAGACCCTTGAACTTCTTCAAAGTTTAGTTCAAAGGTTTTGACTGATCCACTTGTGAAATTCAGTTCCAGGTTTGAGTGAAATCCCTCCCATAGTTTGGAGGAATAAGAGAATGCTGTGGCATTTAGTTGAAATCCTTCTCTACAGTATATGTGAGAAAACATTTTACAATTAAAATAGACATTTCACTTAGGACCATGGTAATAGCTCAGAAAAACAGGTGTCCATGATTCTCATTTACTCCTTCCCAGTACTTTAGGCAGAAATGTGGAGAAGGGGTGGGTTAAGGTCACATCTTTATGCATGCTGTATTCTGGAGCTGCTCTAATTAGTGTTCTGCTTCTCATGACCCCTAGTGCTGTACTATCTGGCCATGTCTGGATCTGCACCTGACACCAGGGGCTAGGTGCAGGGCTAGTGGAAACCCTTTGTGCTAGTTCTACACCAACTTGGAAGGCACTGTGCAAGGGGTGTTCCACTCCATTTAAGTCTCCTTTACACACTAGAGCAGTATAAAGAAATCAAGGGGCCCCATCTATATCCCTGGATAGATATGTCATATTGGGGAATGCTACATTTCTGCATTCATGTAGTACACCTCTACCCCACTATAACATGACGATATAACACGAATTCTTATATAACGTGGTAAAGCAGTACTCCAGGGGGTGGGGCTGTCTGCTCTGGCAGATCAAAGCAAGTTTGATATAACACGGTTTCACCTATAACGTGGTAAGATTTTTTGGTTCCCGAGGGCAGCGTTATATCAGGGTAGAGGTGTATAATATTTTGCATTTTGAAAGAGCTGTAGGTGCAAAAAGTTATAATGTTTATACTTGGTAATAGTGAGCCAAACTGATTCCTGGTGTAACGATGTCAGTGATGTCAGTTTGGCTCAGTGTTGGCAATCTTTTTATGTGCTACTTGTCAAATATCTCCTGCATGCATTTGATATGGAAATGTGCTACTTACCTAATCAAAGAGAGAGGGTGTTTTGTCCCATGTCTCCGTGATACCACTGTATAGTGTCAGAACTTAGTTATATGTTGTTGGCTAGCAGCCAGGCCCATACCCAGGTACACAAGTTGTTTGCACACATTCTTTCACTACATCCACATTAGTAAAAGCTTTGTTTCTTTTTTAGTAAGTAGGTGCTAATTCATTTAATCCATATAAGTTATGTTTAAGTGTACAGGTAAAAATTCTGTTTTTTCCCTAGCGCTAATCAGTTGCACAAATTTCACCTCAAATCTCATTAGACAAATGAAAGTTCAGTCAAGTGTATACTTTCAACTCTTTGAGAGTTTCAAGTACAAAGATAAAGTTGCTATGAACAAAATCTTGCTTAATAGAATCCTTTCCTGTGAACAGAATTATACCATTACAAGTGTTAATCACATTTTGCCAAGTGAGCTATTTTGATACCCCTTACCACAGTTTTCTGTAGGTAGTGGGCAGAGTGAGACTTTGAGGAGAATGCATGCATTTTTAGACATAATTTTAAAAACAAAGAACCAAAACTTGTCCTACCTGATAGTACAAAGATGTTTTTAGATACTAATGGGTACGTCTCTGCTGGAGAAAACAATTATGGTCAGAGCAGAATTCCAATAGGTGGGGTTGGGGAGCATGCCGATTCTGTGGACAGATTCTGACCTTGGGTATATTAGTGTAACTGAGATCAGAATCTGGCTTTGTCTTCTTCTCTCCCTCTTGTGTACCAGAAGACAGGATTGAGGATGAAATCCTGGCCCACTAAATGAGAATTGTTCCATTGACCTCAATTGAGTCAAGATGTTACCTTCATTCTCAATGTTTGTAAACGAATTCTCACACTCTGTGATAGCAACTATAAAGTGCATGACTATGTTGTTTTAAGCTAATTTTTTTTAAAAAATGTTATCATTTTTTCAGTTGTGTATCTATGGCCCAGAAGGTTAAATATGTTGCTGGGCAATGTGTGTATTAAACTTACTGAATATCTTACTTAGTATTTGTTTTTTAAAAGTGGATTTCTGACGTGATAGTTCATCTAGGCTCATCCATCATGTAAATCCTTTTTATTTCTTGGATTATATACTGTACTACAGACCCAATAAATCTAACTGCTGTTTGAGAGCTCTTTCAGAGCTATTCCAGACCATCCTATCAATTTGGGTGCTATGCATGTGCATGTGTAACTTGCCATGATAGAAACATTTATGAAACTTTGTTGAGAAGAATTATCACATATATGCAGTGACTGATTTTGTACCCTCAAAATTGTGCCCATTATTTTGTTCTGCAAATACTACACATATTAAACCATAACTAAAAGCCCCAGATCCAATTTTTAAATGTAAGCCATCTTTTTTTCCTAAGTAACTGGTATGATGGTGCTGTAACATATTTGTTTGTAAAATATAGTAGTTGAATCATATTGTTTTGTTTGTAAGATATAGTGGTTGAATTACATTTATCCCTTACTTGCTTTCATTTTAGAAAGCTTTCAATCCTCTTGCCTTGTCTGAGAAATACTTCTTAAAATATTACGTTACTTAGATTTTTGTTGTGCTTCTTGGTTTTTATTAATGGAAACTTGCTGAGTGTATGTAGGGGGGTTTGTTTTGTTTTTGTCAATATTCTAAAACATTTTTCACTTGAAACCAAGTTGAATATATAGCCCCTGGGGCTTGAATTGTGATGGGAAATGAATAGGGACACGTTTGTCGCCATATTTTGATTTTTCTCAGAAACCTAAATTCCCTGTCCATGTTGTACTTTGTATGTCTAGTTAGGATTATAAGTTTTATGGAAAAGAGTCCTCCATTGTTTTACAGGAAGTCTTTTAGTGATCTTATCTGTGCATAGCTTGTTATTTATCAGTTCTGTCTTAGCGGGATCATTTTCTCTCACTATTTATAATACGATAACTATATTCCTAAAGGGATAAGAAGAGTGCAGTTAGATGGGCTTCCTCTGGGCCTCTGATTACTACTTGTACTTCATTGTAAATTTATGTGAAAACAGCCAGTTAACTCTTTCTCTTCCTCATTCAGAAGCATTGTTTTTTGACTCCCTAGGTGATATTTATTTCTACAGAAGGCTGACATTCCTTTGGCTGATTTATGTGCATTACATTTTAATCACACATAACAAAGGCAATTTACAAGCAATATGCCACTTCTTAAATTTAATCGGAATTTATTAAATTCTGTTACATTCTATTAGAGAAGAGAAGATACTGTATAAAAGTTGATTAGCCTGTAATTCATCATGCTCATTCCCTTAACTCAATTGTTTACTATGATATACTTTGTTTATGCTAACTTGTATTATGTTGATGCTTTTATTGTAACTGTTTTGTATTTGAAAAGAATAGAGTTTTTTAAAGTATGGTGTTTAACGGTAATCTGCTGCTGAATGTATTCGATCTAGAAACAAAGAGCCTGATACTAGAGGTGCTAAACACCCTCCACTCCAATTAGTATCAATAGCAATTTTAGTCAGAGTAGGTGCTCAACTGCTATCAGAATCAGGCCTCACAGGAGCTGTTTTCTTTGCATGGTAACCCTGATACTGCAACCTTTTCCATATAGCTGAATCCTTCAGCTCCTAGAGTCATACAGTTTAAAGCCAGAAAGGACCACCAGATAATCTATACCGACCTCCTGTAAATTACAGGTCACCAACACCCCCCAGCACCCGCACACTAAACTCAAAAAACAATATTAGACTAAAGTATTACAGCCTGCAGGAGACTAGACTATTGTGTTCAACAGGCAGAAAATATAAGGGACCAAGGTGCCCCAGCGCTCAAGGCCCCTGCAATGGCAGGAAAATGATTAAATGAGTCTATACCCAGATAATCCTGGCAGGTGACCATGAACCCACACACTGAAGAGAAAGGCAAAAGTCCCTCAACATCACAGCCAATCTGACCTGGGTGAAAATTCTTTCTCAAACCCATGTATGGCAATCAGTTAAACCCTGAGCATGTGAGCAAGAACCAGCCAGCCAATCACCAGACAGAGAGAGAGAGAGCGCTCACTGCCATATCAGAGCCCAGAGCTTCCTGTCCAATGTCCCATATCCAGTCATGGCCATCCATGATTCTTCAGAGGAAGTAGATAGATAGATAAATAAATAAATAAATAACCCAAAAGCCATTGTGGAGTGGAAAAAAAGTCCTTTCCTGATGCTTATCGATGGCTGAAACTCTGAAGCATGAGATTTTAGAAATACACAACATAAAACACCTGTTTGGAGCCCCAGGGGTGTCAAAAGTTCCATTTGCGCCTAATGGAAGAATTGGGGCTAGAGTGATCAGCCACAAAATTGTTTACCTGAAATAAACACAAACAGATAGCATATTTGTTTCCATGTTACTTCAGAATGATTAGGACGTTCTCTATTAGGCTTTCAAGATGAATTGTATTTGTAAGCATGCATTGTTTGTATAATTAAACAAGCACATTCTAACTGCAGCTTGGAAAGATAACCATTTATAGAAGATTTGTTATATTCTGACAGCGTTTACAGTTATCTGGGGGAACAGATAGGTCAGATGTATTTAGTTTGCTTTTGTGGTAAAAGCAGTATATTCTTACTAATACTGGCTAGTAAAGAGATTTGTTTCAATAGGGGTGTATATTTCAGCCCTGCAGAGAGATGGTTATTTCATAATCATCAATCTTCAGATTTACACTATTTTTACATCATATTCCTAAGAGTTTCCAACAGAAGCCAAGGGTTATTTTGGCTATTAATTCTCTCCCTAACCAAAAACATCCCAAAACTTTGTTTAGTTGTACAGTCTCTTCAGATTGTTGATTGTACTGAACTGGGGCTTAGAATGTTTCAGTTTATGTAACCAGTCTCTCTGTTTAAACTTCAATGACAGATCTTTTCATTTTGTTTACAGCCAAATAACAATGAAAACATGTCATGGTACAGCCATAGACATAGTGTGCGGTCATTGAAAAGGGCATTTGCTAAATTGATTTCTTGGTTTTATCCTCTTAAAACTTAATAAAAGCATTGCATTGTGACGTGGAGCTATTAGTGAGCAAAAATAAGCTTTCCTTATTTACATAAGGATGATAGCTAGTCACTATGTCTTCTCAGTTATTAGTTGTTTGGTTAATCAGAAAGCTGTGTTATTACAGCATTTTCATAGACTGCAGTTAAGCAGAAAAGCCACACATGGCATAATGGTGAAATGTATTACTGCAAACCCAAATAGTCAACTAAAATCAGATCTTAATGTGTTTGCAGCATTAGAATAAGTAAATTGCTCATACAGATTTTAGTACAAACTTTAAAGTAAATATATTCATGTTATATTATTTTGTAATACAAATGTCAGTGTGAGGAAGAGATTTTTGTGCATAATTAATGTTAAATGACAATTTACAAATGAATTCATCCACTCTCATCTGAATTTTCCATCTGGTGCTTGTCTTGTAAAGATGTCCAGTCAGCAATGTTAAGTTGTTTTTTAAATTATCCTTCAAGTTCTGTAGGTTCAAAAGACCCTTGCTATTTATCCTTGATGAGGTTTCTGAACCTTCTTTAGGGATGTCTTGCTGTTCTCTTACGAAAGTATACAAGGTTTTGGCCCCTCTCCTAATATTTTAAAAAGAGGCTGAATCAGCATTGCAGTGTCTCTCTCTCTATTAACTGTTTTGGAGTTGGAATATTCTTGCAAATTGTGCTTAGACGTTGTGCAGCAATGGATGAATTATCCAGTAGGGATGGGAAAAAAAACCGAGTGGTGGGCAACCCTCAATAGATTCATGGGGAAGAACTCAACCAAAAGTGCAAATAAAACTGGGCAGGCCTCTGGAGTGATGCTTCCCACAGGCTCTGGCTTAACTATGCCTATAGGTCATGATTCTGATATCACATACAGTGATATAACTCTGAATTTAGTAGAATTACACTGACATGAATCTTGTTAGAATGAAATCAGTATCAGGTCTTTACTTTAGCCTCACTTTTTTCCTGCTCTTGTTTCCCTTCCATCTCTCTGGTTTCTCTCCATTTCAGTTTCTCTCCATGTGCACTGTATGAAGAAGTATTTCCGTATGTTTGACAAGAAAAGAAACCAAAAATGTCATTCATAGGAAGAAGAGAAAAATATGGTAAAAGTTTCAAAGCAACTACCAGAAAATAAAACATCTCACATTTACTAGAAATACTATAAAGCCCAGGAAAGAAAACATAGACACACGCCATATCCTTCAGCTAACACACATGAAGGGTTAATGACTAAGGGAAAATGTATAACGGTAACTGTCTAGCAAGCAGAAACCCCATCCACACATCTGAGGGAAAATAGAGGAAATACATATTCTGGAATAATTGTTTCAAAAGGCACTGATAAGAAAATAGAGATTGTGAATTATACCATACGGCATGTGGAATTTGAGAAAGCACACTGGGAAACTCCATATTGATATACTTTGATATGTACATGTACACAATATAATATAAGGTCTTTTAGATATCACCTTTCAACTGTCTGTTGTCTATTCTACCTAGCAGCAGAGTTTTTTTTAAAAGAAAAGTTCTGATTTCTTTTGAATAAAGGAAAATTGTTTGTTTTTTATTCTTCTCAGAGCATTTACACTGATTTTTTTCTCAGAAAGATCATTCTAAAGCAGAGGTGAACCCTCGGAGGTCACAGCCCAAAAAATGAATGTTTCAGAAATTGAGTAACTGAAAATGAGGGGAGGTGGCGAAGTTGTGGAAAGACTTGGGCAACACTTAACTATAACTCTTGCTACAAAGTATGCACATGAGTACCTGCACACATTTGATCTCTCGCACATAGTTATATGCTGATAACCATCTGATAAACTGCAATTACAGTCAAACCTAGCAATAATGCGCCCCGCCATAACGCGAAATCGCATATAACATGATCATAAGTTGGCTCCCCTTTAAGGCCTAATACCAATGGTCCCCAATGCCATGGTGCCCGCCGGGACATTGATGTGCCCCCACCTAGTGCCCAGCACAGGAGAGAAGCTGCAGCCCCGCGCCTGCTGGGGACAGAGAACTCCAGGGCTGCAGGCACCAATGCTCCCTGTCTCCGGCAGGTGCGGGACCACGGCTTCTCTCCGTCTTGGAGAAAAGCTGCAGGCCCGCGCCTGCCAGGGACAGAGAACTCCAAGGCTGCGGGCACCGGTGCTCTCTGTCCCTGGCAGGTGCAGGGCCGCGGCTTCTCTCCAGCTTCAAGAGAAGCCACGGCCCTGTGCCTGCCAGGGACAGGGAGCACTGGCGTCCGCAGCCTCAGAGTTTTCTGTCCTTGGCAGGCTCGGGGCCGCGGCTTCTCTCCCCTGCTGGGCACTAGGCAGCACACATCAATGCACGGCGTTGGGGACCACTGACTTAAACTGATCGGCTTGAAACCCAGCTATACCGCGACCCTGCATTTATCGTGATGGAATTTTTTGGACTGCAAACATCACGTTATAGCAGGTTTTCACTGTATTATGCACCTTTGATTACCTACTCTGTTCTTTGCTCACTAATCCATCTCTAGTGGGACTAGTCATTGATTCATCAGTACAAAAATCCCAGTTATGTGCTCATTCAGTGGAATATCTGAGAAAATCCTCCTCTCTGAGTCTGGTTTCCTTAAATTGCATGTAAGGTTTGGTGGTTTTTAAATCTCTTGCAAGCTTAAATACAAATTAAACACTTTCCAGTTTCCTAGAATTCATAGCTGCTTTAGATTCAGCTGGCAAATCATAACAATTAACCACTGGGACAACTAATCTCACAATTAGTGGATTCTTCATCACTTGAAGTCTCCAAATTAAGACTGGAGATCTTTCTAAAAATTATGCACTACTTCAACCAGACATTCTGGGTTTGATATATGAATTACTTTGTGAAATTCTGTGGCCTATGTTATGCAGGAGGTTGAATTAAATGATCTCAGTGGCCCATTTTGGCTTTAAAATCTATGAATATTGCAACAAAGTCTTCTGCTCATGTAAATCTAGTTCCAACTAGAAACCTGACAAAGTCCTACCACTCAAGCATGGGTTTTTAGTTTTAGTTTTTTAATGCTAATAACTTCAAAACTTCTGAACCAATGCCATTCAGTCTGGCTTCTTCCTTAGATCTCAGTGTGATCTGCACAACATCCCAGTTGATGAAAACTGGTTGTTTTAATTATGTAAGAATTACGTTTCTGGTGGGAAAACATGCAGAAAATGTTTGTTCTTCTTCCAGTCCTGGCAGGGGCAGCTCCAGGCACCAGCATGCCAAGCGCGTGCCTGGGGCGACAAACCGGGGGGGGCGCTCTGCCGGTCGCCGTGAGGGCGGCAGGCAGGTTGCCTTTGGCGGCATGCCTGCGGAGGGTCCGCTTGTCCCGTGGCTTCAGCGGACCTCCCACAGGCGTGCCACCGAATCCGCGGGACTGGGGACCTCCCACAGGCAAGCTGCCGAAGGCAGCCTGCCTGCTGTGCTTGGGGTGACAAAATACCTAAAGCCTCCCCTAAGTCCTGGTCCCTATGTGCATTGCACATGTGGATATGCATATACTCCATGAGCCTGAGATCAGATTTGTGTAGTGTGTGATGTTGCTTGGTCTGCACTTAAATAGCTGAACAGACTTTACTGAAATTGTCCAGAAATTGTTGCCTTGTGGTTGATCTCAAGTGTGGAAAATTTCCAACCAATAACAATGTTTGAGAATGTTATAAAAGGACAGGCCGACTACAAAAAACAAACAGGTGTGTGGGGGAGAGAATGGCTAAAGAAAGCTGCATTCCAGCCTCACTACAGCAGTCACTAATATTACCATAATATATAGATAAATTCTCCCCTCAGTTATGCAATATAAGTCCCATTGGCTTCACTGGAGTTTGCATGTGTGTAACTGAAGGGAGAATTGACTTTTATTATACATTACATATACAAAATTGTGTAAAGTCAGGTCTCATGATTAAAAAGACTGTTTTGCCCTCAAACTAAGGCAATTGGACAGTAGCTCAGGACAGGAGGGTAATAACCCCATGTAAGATTAGAACAATTGGACAATGGAAAGTGGAAAGGCTGGAAGAAAAGTAAGTCTATTCTGGCTCTGCAGCCCATCTTGATATCTCCTGGCCAGGAGAAGATGTAGTCCGAGAGTAAAAAGAATATTTTTTTAGAGAATGAGCTTTTGGGGGCATCTTCATTAGTTTGGAAAGTGCTGAGCCCATTGTGGGTGCTAGTGTAATTCAAATAATACATTTCAGAGATGGGAGCTGTCATAAACAGATAGCTAAGGGTTAATGTCTCTTTCACCTGAAACACCTGACCAGAAAACCAATCAGGAAACCGGATTTTTTCAACTTTGGGTGGAGGGAAGTGTGTGTCTGAGTCTTTTGTCTGTCTGCCTGCTGTCTCTGAGCTTTGGAGAAGTAGTTCTATTTTCTAGTCTTCTGTTTCTAAGTGTAAGGACAAAGAGATCAGATAGTAAGTTCTATGGTTTCTTTTCTTTGGTATTTGCATGAATATAAGTGCTGGAGTGCTTTGATTTGTATTCTTTTTGAATAAGGCTGTTTATTCAATATTCTTTTAAGCAATTGACCCTGTGTTGTATCATCTTAATACAGAGAGAACATTTGTATTTTTTCTTTCTTTTTTATATAAAGCTTTCTTTTAAGACCTGTTGAAGTTTTTTTTTACTTCAGGGAAATTGAGTCTGTACTCACCAGGGAATTGGTGGGAGGAAGAAATCAGGGGAGTTCTGTGTGTTGGATTGCTAGCCTGATTTTGCATTCCCTCTGGGGGAATAGGAAAGTACTTTTGTTCCAGGATTGGGAACGGAGAGGGGGAATCACTCTGCGTAGTTTCACAGAGCTTGTGTCTGTGTATCTCTCCAGGAGCATCTGGAGGGGAGAAGGGAAAAAGGATTATTTCCCTTTGTTGTGAGACTCAAGGGATTTGGGTCTTGGGGTCCCCAGGGAAGGTTTTTCAGGGGGACCAGAGTGCCCCAAAACACTCTAATTTTTTGGGTGGTGGCAGCAAGTACCAGGTCCAAGCTGGTAACTAAGCTTGGAGGTTTTCATGCTAACCCCCATATTTCGGACGCTAAGGTCCAAATCTGGGAATAAGGTTATGATATGGTGTGCAGCGGCGGGATCTAGACAGAATCCAGAAGCCAGTAGGAATATTATATTTTTCTTTTCTCTGCTAAGGGCTTTTTAGCAGAGAGAAACAGTTTGGTTTTAAAAGGGAACCAGAGAGAATTTTTTTTTTCTGCTCTCTCTAGCAGTTTGTGGTTTGCATGTTAAGCGAGAAGACTGTTGAGGGTCTTTTGTCATGCAGTAGTCCTCCCATTAGGTGGCAAGTACCAGCACTTATATGCATGCAAATTAAGTGGTTTTTCTGGTTTCCCTTAATTGAACATTAGCTAGAGAGAGAAAAGGAAAAAAGCACTGTTGCTAGGCAGACTTCAGGAGGCAACAGAGCCTGCAGTGCAGAAGATAAACACCGGAGGGCACCCCAACACAAGAAAGCAGGAATCATGACTTCTAAGGCAAAAATGGAGGCCGAAGACCAAATCAAAGAAGCTGAACACAGGCGACAACTAGAAATAAAACAAAAAGAGATGGAGCTGAAAGAAAAGGAAGAAAGCATCAAACAGGCAGCCCAAGAGGCAGCACACAAAAGAAAACTAGAAGAAGAAGAGGTGGCCTACCGAAGGAAACAAGCAGAAGATGAGTTGGCCCACAGAAGGAAGCAAGAAGAAGAAGAGGCGGCCCACCGCCGAGACATGGAAAAACAACAAAAAGAAATGGAAAAACAACAAAAAGAAAATGAAGAGAAGGAAAAGCAGAGAAAACATGAACTGGAGTTGGCAAAAGCTGGGCTGCATGTGCCAGCCAACCCTAACAACCCGGCGCCCATTATTGCTCCACAGCACAGGAAATTTCCCACCTACAAGGCAGGTGATGACACCGAGGCCTTCCTGGAAAATTTTGAAAGAGCCTGTCTTGGGTACAGCATCCCCGAAGACCAGTACATGGTAGAATTAAGGCCACACCTCAGTGGACCTTTAGCAGAGGTGGCAGCTGAAATGCCCAAGCCGCAAATGAATGACTATAAACTTTTTCAAACCAAGGCCAGATACCGGATGGGGATAACCCCAGATCATGCCCGTCGGCGCTTCAGAACCCAAAAGTGGAAACCAGAGGTGTCATTTCCCAAACACGCCTACTACATTGCAAAAAACTATGAGGCCTGGTTAACAGGAAACAACATTCAAACCTTGGAAGAAGTGAACCTCCTCATACAAATGGAGCAGTTCTTGGATGGTGTTCCTGAAGACATCACACGGTACATACAAGATAGAAATCCCAAAACTATCGCTGAGGCGGGGGAGATTGGAGCCAAATGGATGGAACTGGCAGAAAGCAAAAAAGCTACTGTCAAGGGGAACGATTACCCCAGGGGGCACACAGACCATAAACCCTACAACCGAGGACAGCCAAAGACCCTACATACCACCCAAGTAAAGCCACAGATACCCTACTCTTCAACCTCACCAGTCTCCAGTAACTCACCTCGGCCCAGTGACCCATCAGATGGAAGATGCTTTAAGTGTAATGAACTGGGACATATCAAGGCCAACTGTCCCAAGAACACCATGCGAGTGCAATTCATTACACCACCATCACCCCAAAGATCCCCAGGCCCAGATGCCTCTCAAATACCCTTGGAGCGAAGGGAAAATTTGAGAGTGGGCGGAAAGAAGGTTACTGCGTGGAGAGACACGGGGGCACAAGTGTCAGCTATCCACCAATCCTTCGTTGACCCCAAATTCATCAACCCAAAGGCCAAAGTTACAATTTACCCCTTCATGTCACAAGCTGTAGACTTGCCTACAGCTCAACTGCCTGTCCAGTACAAAGGCTGGTCAGGAATGTGGACTTTTGCAGTCTATGACAATTATCCTATCCCCATGCTACTGGGGGAAGACTTGGCCAACCAGGTGAGGCGGGCCAAGAGAGTGGGAATGGTTACCCGTAGCCAAACCAGGCAAGCTTCCAGACCCATTCCTGTTCCTGAGCCGTCCACAGAGGCCCCGTCTGTGTTACCAGAGACCCAGACAGAGGTAGTGGACCCGGATTCCATGCCTACCACTGAAACAGCCACAGCATCTCCAGTCCCAGGCCCGGAACTGGAACAGCAACCAGCACCAGCAAGTGCAACCACATCTTCAAACTCAACGCCAGAGGGCGCCAGCGAGCCAGAACTGGCAGAAGCACACGACAGCCATACCCAAAAGGCTCAGCCAGAGCCTGAAATACCCTCAGGTGCACCAGTGGAGAGCGGTTCACCAGCAACGGAAACAACCCCATCACCTACATCGCTTCCAGAGGGACCAAGCCCAAGTCCACAGTCTGAGGAAGAACTGGTGACCCCAGCCTCAAGGGAACAGTTCCAGGCTGAGCAGGAAGCAGATGACAGCCTTCAGAAAGCGTGGGCGGCGGCACGGAGCACCCCACCGCCTCTCAGCTCTTCTAATCGATCCCGGTTTGTTATAGACCAAGGACTTTTATACAAGGAAATTCTTTCTGGTGGACACCGGGAGGAATGGCAGCCGCAAAAACAGTTGGTGGTTCCAACTAAGTACCGGGGGAAGCTCTTAAGCTTAGCCCATGATCATCCCAGTGGCCATGCTGGGGTGAACCGAACCAAGGACCGGTTGGGGAAGTCCTTCCACTGGGAGGGGATGGGCAAGGATGTTGCCAAGTATGTCCGGTCTTGTGAGGTATGCCAAAGAGTGGGTAAGCCTCAAGATCAGGTCAAGGCCCCTCTCCAGCCACTCCCCATAATTGAGGTCCCCTTTCAGCGAGTAGCTGTGGATATTCTGGGCCCTTTTCCAAAAAAGACGCCCAGAGGAAAACAGTACGTACTGACTTTAGTGGACTTTGTTACCCGATGGCCAGAAGCAGTAGCTCTAGGCAACACCAGGGCTAACACTGTGTGCCTGGCCCTAACAGACATCTTTGCCAGGGTAGGTTGGCCCTCCGACATCCTTACAGATTCAGGGTCTAATTTCCTGGCAGGGACCATGGAAAAACTGTGGGAAACTCATGGGGTGAATCACTTGGTTGCCACCCCGTACCACCATCAAACCAATGGCCTGGTGGAAAGGTTCAATGGAACTTTGGGGGCCATGATAAGAAAATTCATCAACGAATTCTCCAATAATTGGGACCTAGTGTTGCAGCAGTTGCTGTTTGCCTACAGGGCTGTACCACATCCCAGTTTAGGGTTTTCACCATTTGAACTTGTGTATGGTCACGAGGTTAAGGGGCCATTACAGTTGGTGAAGCAGCAATGGGAGGGGTTTACGCCTTCTCCAGGAACTAACATTCTGGACTTTGTAAGCAACCTACAAAGCACCCTCCGACACTCTTTAGCCCTTGCTAGAGAGAACCTAAAGGATGCTCAAGAAGAGCAAAAGGCCTGGTATGACAGACATGCCAGAGAACGTTCCTTCAAGGTAGGAGACCAGGTTATGGTCTTGAAGGCGCAACAGGCCCATAAGATGGAAGCATCATGGGAAGGGCCATTCACGGTCCAAGAGCGCCTGGGAGCTGTAAACTACCTCATAGCATTTCCCAATTCCTCCCTAAAGCCTAAAGTGTACCATGTTAATTCTCTCAAGCCTTTCTATTCCAGAGACTTACAGGTTTGTCAGTTTACAGTCCAGGGAGATGATGCTGAGTGGCCTGACGGTGTCTACTACAACGGAAAAAAAGACGGTGGCGTGGAAGAGGTGAACCTCTCAACCACCCTGAAACGTCTGCAGCGGCAACAAATCAAGGAGCTGTGCACTAGCTTCGCCCCATTGTTCTCAGCCACCCCAGGACGGACTGAACGGGCATACCACTCCATTGATACAGGTAATGCTCACCCAATCAGAACCCCACCCTACCGGGTGTCTCCTCATGCCCAAGCTGCTATAGAACGGGAGATCCAGAACATGCTACAGATGGGTATAATCCGCTCATCTACCAGTGCATGGGCATCTCCAGTGGTTCTGGTACCCAAACCAGATGGGGAAATACGCTTTTGCGTGGACTACCGTAAGCTAAATGCTGTAACTCGTCCGGACAACTATCCAATGCCACGTACTGATGAGCTATTGGAAAAGTTGGGACGTGCCCAGTTCATCTCTACCATAGACTTAACCAAGGGGTACTGGCAAGTACCGCTAGATGAACCTGCCAAGGAGAGGTCAGCATTCGTCACCCATACGGGGGTGTATGAATTCAATGTCCTTCCTTTCGGCCTTCGAAATGCACCCGCCACCTTCCAGAGGCTGGTAGACGGTCTACTAGCTGGACTGGGAGAATTTGCAGTTGCCTACCTCGATGATGTGGCCATTTTTTCAGACTCCTGGCCCGAACACCTACTCCACCTGGAAAAGGTCTTTGAGCGCATCAGGCAGGCAGGACTAACTGTTAAGGCCAAAAAGTGTCAAATAGGCCAAAACAGAGTGACTTACCTGGGGCACCAGGTGGGTCGAGGAACCATAAACCCCCTACAGGCCAAGGTGGATGCTATCCAAAAGTGGCCTGTCCCAAGGTCAAAGAAACAGGTCCAATCCTTCTTAGGCTTGGCCGGATACTACAGGCGATTTGTACCACACTACAGCCAAATCGCTGCCCCATTGACCGACCTAACCAAAAAGACCCAGCCAAATGCCGTTAAGTGGACTAATGAGTGTCAAAAAGCCTTTACCCAGCTTAAGGCAACGCTCATGTCTGACCCTGTACTCAGGGCCCGGATTTTGACAAACCATTCCTAGTAACCACAGATGCATCTGAGCGTGGTATAGGAGCAGTGCTCATGCAGGAAGCAACAGATCACAACTTACATCCTGTCGTGTTTCTCAGCAAGAAACTGTCTGAGAGGGAAAGTCACTGGTCAGTCAGTGAAAAGGAATGCTATGCCATTGTGTACGCCCTGGAAAAGCTACGCCCATATGTTTGGGGACGGCGGTTCCAACTACAAACTGACCATGCTGCACTAAAGTGGCTTCATACTGCCAAGGGGAACAACAAGAAACTTCTTCGTTGGAGTTTAGCTCTCCAAGATTTTGATTTTGAAATTCAACACATCACAGGAGCTTCTAACAAAGTTGCTGATGCACTCTCCCGTGAGAGTTTCCCAGAATCCAGTAGTTAAAAAGTGTTCTGAAAATGTAAAAGTCTGTTAGTTATATACTTAGTAGTATATGTAAAGGTGCATGTGTTGTATTAATCTGTTTATTTTCAAGTTCTAGAAGGAAATTGCCACCAGTGAGCTTCCCCACTGTCTGCAATTTGGGGGGCGTGTCATAAACAGATAGCTAAGGGTTAATGTCTCTTTCACCTGAAACACCTGACCAGAAAACCAATCAGGAAACCGGATTTTTTCAACTTTGGGTGGAGGGAAGTGTGTGTCTGAGTCTTTTGTCTGTCTGCCTGCTGTCTCTGAGCTTTGGAGAAGTAGTTCTATTTTCTAGTCTTCTGTTTCTAAGTGTAAGGACAAAGAGATCAGATAGTAAGTTCTATGGTTTCTTTTCTTTGGTATTTGCATGAATATAAGTGCTGGAGTGCTTTGATTTGTATTCTTTTTGAATAAGGCTGTTTATTCAATATTCTTTTAAGCAATTGACCCTGTGTTGTATCATCTTAATACAGAGAGAACATTTGTATTTTTTCTTTCTTTTTTATATAAAGCTTTCTTTTAAGACCTGTTGAAGTTTTTTTTTACTTCAGGGAAATTGAGTCTGTACTCACCAGGGAATTGGTGGGAGGAAGAAATCAGGGGAGTTCTGTGTGTTGGATTGCTAGCCTGATTTTGCATTCCCTCTGGGGGAATAGGAAAGTACTTTTGTTCCAGGATTGGGAACGGAGAGGGGGAATCACTCTGCGTAGTTTCACAGAGCTTGTGTCTGTGTATCTCTCCAGGAGCATCTGGAGGGGAGAAGGGAAAAAGGATTATTTCCCTTTGTTGTGAGACTCAAGGGATTTGGGTCTTGGGGTCCCCAGGGAAGGTTTTTCAGGGGGACCAGAGTGCCCCAAAACACTCTAATTTTTTGGGTGGTGGCAGCAAGTACCAGGTCCAAGCTGGTAACTAAGCTTGGAGGTTTTCATGCTAACCCCCATATTTCGGACGCTAAGGTCCAAATCTGGGAATAAGGTTATGTCAGGAGCATCTTCCCAAGATGATCCCTTAGAAAAAAATAAATGGAGAGATCTCTTGTCCCATTTAAGCCTCTTTGCTGTTACAATGACTTTTCAGCAGATACAACCAAAAGTATTATTTAAAAACTGGACATGCATCCATCTTACACTTATATCCATTAACTTCAGTGGCCACCCTGTTGTGACTGAGTACTACAAATTTGATGCTCTGGATCTAGATAGGTGCTCTGGATCTGGCATCTTCCCTTTGGCTGAAAAGGATGGGACACTGCCTTTTACAGCCATTTTCAATGTCACTCTTTGGAATGAATAGAGAAGATCTTTGATTTTCCCAGAGAAGGTTATCACCTGCTATGAACTTGGGACCTGGATGAAAGTTGATGGCAGTCCATGGACATCAGTGGACTTTGGACCATGCCCCAGATCTCCAACAGCCTGAGAAGGCATAAACCTAGGATAACTCCACACACTGACCTTTACCTACTAGAATAACATGGTTGTACTATGTGTTGAAGAATCAGCATTTTTAAATTAATAATACAGGCATTGTAATTTAGAGAGAAATAGAAGAAATCTGTGTCTTAAAATGTACTTATAAAGTGTATTGCTTTTAGGAAGAGACTTTCTCTAATTGACATTTTGCTCCTCCCTTATCTCTTCTGTATAAACATACACAGACACACACGATAAAATAAAAACCTTAGTTTCTTTCAGTAGAATAAATTCCTTATTACTGAATTAGAGAAACTCATACACAGACGTAGTTCACCAGTCAGGAAGCTGAAATACTCCTCTGTGATTTATAAAAACAGAGTCAGAAAGGGAAAAAAAAATTCCCTCATGCTTTATTCCCCATCATTCTCACTGCTAGCCAACAGGGTGGCACTTTACCTCTAGCTGAGAGGTCAAGTGCATGGCTCCCTCCATAGCCAATGCTATTTGGTTTGACCAAGTGATGCAGCTGCCATCCTCTTGAGATTAAGCACATCTGCCGCACAATGTTTTCAGTCTCCCCTGACCTGGGGCATGGGAACCTCAGTGCATTTCCTAACCCAGGTCTCATTAGAGTGATACAATTAGATTACTGAAGAATGCAGTTGACAAAAGGCACATATTATTTATAATTTGTGTTAGCAGTAAAAATTGCTTCAGACTGAAATTTCATAAGGCTATCTCATGTCATTTGTCGTGCAATATATCTCATGAAGAAAACAACATGTTACAAGGAAACCATTTAAAATACTTGCATACGCAATAATATTCTCCTTCTCATTTTGCTTCCAGACAGAACTTTAACATATTTTATTTTGCAGCTTACTTCCTTGATACTTTTTTCTTTCAGTTTATCATTTTAAGAGAGCAAAATGTAAAGTGATGGATTTTTCCCTGCATATGGAGTTTTTATTAGAAAATGTTGATGGGTGATTTTACTTGAATTGAAATCTACAAAGTTTGTGGCAAAATAATATTAAACTGGGTTCAAACTTTCTCTCTTGTCATAAAATGGCAGTCTCTGAACTGTGCTTTTTTCAATACAGTACTTAGAAAATAAAATAAAAAACAGAGCTTTTTGTTTTTAAATGCCTAAATGAACTAATGATATCACACTGTATTATAGCATACTGCATATCACAATTGTGGTAATTTGGCACAGAAAGATTTCGAGTATTGATTTTCCAAAGAGGACTTTTCCTTTAAATCAGCACATTGCTTTGACAATCAACCATCTTTTCCTAAATATTTTAATCTGCTCTACATATCTATTTTCCAAAAACTAAATACTGAATTAAGCTGTTGTTGTAGTAATGCACTAAATGTCAATAGGTACAGTGTTAATAATGATCACGTTAAAACTAGTTCCTGATTCTTATGTTAATTTAGACTGAGTATATTTATGCAGATAGTGGTATGATATGGAACTAACTGGCCTGCTAAGCACCAGAGGTAGTAAGTCTTTTTATAGGACATCAGTAGCATTGTTGTTACTAGTTATATATTGTTGCAGTTGAATAGATATGTAAAAGTTTCTTTAGAAAAACAACATTGTCATCCAGACAGAAATACTGCACAGTTTGTGAATTCTGCAGAATTCATAATTGAAATTCTTAATTTATTTGGATTTTTTGGTTATTATGAAGTATAAAGGACAAAGTATTTCAGATATACTAGGCCATAGTGAAAACTGGACATGACTACCTCTCACTGTTTTTTATGCGTAGATCTCAAAGCACTTCATGAGGCTGGGTAAGCATTATCAATTCTATTTTAGTGATGGAGGAGCTGATGCACAGAGAACATGAATGACTTGTCAGGAATACTAACTGGGGCCTGGATGGGGACAATTTTGTTATGAAAATTGCATCTGAGCATACTTTAAAATTTTAATGAGGCAAGCTGCTATAAAATGTAAAGTACTGTCAGGGTTAACTTTCTCTCTGCCTGGCAAAATCTTTTGCTCCATTCGTGGTAGTATGGCATATATTATAAAGTATATTTATTATAAGAAAGCGATGTTAGCTATAGCTCTGGAGCATGCCAACTGAAAGCCATTTTCATATATATATAATTTCCTGTTTGTCAATATAGTTGCACTGTTTTCTCACAGGATGGTTTTAAATATCTGGCCTATTTGTTCCATAGTACTTATCTCCACACAATCAAATTTCACATATACCAAAATGTAAGAATAATAATAGTAGTTTTAAATACCTAAACTGTGCTGGTCCTATGGTTTTAATCTCACTTCTATTGTGAAGCTATTGTATCTACTGCCACTGCAGCTTCCACCCAAAGAATTATTTTGGTGTCAGTTCCCTCTGGCAAAATAACACTTCTGGAATTATAAAATGTATTGAGTCTATTTTTAATTCCCTCCAACAGGTAAAGTTTAAAAAGACCAGAGCCTGCTGGACAAAGAAAAAGAACTAAAGAATTGGAAGAACTTGCAGAAAAAGCAGTTTCAGGTTTCCCTAATTATCCACTTATGCCAAAAGGCACTACAAGAAAATTCATATCAACAGTATGACAGATATTTTTATTCTGTACTGATACTGTCAGTAAAATAAAGTTTATGCAGACCCCCTTAACAATTCTCTACCACCTCCTTTTCTCTTTCATTTACATATACAGGTGACTGAATAATGCACCTCAGGAAAAAGACCTCTTACTCAAAATCTACTAATTTTCCGACATAAAAACATATTGCACTGAAAAGAGGGGCTGTGGAAGAAGCACAGCTTGTGAAGAAGCAACAGAACAAAGCTTACTTTTCTAATATTCATTATTTCCAACTACTGTAACACTGACTGTAAAAACACTAGTACAAGGGTAGTGCCATTATTTTGTTACCCCTTTGCTGGCAGATTTTTGGCCTTTGCAGTAGATCAGATTCCTAATGGATGAGAGGTAAGGTATTTTCTAGCATAAGTTGTTAATTTACAGAATGTACACAAGTCCTGTTTCCAAAACCTCAGCTAAGGAACCACTTCTCTGTCATTAAGGAGCAGCTCTCTTGGTCTTTGGATCTCCTGGACTCTTCTGCTTACCACATTGTTTCTTTTTTGTTGCCTCAGCCTCTGGGCTTTTCATCTGGGAAGCCCCCGGATCAATGCTGCTGCTTTCACCTCATATTTTTGAAAGGTACACCTAATATTCTCCTTTTGTGCAGCTGTTCTAAAATACAAAGGAACCTAGGGCTGGTGTACGCAAAAAATTAGGTTGACCCAGCTATGTTGCTCAAGGGTGTGTCGGCACCCATGAGCGATGTAGCTAAGTCAACCCAAGTCCCTGTGTAGACAACACTAGAATTCTTCCATTGACCTAAGTACTGCCTCTTGGTGAGGAGGATTACTTACGTTGATAAAAGAATCCTCCTGTTGGTGTGGGTAGTGTCTACACTGATGTGCTAAAGTGACACAGCAGCTTTGCTGTAGCTGTGCAACTGTGGCATTTTAAATGCAAACAGGCCCTCAGAAAAGGTTTTACTGCCCATTCAGACAAAGGAGTGTGCTTTAACACATGCAATCCCCTTCACTTTCTAAGTGTAGTTGCTAGAGGGATAACTTTGGCCCAGATCTAAAAAGATACTTAGACACTTAAATCTCAGTTTGAGGAACAACTGTGACCCACAAAAGCTCTTCTTGGCTGACACCTAATCCGGTAGACACCCAAACTCATCTGGCACCTAAACTTTTGTTGTAAAAGTTCCCTAGACACTTAAGGTACATGCCCAGAGGCAGAAAACTGAGGCCCCACTGTAGATACCCAGATGCCAATCTCCTGCATAAGAGTCAGAGCAGTCCACAAACAAGGGGAAGATAGGAGGAAAAATATCTATCTCACCCATGAATTAGGGTCCTACCAAATTTACGGTCCATTTTGGTCAATTTTACTCCGTCATAGCATTTTAAAATAGTGAATGTAATGGTTTTAGATATCAGAGGGGTAGCTGTGTTAGTCTGGATCTATAAAAGCAGGAAAGAGTCCTGTGGCACCTTATAGACTAACAGATGTATCGGAGCATGAGCTTTCGTGGGTGAATGCATGCGTCCAACAAAGAGGGTATTCACCCATGAAAGCTCATGCTCCAATACATCTGTTAGTCTATAAGGTGCCACAGGACTTTGTGCTGCTTTTACATGGTTTCAGATGTTTACATTTGAAATGTTGGTGTTGTAACCATGGGGGTCTTGACTCAAAAGGGTATTGCTGGGGGATCGCAAAACTGTTGTAGGAGGTTTGTGGGAGTGTCACCCTCACTTCTATGCTGCCTTCAGAGCTGAGCTGACTCAGCTGACCCAGACAGAAGTGGGTCTGAGCTCCCCATCAGAGTGATTGTGTAGGGAAAGAGTAAGTCCTGATTCCTTCCCAGCCCTGTCAGGTCGAGCAGCTGGAGCCTGGTGCGTGGTTGGAGCCCCAGGCTGGGGCACTCCCAGCCCTTCCCTTGCCCTTCCCCCTCCCCCACCCCAATAGCTAGATTTCACGATCTGTGAAATGTTTTTCATGGCCATGAATTTGGTTGTGTCCCACCCATGAGGCTCAGTCTGTTAAGTGTGCTCAGAGGCCACCTACTAGATCAGATCCCATTCAAAATTGGCAGGAGGAGGAGGTGATGGTGATGGCAGTGTCCACCACCTTAACTTTTAGCCCAATGGTTTGAACACTCCCAATATGTGGGAGATCCCAGTTCAAATCTCCCCCTCTGGCTCAGGGGAGAAGGGATTTGAACAGTGATATCCCAGTTCTCTCTGCTGTTGAAGTTGGTCCACGTTATATAAATACTTAGTCATTGGGCCAGAGAGAGTGAGAATGACTCTGTAGCCTGGTTATTAGGGCATCCACCTAGGAGGCGGGACATATAGGGTCCACCCCCTGTTTCAATGAATGTTTTTTATATACAGTGGAACAGCTTCAACGGGAGAGACTGAGTTGTGGTTCACTGGTAGGCATATCCCATTGGCTAGTTTAGGCAGCTCCCCACCTAATGTGCTAGCTTTTGTGCATTGAATTCTAAGAAAACATGCCAAACCCATAAGAAAAGCACAGAAATCGGGCTTGCTTTTGGCTTAATTGCCTTGTTAGATGCTTGTTGGCTAGTTTTTAGCTTTTAGCTTCTTACTACTTTTTTTTGGATTGGCTCCCAACAAGTAGGGGCGGGGCAAGGTTGGGGGGGAGAGGAGAGAGTGAGTCGGGTGCACAGCAGGTCCACCACAGTCCTAGATTGCATGCTGAGGGGATCTAGTCACATAATGTGTTGGGGTTCTTAGGGACTGGCTTTTTTGGCCTTGTTTTGAAATGGGATTATCTTGATTTTTGGCTCATTGTGAAAGTCAGAGTACATATTTATTGCATGAAAGTTGGCAACTGTGATTCTAAGGCACCTATCTCTCCCTGTTCGTTCTTTATGGAGCCTAGGTGACTAACTCAGAACTTTGTGGATCACATTGTTGTTCCTGTGATTTTTCTAGGGTCCTAAAAGTTAGGCATTGCAATGTTCAGTGTCTCAGTGCATAAATTCCCTTGTGAATGCAGATATTTAAATATTTTTTGGAGAGTTTTATCTTGTTTATAGATTAGTGACTCAGAACATGCATGACGTTATCACTTTTTGCCATAACAATATGAAATAGAAAGGGCAGACTACAAGAGGCGGTAACTGCAATAACAATAGTAATAGGATAATATGCAGCTCATTATTCAGGGCTGTGGCTCTTTTACTGAAAGTCGGAATATGGGCGCAAACAGTATTGTCAAATATCTTGCACTTTTGTGGCATTAATGACCTGACTTACAAACCAGGAAGTATGAAGGAAAGCCTATTCCTGTTTGACTTCCAGCCCAAGGTCCATGTCATTGAAGTCTGGAGAAACTGTAGGATGTTTCTCTGAGATTAGGGACTCGATTGTTTGCTTCTGAGATGCTGAGCATCCTCCATTCTATTTGAGTTCTGTGGGAGCAGATGATGCTCAGAATCTTGTAGGATTGGACCCTGTGACAGGGTCAGGCCAGATGGATACAGGAGAGTATTAGAAAGTAGATATATTGGTCCCAGATGAAGTAGATCCCTGTTCCCTGGGTAAGGTAGTTCCAGAAAAAGCAGGAACTTGCTGGAACCAGTTGAGGTAGGCAGGCTAATTAGGACACCTGGAGCCAATTGAGAAAAACTGCTAGAGTCAGTTAGGACAGGCTGGCTAATCAGGGCACCTGAATTTAAAAACTACCTCACTTCAGTTTGTTGCATGCATGTGAGGAGCTGGGAGCAAGAGGCACTAGGAGCTGAAAGTGGGAAGGTGTGCTGCTGGAGGATTGAAGAGTACAAGCATTATCAGACACCAGGAGAAAGGTCCTGTGGTGAGGATAAAGATGGTGTTGGGAGGAGGCCATGAGGAAGTAACCCAGGGATTTGTAGCTGTTGCGCAGCTGTATCAGGAGGCACTCTAGATAGCTGCAGTCCACAGAGCCCTGGGCTGGAACTCGGAGTAGAGGGCTGGCCTGGGTTCCCCCCAAACCTCCCAACTCCTGATAAGACACAGGAGGAATTGACCTGGACTGTGGGTTCTCCCAGAGGGGAATGTCTCTGGGCTGTTTCCTGACCCACATGTGAATCTCTGAGGTGAACAAATCCGCCAATAAGTGCAGGACCCACCAAGATAGAGGAGGAAATTTGTCACAATCCTTAACATCCTGACTGTGAGGTTTTACTCATCACTGGTTATAAACTTCTAAGAAAACAAGGGTTATACTGAAAGTGCTCTCCTCTTTCAAACTTATTTATACAGTGCTGTTTAATAAATGATGTGTTCGTGATCTTTTAACATCAGTAACAATTTGTTAGTCACATTACACTTTAAAAGAGAGAGACTGGGAAGCTATTTGAACCATTTTAAAACTTAAATTAGCCACCAGAAAGTGCAGAATATAATTATAAAGACTTTCTTGTAATACAAAATTCACGGAGACAAAACTCTAATTTCCTGGTGGATATATGATATTAATGTAACGGATACCTCAGTGTAGTTAAATTGCATTAAATGGTTATTAATGCTTGAATAAACTTCAAGGAAGTGGGTACTGGTTGAAATGGGATAATATTTTGTTCTGCTAAATTATACGTTAATTGGTATTTCCTCTCTTGTAAAAGGGCTTAATAAAATGTGGTAGAAACATTTTTCTTCTTCTTGAGATGTTAAGTCAAGAGTTTAACTGGAAACATTTCAAACCATTCCCAGAAAATTCATCAGAATTCATGATGACATGGGTTACAGGGACTCCCAAAAGTAAATAATTATGACTTTCCTTTGTCCAACAGGATGATATACAGAACCATATGATGGAAAAAAGTTCTACGGGAAAATTATATTTGGCATTTTATTTTAAACAATACTACAAATCTAATGTCTGTGTACAGTGTGATAGCTTTCATACCTACTGATTGCTCATTTTGCACAGGTGTACATGACTATACTGGTGTGGGATTAAAGGGGGACCTCATGCCAGAGAGAGTAAGAATAAGAATTATTCAATAATCCAGTGGTTTGAGCCCTAATCTTGATATGAGAGACCCAAATTCCAGTGCTCCTGCTCCAATACATATTTAATTATTTATACACAATGGAGCTGCTTCAACAGGAGATATTGAGAGATCCTGAATCTCCCATAGCTCAGTGGGTAGGATTCCTACATCCTAGATGAGTGCTCTAACCACTGGGCTAAAGGTTATACTGGGCTAAAGGTTGGGTGATGAGGCAACAACACCCTCGCATTCTCTGGCCATTTTATGTGGGTTTCAGTTTGATCAAAGCTTGTCTACTGGATCGTGCCCCAAAGCAAAATAGATAGGGGGATGCCTAGCTTGTGACTCCTCTATAGCTTAGGTATGTTAGATGCCAAACTGCTGAGCAGTATCAGGACTAAGGCAGCTGTGCCAATGCACAGCTGCCAAAACTTAGACATCTAGCGGTCTCTACTCTCAGTGACTTAGGCCAGTACAGGGTTAGGTGGCAGCTGAGCGGGGGTTTTGTGAATGTCAGTGATTGCCTAAATGTTAAAATTAGGTGCCTGAAGTTGCAGCTAGAGGCCTAAGACCCTCTTGTTACTCCTACCCTAAGTGTAATGCCATGGAGAATCAGGCCCAGTTACTTTGGGCTAGATTGTCTCTATCCCTAAAAGTAGGGGAATAGGGAGGAGTAACAAAGAATTCTCTCCTAAAAATGCGCAGGTCCCCTGAAATTCATACAGATATCACAGGGTCAACTGGAGGCTGTTATGGAAGCTGCACCGCATGCTTCAATAAGTAGATGTCATTCCGCTATTTGCTGCAGGATTACAAGTGTGGTTAGGCTTTGTAAACTTAAGTAGATGGACTGCTAACAATTAAAAGAATGTGTTGACTGGACAGAGCTGGGAAGTAGGAGTTATGCATCTTTTGTTTTATTCCTAAACCACAGATTTCTCTGACTCAGTTTCCTCATTTGGAAACTATATGTAAAAGTATTATATATATTAGTAAGTCATCCATCCTTTTGATAACTAGATCCATAATACTATACAATTCTCTTGGGATAATGGGATAAGAAGTCATGTTGTCCACACCAGTGAAAAGATAGCAATGATTTAGCTTTCTTCATAAAATAGCACTGAGTGAATGAAGCAGCAGCCTTCCACAATGAGAGAACCAGGAAATTGTCTTTATTGTGACATTTTAAATATTTCCAGGTTGGAAACAATGCAAGATCATCTTTTGTATGTTTTTTCCATGCTCAGATGAGCCCCAGTGTTACAAACCTTCCTTCATATTTGTATTCTTCAGGCAAACCATATTTAAAGAAACCAAAACTAATATTATAACTCATAAATATGTTAAGTAGCTAAGATTCACTGTTCACAAAATTTAGAGTAAATTATAGAGAAAGAATGATAGAAATTAGGTTCAATAGGGAAAATGTATCGACTAGCTAAAGCAAGGAAGATGGCTGTCATCAGCTTGTATGATGAAGAATTGCTCTATAAAACGCAGGCCAACCAGCTGGCAAGCCTTTATCAGATACCTGTAGTGATGGGTTATCAGAGAAGACATATGTGAGTCTAAGTCCAATAGAACTTTTTTGGAGCACCTTGAATTACAGAATGCATTGTACAAATCAAGATTCTTCCCAGGGGAGGTGATAGCATTGGAATTTATTTTCTTAGACTGGACTGCATCCAACACCATTTGACTTAATGGAAAAAAATCCCATTGACTTGACTGAGCACTAGATCAGGTCCTTTGGAAATGTGCTGTCTATCTCCTGAAGACATGCTGAGTTTTAAAACTCCCATTGTACTCCCAGGAAAATCAGCCTGAGGTGAGGGCGCTACCCATCTCCCATGACCAGGATTCTAATTAAATTTCACTCATCTTGGACAGAGTACCACTTGTGGTTTCAGTGGTGCTGAAAGTCAACTGCAAGTGAGACTGTGTTCTTTACAATATTTAATACCTAGCAATTAAATCTATTTGGAACTACTCCAATCTAAAAAAATTGATGAGCAAAATCATAACACATACATTGTACCATTAAAATTAATAGTTTATATGACTAGGTTTACTTTTCCCAAGAACTATCTATGAAATCCATCATTTTTTTCCTCTTATGAAGATGCAATGTTTGTGTTATGCAACGTTTAGAACCTCTTACCCAGGACCAGATTATTAACCCCTTCCTCATTCACACTGGTGGCCAGACACATTTAACTCGAGCGGGCAATTCCTGGGTGTAAAGGATTCCAAGTCTGACTTCATGGGGAGAAATTAGAGACTTCATTTGGAGTCTTTAAATTGAGATTGGGTGTCTTCCTATAGAAAAGAATGTTCAAGTTCAACCACAAGGTATTGGGCTCAATAGTCTCAATTTACACAGTAAGGAAGAATACTTTGCTCCAATGTAGGTATTATTGGGGAAAATTCCCTGTGAGAATTCCCATCTGGCCATAAAATCTAGAAATCTTTTGATACATCATTTGTCTTGTATTTGTGTTTAGCTGTAGCCCACGAAAGCTTATGCTGAAATAAATGTGTTAGTCTCTAAGGTGCCACAAGTACTCCTGATCTTTTTGCATGTTTAAAGCCTTACTCAAAGCACAGCCATCATATTATTAGGAGATTCCATGCAACTATATCTAGCTTTTATTAAGCCTCCATATTTCTCTTGAATGCTGGCTGAACATTTTTTGAGCAAAATGCTGATTCTGAATATTACTATCACTTGCACTAGTGCAAAGCAAGAATGCAACTAAATATATTTCTATTTGGCTGAATGACATTAGATGATCTCCCAGGGCTCACAACATCACTTCACTGCTCCAAACATCCCTTATAAGAATGGAAACACTTTGGGGGAGGGGATATTCTTAATGAGGACCCCCCCTGCCAACACCCAAACAAGATCTTTACCCAAAGATTTTAATTAATTACAAAAATTAAGAATAAATCATACTAGGGTACATTTGATAATCCTCGTACGCTGGCTTTCATTCATGTTAACATGTAATACAGCCACAGTAAGATTTAATTTTAACCATAATTATGAAAGTTTGAAATTAAATCTTACTAGGGATGTGTTCTCCATTAATATGGACAAAAACTGATCTGGGAGGATTATTATGGGGGACACAAAAAAGATTTAATTTTTAACTTTTGTAATTAATTAAAAAATGTGATAAAGGATTGTGTTTCAGAGGAGGAGGAGTCTTCACACCAAGACTTCCCAGCAGTCTTTCAAAGCCTTCTTAATTACAGTCACAAAGAATTATTTGTTAAAGAACAGTGGTTAGGAGCTCAAACATCTTTTTTTCAGAAAAGAATTATGCAGACACTTCTAAACTTCCGTTTACTTTGAAGAGATGAACCGAGAAGGACATGATATAGATAAAATACACACAGCACACACACAGCTCCTCTTCTCCATAAGAAAGAGGGAAACTGTAATACAGCAAAGGGGGAAGATTAATAGAAACCTTTTCTTTGCAGTGTTCACAGTTGTATTTGGTTGCACTGAATTCCATTGAATTTGTCACACTATACTGCAGTCAAAGGGCAGAAATCATGCAGAATTACTGAAGGATTTCTCTCAGGGCTGAGGTTATGTCATAATTAAAGCCCTGTGAGGAAAAATTAAAAAGAAAAGAAACATTGATTTACACAGGCACACATTCAGAAGCAGTCTCCAGGTTTCAAGTGCAGTCCTACTCTGCAAATTTCCTCTGTAAATATTTCATATTTATTATATTTCAGTAATTTCCATATCGATGGGACTAAGTTTTCAAGCACAGAGTTTTATATTTCTTTTTCTCTTTTGTTTTTTCCCTATTCTGCCATCATGGAATCTGATAATTGAGTTGGATTCTTTCTTTCTATGTATCATTGCTAGGAGTGCAAATGAGCTCAGAAAGAATATATACAAATTTTGGAGTCAGGTGGTCTTGAATTCTAATCTTGGCTCAGGTCACTGACTTACTACGGGTGTATGTATTCTTCCCGACTATACTCCTTTGCATTCCTAGCAGTGATACATAAGACAGACAGGCTCTTAAGGGCATATATGCTATGTTCTCCTCCCAAGTTCATTGGCCCTGCTTCAAGAGGCAGGAAGGCTTCTTAGGGGTGCAATCCCTATCCCCTGTCAAGATTGTCAAGTATTCATCTTTCCCCATTGGCTCTCCAGATGGCTTTGTTTATCTTACAGGTAAATGGGCTTTTCTTTGTCTTTGATCACACCTGGCTTAATTTATATCAGAAACACATTCAAACACATTCATTTGTCTGGAACAGTCATGGCTTAGCCATTGCTTTTCAAATACATTTTAAGAACATATTTGCAACATATATCTATACAGTCCTTTGTAGATATACCATACATACCTCACACAAGAATATTAATGATCAGTGAGTTATTGGTTTTCCAATGAGATGTTACATGCCACCTTTTGGGTATATATCATGACAACAGTGTGCCAGCTCTTAGGGTCACAACCACATATTGTGGGTACAGGCAAAGGTGGCTTTAAATCCCCTTTATGTTCCCTGATAGTAGGATGAGTGGTTCTCTGGCATTAATACGAGGAAACTCAGTGCTTCCTCTACTAATACCCAGATTTCTTTTGTTCCAAATATCTATTCTGGACAGAATTTGGCAGGCCTTAATACTCAGAGCCCATGCCCCCTTTCCTTAGGGGCAACCCCAGCACTGGGAGTTTGGATGGGCCTTAAATATTCCTTTATACAAAGGGAATTCTCTGATGGTGGCATCCACTAAATATCTTGTTTGTACCACCAGCATATGGTATGGAATCTGGCTCAGTATGCCTAGATATACTGTATGCATGGAAATAAATGAAAACTGATGGTTTAGCAATGTTCCTTCAGATCACAAAACTTGAAGCTGATATATGCTTGAGTATCTAGTTGCTGGTCTAAATTACAGCATCAATTACTGAATATTTATGTGCCTATATATTTTGAGTTACAGTTTTATATTGAGATGATAGTCATAATACCAGAATGGTAGGCAGTCACAACTATAATACCTAATGAACGGAATTAACTTTTGTCGTTCACTCTGAAACAATCTTTGTCAGAAACTAAAAATATGGACTTCTAGTAGGGAGAGTTCTTTTGAAAACAGTTTGACTCTTTCCTGTATCCAGCATCCTACAGTGACATGTACAAAGTTGCATGTAGGGGAAATTTACTTGTTGAAACTTTCCCTTGAGATGACCAGGGATTAGCAGGGAACCAGTCAACTGTTGGGAACAGAGATATCCCTTTTATGTGCTCTGATATTTCTTACAGGGTTAGATTTGGAGTAGGGTGGGGGTCTGAATATAGCGATATAAAAATCCAGAATCAAATTCTGCTCTCAGTTTCCAGTGGTGGTAACTGAGAACAGAATGCAGCCCTTATTGTTAATATATTTTAATATATGAGTTTGCTGACCTCAATAATAATAATTCTTGCAGTAGTGCAAATCATCTCAAGAGAGTCAGAGACAAATGCTAAAAATAGCAAATGGTGATTTTTCAAGTGGAATAGTTCTTCTGAGATCCTTCTGAAGAACATTGCTTTTTGGTTGCCTGGTGTTGGGATGGATCTGACCATGATGCTGTGTAAGTTAACTCTATAGCCTATTCTAACATACCATGGACAATATTTTTAGGGCTGTCCTAATACCCCTTATCTGCTACTATGGATGCTGCTTTGTATTCAGTGTGTGTGTGTGGATATGGAAAATGTGTGGGTGGGAGGAAGAACAAATAGGATAACAACTAGATAAAGTACTTTTCAAGAGAAGTACTTGATGCTTGTCATATTCACATTTTTCATTCTCACCTTTTTCAGTCTAATCTAATTTGTGGCAAAAACCGCTATCCATTGCTAAATTTTTGGAAGAACGGTAAAGAAATCAAACAATCAAGCCATGGGGAAATATCTTTGTTTTCTTCTCCCAGATAAAGCTATTTGGATTTTGTCAACAAACATGCAATAATCTCCTTTTCAAATTTTTGTTTGCATTCTGCTGTTAATTCTTTTGTGCAAGGCACTTATTGTGTTCCTTTAATAGGTTATTTAAATGTTCAAACATAGCCTGATCCGAAGCCTACGGAGTATGTCCATAGTTTTCAGTGGGCCCATAATGTGCAGTGACTAACGAGTGACATCGATGCTAGGGAATATATGCATAAGGTCGTGATGCATTGATAGGGTGGCACCATTCTCTCAAAAATATATATGGGGGAAAAATTTGCCTTTTACAGTTGTTTATACCTGAATAATTACTAGAACATCTGTATATCAGGACACATACTTTTCAGGACACTGAAATGACACCTTCTATTTAGCTCTCAAAGCATTCAATAAGACTCACAAAAATCATAATAGATTATAGAATTGTTATGTATTATATTAAAAATAATTGGATTATGCTGCCTTCATTATGATTCAACTGAATATTACAGTTACATGAGGTCTAAGAGAAATAAAATGTCCCATGGTCAGTTATATCAAAAGCATCTGTGAGATCCACCAGAGTCAAATGGCCAGAGCCAATGAAAGGGAAAACTGGGGGATATCACTCAAGATCTTAACAGGGTTGATTTGAACTCCCAAAGAAGGCCAAAACCTAGGGTGCAATTCACCCAGGAAGTTACTGGTTTTCAAAAGCACCTAGAATAGAATAGCAATTGTTTTCTAAGCCACCTTCACTGAAGCAGAAGGTTTGAAACCATGCATTAATTGGAGAACATTCAATCATCAAGTGATGGAATCTGTGTGTTTCATTAGAATTCTGTCCTTGCTAAATAGAGAGAACTGACATTTTCTAATGAATTTATTTTGCACTTGTAAACATGAATTTTTCAAAAAATAGTTTGTTTTTTTTAATTTTGATTACTTATTTATTGTTTTAATGAAAGCCAAAACAATATTGGTGTACATTTTGGGGTTAGCTTCTTCCCTTCCCACCCCCTGCCATTTCCTTTCTCCTGCTTTTTGTTTTCTATTTTTCCAGTGGCAGAATGACTGTCAATAGTAGCTCCATAGACACAACAAAATTCTGCTTGCTTCAAGCAACAATTATGGATTGTACAAACTACTTATGAGCAAGGCACGATGCAATGGGACAAATTTTGATTCTTTATTTTGTGAGACTAAGATGCATGTATACTCGCCAATAGCTATAATGATTTTGAGTCAGGTGCAGCAGGGGACTGAGGAGCTTATGTAGACAAGTAACCTCTCTCCCACTAGAGTGGCATTCTTTTTCCTAGCTGCAACAGATTGTGCACATTGACTGTAACCTGGCTGCAGTAACCCCTGAGGGGTGAGTTTGAGTGTGTGTGGGGATATAGAGTTCAGGAAATGGGAATGCTCAGTGACAGTATGCTAAAAAATGTGCTTTGGAAGAGTATGGGATTTCTGGGGTGTTTGTGTGGGAGCAGGCTTTGCTTCACCTCTCCTCAGGTTACCTGGAGGTGACTATGGATCTCAGATTGCTGTGAGGTCAGCTGGCAGGTTTATTTCCAAGCTGTCAGTCCGGTCTGTTGGCTGGATAATGCTAAGTCTCTCCCAGCCCCCCCAACTTTCTTCCCAGTTGTCACTCATCTAGGAAGATTCTGTCCTTCACAGCAGGACATCATGGGAAGTTGTGCTTAATAGGAATGTAATTAATCTGTTTGCATGTGCAAAATACCCACCTGTGCCAACCAGTGTAGCTTTGGTGGGCACAGCCTTTTGTTGATCTTTGGGAATTTGGTTCTTAAGGAATATTTACTTTAGCAAATCTAATTTAATGTATTTATTTATAACATCTGTCTAATGTACCAAAATTAAAGGTGAATGAAGAAAAATTTTAAATGACATAACTTCGTCTCCAAAACAAACTAAATGATATTAATGTTACCCTTTTCCCTCTCGCTAAAAAAAATCTAATACACTTCTGGTTACTGTGGAATTTGTCATTATTACAGAAAACATGTTACAGAATAATAATACTTTGCACTGTTATAATCCTTTTCATCTGAGGATCTCAAATTGCTTTACAAACATTAATGAATTAAGCCACACTTCACCCCTTGAACTTGGGAATGTATTTACTTTATGGATGGGAGTGTACCGTAATTAAGTGCCTTGCCTGAATTTACATAGCATATTGGTGACAAATCCAGGAACAGAGTCCAGCAATCTGGATTCCCATTCCCATGGTTCTACTACTTCCACGATGCTTTCTCCGATGTTGGTAGGGCAAACCTAGTAATGAGTAATCAATGTTGGTATACTTTTAAATCAGACTTTTCTGTATTGACACTACAGTTAAGGACTAAAATTGTTCAATGATCCATAAACAACAGAGGGATTTAAAAAAAAAACTTATTGTGGGACAGCCTAAACAATGAATTTTGAAATCTGTGCACATTATCACAAGTAATGATAGCATATTCCATTTACAATAAGTCGAGGTAGGCCTTGTGTATATTCGGCTGACTAGCAAAGGGAAACTGTGTTCACTTCAGGAAGCCTCCAGCCTAGTTTGAAAATGCCAACCTCCTCCTAAATCTTCAGTCTGTCTCTAAAAAAATTAATAATTTACTTTAAAATATTTTATTACAGGGCCTCCCCTTTTGTGTCTCTGGCTTTGCGCCAGTGTACACTATGAAGTAACAGCTGGAAATGACTTCCACTCCTTCAAATGAGTTGTTTCTTTAGTTTGGCTTAAAATTAATCATTCATTTAAAAAAAATACTGTAGTCTTATTTCTTGGTAAGTCCCATTTTTTTACACTGGTGGCTTCTTGCCAATGTCTAACATGACATTAGAGTGATGTTACTATGATTATGCAGTACACTTTGGGACTGTAATACATTGCTATGATGATATATTAAACATTGATATGGAACCTGAATACATAATTGGCAATGACAGAAGAAAGCATGATTTAATATCTTCCATGCCACCCTCCCCACTCCAGTGGCTCAGGGTCATGCCTTCTCAGTCCATTCCAATTATTTTAACTAGAATATCCTGATGTACAGCATGTCTATACAGGAACCTACAAGAGTCTCTCTGTTGGATGTGCTTTGTATATAATACAGCACTCAAGGGATTTACAGTATAACATTTTTTGACAAAGAGTAGCTTATAAAAATGGGAAAAGTGATTTTTTTTCCCCTTACACCCAGTAGATAGAACTATACCTAGATAAACATTAGGTTAAACATATGCTCATGATTACGTTAGGTACCAATAAAGCTTAAAACATATTGTAGTCTCTAAAAGTCATACAACTAACCAGCACTTGAGTTGTTAACTTATATTTGTTGTCAGTTTGTTTTAGGAATAATACTGTACATATAAACACACAGCTAATCCTTGGGGTATAAACTGTCCAATTTTTTTTACATACCTAGCAGAATCCACCACTGTCAATGTCTCATTGTCACTTATTTCTTGCAGTAATCAGCAAAACTACATTGTGTCAAAGAAAGCCAGAAGGTAACATACCCTAGAGTTACTTTGTCTTTATATTCATCATTCCCTGCAAGGATCTGGCAATATTTTCCCATCTAGTTCAAGGTCTGGTATCTTCCTAGCTGCCAAACTCTATTCTAATACTATTTATCATCAGAGCTAAGGAAATCTGCCATTTCTAATAGGTCACCCTGAAAAGTTGAAGTGTCAACTAGAGGTACTTATCTCCTCCTCTCTTCAGTAAGAATTGAATTTGCTAATAATCTGAAGTATTTCTTCATATTTCCTTAGCATCTGAAATCTCTGTATGTTATACCCTGTTACTAATCTATTCTGTTGTATGTTGAAATAATAAATTAGATCTCTACAAAGAAGTTCTTAAATGGGCATAAAATATTCTCCAACTGATCATTTCAAGTTTTTCATTCCCATGTTTTTGTCTTCTGTGCTGCCCTTTTATGCATTGATGATCCCCTCCATGTCCCAATATCACTTCTCTCCCTCTTCTCATTCAAATCTCTCTTGAAAACCCACATGGCTGTCCCATGCGGCTGACTCAGGCTTGTGGGCTTGGGCTGAGGGGCTATTTCATTGTTTTGCAGACTTCCAGCCCAGGCTGAAGCCCAGGCTTTAGGGCCATGCATGGTGGGATGGTCCCAGAGCTCAGGCTCCAGCCCAAGGCTGGAAGTCTGCAAAACAATGAAACAGTCTGATAGCCTGAGCCCTGTGAGTCTGAGTCAGCTAGCATGGGCTAATTGCGGGTCTTTCTTTGCTTTGTGGACACACCTTGAGAGGCCAAGAAATGTTAACCTATATGCCAGCACTGCGCCTTCACCCTCATATTATATTTTTAAAACAGAATGACCCCCACCAACACATTTAGCAATCAACCCCATTACTGTATTTGATTATATAAACACACACACACACACTTATACTGGATAGTATATTAACTGTATGTTTTAGGTCACCAGCTAGATTTTCTACCTTTTACCATCCCAGAGTTTTATTAGGAAAATTTATACAAATTCAGTGATGTGTCTGGTGCAGAATCTTAATTCTGATTAGCCAATGGAATTTTGCATTTCCATTAACACTGAAGCCCAGTGTCCCTGAGATTTATATCCCCAGAATCTCTCTATTGATTTATAACCCGGTAATCCTTTTATCCCCATTTATATGCAGCATAACTTGACATAAGTGCTAGAATGTCTCCATTAATTGAATTCAGGAGTGTTAGACTGAGAAACTGGACTAAAAACTTTTAGGCCACACTGTAAATACATTTTGCACTGAGAAAAAAATGCAGCAACTGTTGATGCTGGTTTTGAAAAGGTATATTATAATGTAGTTTAAAATGTCTCTTTTTTTAAACATTCTGTAGCTACCAGCATTGCACAGCATCTTCCTTTGCTGTTTCTTAGCTCTCTGTGACTTTAACATTTCAGTGATCATTCTATGATGTGGGATTATTTCATGAACATTTATAGCAGGGATCGGCAACCTTTCAGAAGTGGTGTGCCGAGTTTTCATTTATTTGCTCTAATTTAAGGTTCCGCGTGCAGTAATACATTTTAACGTTTTTAGAAGCTCTCTTTCTATAAGTCTATAATATATAACTAAACTATTGTTTTATGTACAGTAAATAAAGTTTTTAAATTATTTAAGAAGCTTCATTTAAAATTAAATTAAAATGCAGAGCCCCCTGGACCGGTGGTCAGGACCTGGGCAATGTGAGCTCACTGAAAATCAGCTTGCGTGCCGCCTTCCGCACCCGTGCCATAGGTTGCCTATCCCTGATTTATAATTTGATTTGGTGCCTATTATATATAATTACAGGTTGCACCATAAGCACTTTTGTAAAAAATAGGAAGTGCTCAATGACAGTAACATGAGGAAGGGGAAGCAGCATCTTGAAGTACTTAAAAACCTCAGGAAGGATGAGGAGAACAAGGTGAAAACTAGAGCAGGGTGAAAATTTTTGGTTGAAATTCCCCACCACCCCTCAAAAGTGCAGATTTGGTCTGACCAAACCTCAGTCTTCTCCCCTTTGGCCACCATCATCATCCAGCACCCTCAGAGTAAACCCAATGTCTGAAATTAGACCAAAGTATTTCAGCCCAGAGGATATTAATCTTTATGTGCCACTGGCAGAGAACAGGAGAGATCAAGGTGAAACCATGCTTGACACTCCAGAAATGGTAGGAAAAGGATTAAATTAGGATATACCCAGATAAATCTGGCAGGTGACCATGTACCCACACACTGCGGAGGAAGGCAAAAATCCCCCAACATCACAGCCAATCTGACCTGGGGGAAAATTCTTTCCTGAACCCACATATGGTGATCAGTTAAACCCTGAGCATTTGGGAAGAAGAACCAGCCAATCACCTGAGAGAGAGAATGCTCAGAACCATCTTAGAGCCCTGTATCTTGTCATCCAGTGCTCCATTTTGAGCTGTGGTCATCCTCTGATGCTTCAGAGGAAGGCGATTTAAAAAAAAATATTTCAAGTGCTTTTGAAAATTTTACCCTTGCACACTCAAATCCCATTAAGAATATTGGGAATTGAGCATCCAAATTCCAGAAACAGTTCCTATGGGCTATACAGTTCCACTCAGTGTATCACATCTTACCATTCTACCTAGTTGAGGTGTTTGAAAAGCTCCTATTGTCATTGCACAAAATTAAAGGGCACAAACCCCCATAAATGAAAGGTGTTTTGCTTTGGTTCCATCCCTCTGTTCCAAATGATGCAATATTAACTTTACTAGAATTGTACTGTAAAAAGCATGGAGTACCTTAGTCCCAGCACTGGTAGTTCTAATTATGCAACCAGTAATTTACTAGATTCAGCAACTTTGTTATTACTGCTCCTTCATCATGGAGAAAGGAAAAAAAAAAAAAGGAAACTGTGCTTATAAGAAAATCTTTGTGGCTTCTGTGGTGGTCTCTAAAACAGCAGCTCACCAATAGCATCCCCTTCAGTAACCTGCAAGTCCAGAGAGGATGGAGAAAGTCCCATGTTGTACTTAAATCAATGTGTGGCACAGCAAACACAGGCACTATTAAAATATATTTATTATTCATTATTAGTAAATTGCCTACATGTGGAGTACAAGAGAGGAGCAAACTTACAGTTTTTGTTGACTCATTAGAATTCTGTAGTGTGATACTCTACAAAACCCAAATTTGTATTTATAGTATTAATTTTAAAGCTCTATTTGAGCAATTAGTATATTAAAAGATATAAGAACAAAGGTAAATCTAAAAGCACCCTGGAAACCTGCCTAGTGAATATACTGCCATATATCTTGAGATTTAATGTGCCATTGGAAGAGAACCTGATTTAACCCAGAAATTCACAGGTGAGACTGTGGAAGATATGTGCCACTATTGTAAATGTGTTAATAAATTATAATTCTGTATGCTGTATGCATTTCAATTGCCTTTTTAGTAAATACTTAACACATTAAAGTCTGCCAGAAAATCAGATGAAATGAAACCAGTTTAGCTCCTTAATTTGTATTATGTTATGCAATACTACATCATGTTGCACCCATAGAAACAAGAAATCAATGTTTGCTAGTATATAGCTCTGGTTTCTCACCAGTTTGCTAATATGCTGGTAGCTTTAGGGAAGGACAGTTCTCCATCACTTGGATGTAGTGCACTGTAGAGCCAAGGGAGGAGAAAAAGTGTTAAATCACACTTGTCAGGTTTAAAAAAATAATGTAATAATGATCAAGAAGTTAATTTATTGAAAACCCACTCTCAAAAAAAGCAAAGAAAAATTCAGACTCCATGTTAGCCCTGTATAGCATGAAAGTGATGTCTATTGAGGGTCTCTGTAAGGAATGTGGTGAGGAAAGCAGATCTGACATTGACAACATGGGTCCAGATGGACCAAACTGCCAAGCAGAAGGATGTGGCAGGTTGTATCCACCACTCTGCAGTCAGTATTCACCAGGACCCAGCTGTGGGGATGACTTGACCCTGAAGCAAATGTTGGATCTGAGGGCTCATTGCATCAGCCCCATTGTGTTTCAGCAGACTTTCACCTGAGCAAAACCCTTTTCCTTGGAAGTAGGCAACTTTTACAGGGTTTAGCCTGAAGAGAGAGAGCTGAGGGTACTGACTAACTGTAGGAGAAAGGGAAGAAAATAGATTCAGAAGTTAACTTAATTATTTGTGAGCATTTCCAGGTGGGCTGGGTTTTGGTTCATTTCTCTTGAGCCTGGAACTAGCAGAGTGACTAGAGCTATCAGCCACACTGAATTTTGTTTGCTGGTCATGAAAAAGGGCCCAAGCCAAACTGAGAATTGTCCTCTTACCACAGACCATTTGTTATATAAAATAAGTGGATGTCTGGTGAAAAACTGGCCTGTCATATCTTATAATAAAAATAAAATATTTCTGTGCATAACTTGATGAGTCCAGGGGAGTTACACAGCCCATTGTTTCCACCGTAACAATTTCCAATGGGTTTTTATTAATACCCTTGCATTTGCCATTTTGTACAATGTGTAAACTGTTATATTCAATTCATAAGAAAAATATTCAGGTGTAAAACTAGATAATCTGTATCCCTTTGGAATCAAAAGTCACTTTGCCAAAATATTTTAACACATGAAATTGCTTCTTGAGAGATGTTTGCTGTGATAAAATGACAGAAAACTACATTTCCATTATAATTATAACTGACTGGTGGTGCTAAGTTTTTGTAATTTAAAGGTAAATCTGACAGCTCTTCCATGTTGAATTATGCATCTCTGGCTCTTAAATAGTTCTGCTGGCATGAGACAGCTGAGATGAAGTTGTCTTTCTAAAATAATTGCTCCATGGAGCATCCATTATACCTTCAGAAAAAATGTATTACTTGACTTCTACAAATTATAGACTAGCCTATAATGGGTATTTTTGACAGCTATTAGCTTTTTAAAAAAAATCTGAACAGGAAAATGAGTATTGATATCACTCTGCTGTGTCTTGCATGTTAATATCAACCTTTTCTGTACTTTTCTTCCAAAGCATGGTGTAATCATTAATTACAATAATATTGATGCAATTGTACTCGTCCTAAAAAAATTAAGTATTGGCAAAGTTTGAATTTCATGCCACTGTAATGCTTACTTCATATTTCCAGTACATATGAAAATAAATAAGTAATCCAGATTTAAGGATAAAATTCTTGGGCCATATTTTGCCCTTGTCACTTTTTAAGTAGAACTTGACATCGGTCTGAATGGAGAGTTAGGCTTAAAAATCAGTGGGAGGGGAGACATTAGTCCTGTGCCTTTCCGTTTATTTTAAGTTTATGTGTGTTGATAAATGGAATTCTTGTCTGCAAATAACCCCTGTTAGTTGGATAGACCTATTGTGTAAGATTAGGACCTGATTGTAAAGGCTGCAGAATCAAATCCTGGTATTTTTGTGACAGTTCTCTGAAGGTATTATGTTGAGAATAATCTCAGAATATGTTTGATAGGATGATATGCAGAAGAGAAGAAGCACAGTATATGTTTTCAGGTACTTCCACAAAGATTTCATTATTTGCTTACTCTGTCTCCCCATAGATGTGCATGACAGTTCATAATGTGTATAAAGAACAATTCTCTGCATGCGCACACACATAAAGACCTACATTGGACAGATATGTAAAATATGTAATATTCTGCATATTAAATACAACATCCTCCATGCATCAGTAGCTCCGGATAAAAATAGGCTGTTTATTCAGACTGTATGCCACTAGGGTTCTCACCCACCAGAGCTTTTTGTAAAAATAAGGAAGCAGGCGCAACCCCTATTTCACCAACACACATGGCTGGTAATACAGCAGTGAAATAAACATGTGGTGGGACCATGATGCTATTCCTGAAACCAAGTTATTGTCACATTTGTTAATTTGTATGTTAAGATTTTTAATACTAATTTAGGTACCTAGAACAAACACCTAAAGTTCCATTATGATCTTATTCAAACTTAACACTAAGGTAAACAGTGTAAAACAAACTGTATATTGAAGCATGATATATTCTACATCATGGAGATGCTCTAGAGATAGCATTACCAGAGATTATGGGCTAGTTTGGAAGCCAGTAAGGATCTATTAGTCACCAAACTGGTCCATTCATACTTCCAGTAATGTCCTCTCTAGAGCATCACCCTATTATCACATAGTATATATTAACAGAAGTTTACTCATGACTGTTTGAAAAATAAATCTTATAACTTTTGTATATTTAATATTTTGCAATGTGTAGCTTTATTTTACTCTTGAATCCTATTTTACATTAGTCTGAGGTGTCAATAAGTTTATTGCCTGGGAATTATTTTAGTCTCTTTTTTTTCCACATTAGCTCTTACATTAGCATTTGAAGATAAGATCACAAACCATGTTGTTCATTTCAGTAGGCATTTGCTTGATTAAGGACTGAGTAAAACTTGAGTTCAGAATTTGATTCCATTTGAGGACTAGAACATGAAATACTTTATAACTTGAGTATATACAGTGCACTCTGCAGGGGTCTGATCCTCCACCACAGGAAGTCAGTGAGAATGTTGGAATATATCAGATTATAATACCATGAACATCATGTGTTTAAGCCTGTAACAAATAAACAGTATATTATTGGAAGGTTTATTATTATTATTTGTATTCTGATCGTACCTAGGAATCCCAGTCATGGTTCAGGATCCCATTGTGCTGGACATTGTACGAAGAGGGTCCTTGCCCCAAAAGACCTTTAAATCTATGACTTACTGGAATACAACAAAAATAAATACAATAAAAAGATAAAGACAATGCATAAATCACAGTTTACACTCTTACACATGTGTCAGTTAAAGATTATAGATATGCGAAGTGAGTTGTTGCTTTCAGTCCAGTTCCTCATTGGTAAGTGTCCACATCACACAAGCACAATTAACAGTTCAGTGGAAGTCTTACTAGAGATGACACTTCTGAATGGCCAGGGTTTGACAGAGTGAATTGTCACATGGGAAGAAAGGGGCAGGGGAGGAGCTGACTCTAATTAATCAGTCCTATCCGAGGTTGCTTGGAGTAGGTGGAGTCTGGGCCTGTATACATCAGACCCAGCTCATTCCAGGGAGAGAGGAGGATGAAGCAGTGCTCTGGAAGACTAGGAGGCTGAAGCAGTACCCAGAAGTGTCCAAGGAAAATAATTAGCTCCAGAAAGGGTCAGAAGAAAGAACAAACATCTGCTAGACGAAAGGTTCTAGGTTGGGAGAGGGTTGGCACAGACTGAGACCTACCTCCCTTGGAAATTAAGGATTTTCCATATAGGTAAAAAAACTATGGGAAAATGGGACTAAAAGACTTTTCAGTATAGATGATAAATTAATTTCTGTTGCACACTTTTCTATCTATTACCACATACTCTCTGGCTCTGTGTTTTTGTTCATTTGGTTCCCCCATACTCTGTGGTGGGCAGGTCATCTTGGCTCACCAAGTGTAATTTGATAACAAAGTGCGGTTGAATTACCTTGTTAGTCAGAGGTGCTCCCTCCACTGAGGAAACTCTTGCTGTTGATTTCTTCGGCCATGTCTACATCTAAAATTTTGCAGCGCTGGTTGTTACAGCTGTATTAGTACAGCTGTATAGGGCCAGCGCTGCAGAGTGGCCACACTTACAGCAACCAGCGCTGCAAGTGGTGTTAGATGTGGCCACACTGCAGCGCTGTTGGGCGGCTTCAAGGGGGGTTCGGGGAACGCGAGAGCAAACCGGGAAAGGAGACCAGCTTCGCCGCGGTTTGCTCTCGCGTTCCCCGAACCCCCCTGCAAACCGCAGGAAAGGAGACCTGCTTGCACGGAGGCTCGGGGAACGAGAGAGCAAACCGGGAAAGGAGACCAGCTTCGCTGCGGTTTTCTCTCGCGTTCCCCGAACCACCCTGCAAACCTCAGGGAAGGAGACCTGCTTGCTCGGGGTTCGGGGAATGAGAGAGCAAACCGGGGAAGGAGACCAGCTTCGCCGCGGGTTTGCTCTCGCGTTCCCCTAACCACCTTGCAAACCGCAGGGAAGGAGACCTGCTTGCTCGGGGTTCGGGGAACGAGAGAGCAAACCGGGAAAGGAGACCAGCTTCGCCGTGGTTTGCTCTCGCGTTCCCGGAACCACCCAGCAAACCTCAGGGAAGGAGACCTGCTTGCTCGGGGTTCGGGGAACGAGAGAGCAAACCGGGGAAGGAGACCAGCTTCGCCGCGGGTTTGCTCTCGCGTTCCCCTAACCACCCTGCAAACCGCAGGGAAGGAGACCTGCTTGCTCGGGGTTCGGGGAATGAGAGAGCAAACCGGGAAAGGAGACCCGCTTCGCCGCGGTTTGCTCTCGCGTTCCCGGAACCACCCAGCAAACCTCAGGGAAGGAGACCTGCTTGCTCGGGGTTCGGGGAACGAGAGAGCAAACCGGGAAAGGAGACCAGCTTCGCCGCGGTTTGCTCTCGCGTTTCCCGAACCACCCTGCAAACCGCAGGGAAGGAGACCTGCTTGCTCGGGGTTCGGGGAACGCGAGAGCAAGCCGGGGAAGGAGACCAGCTTGATTACCAGAGGCTTCCTCAGGTATGCTGGGATACCTGCTTATTCCACGGAGGTCAAGAAAAGCGCTGGTAAGTGTCTATACTTGATTACCAGCGCTGGATCACCAGCGCTGGATCCTCTACACCCGAGACAAAACGTTATCACCTAAGTGGCAGTTCAGCATTTTGTATCCACTTCACACAGAAGTAAATGACCACACATGGTGCAAGGCAATGAAGAGCCAGGCCTTTGATATATCTGTGAATAAGTTTTAGGTTTTGGTTTTAGTGTTCATTGAAAATCTTTTTTTCTTTTTAAAGTGCCCAAACATTTAGTACTGCTTAGTATAGGTGTGTGAAGTGGGGGTTGTGTTAGATAAAATAGTTCATATAATGGCTTAAATCACAGGATGGTTGTAGTGGGATATATATAACTCTGAAGATATACCTGCATGTATACATTCATGTTAATGTTTTATTTTAAACATAATCAAGAAACATCTGATAAAGTAAGAGAAAAGTTAGTAATATTAAAATGGGTGAATCAATTTAGTCTTTTTTATGGTTTGTCAGATTTATAAAATATTATATTTCTTTTCAGATAGAGTTACATACTGTGTAGCTCAAAGATAATCCCTATGGTCTTGGCATATGTTACTTAATTGTCTCAGAAGGAAATACCATAAATACCATGCTGTCATCTCCCATGGGCATTTGCTCATCTGTCACAGTGGGAGCTCCAGACTGGCTGAGGTGCTCTAAGACATTTCTTAAGCTATGTAAATCACAGCCATTTCTCCTTCCTACTTCCCAAATGGTCAATTATGTATAAACATGTGTTAATAAAAATTTGCTGCTTTGCCTCTAAGGTACACACCCATAAAGCTATGAGTATGATAAACTATAAATGTCGTTATTATGTGAATCAACCTATGACATAAATTACTGTTTAAAATGTTTCTATAGATGTGAAAGTCTGTGAGAGTCAGACAAGGCCAATGGGGGGGAAAAAACAACCCTAAATAATCATCAATATATTGTGTGCATGATAAAATTCACTAAAGAAAAGACAAATTTCTGCTTTTTTTCTCCATTCTCTTTTTAATCAAACTATTTGTGTCTGCCTATTGTGAGCAAAGAAATGAAAATACACTAAAGACCATTTCATATGTTTGCTGCTTAATGATTTCTATACAGGTTCAATGGCCATATGCATTGGAAACCAGCAAAATTCAAAGGGATACAGATTACAAACAACTATGGAGCTGATAATACAATCACAAAAGATTATCTGTTAAGAGGTAAAGCAAAGGAAGTTAAAAAGCAAAATGGAATCAAACTGTACAATAAATCTAACGGGATTAATGAGTGACTTTAATCTAATCCCTAGCCTGTATACGGAAGAATCCATACTGTGGCAAATCATATTATTGGTACTTAGATCATCACTGGAAGGTCGTTCCTATTTATCAGGTAATAACTTTAACTATAGCTAAATGAGCTCTCAGACTATTTTTGCTAGTTTACTTTCAGAGTATTTTACATACAATCTTATCATTGAGTTTACATCAAGTTTAGAATATTATCAACCAATAAAGGATGAAAACTGATGCTACACTAGTGATTAGTATACTGATATATCTAATGATGAAATATGTTTCTCATATTGAGAAACTGAATCAGCTAGTTTTGTATTGCTGTTATATGAATGGTAGGATCTGAGGGTTATTTCAGATCAGACTACAGGGGTTTTATGTCCTGTTTTTACTAAGGGCAGTTGTGCTTGAGAAACTATGTAATTGGGCTAGTCAATATCTTGTGAACAGCCCACAAAACACTGAGTTAATGGTGGAGACGGGATGAGAAAAGGGGAATTAAATTGGTTCCATCGCATGCAAAAGACAACTTTGGTCTGAAAAGTACTTGTATAAGCTTGAGCTGACAGTCATCCTTAGGAAAGATGGCATAGTTGTAGCTAGAGATGGGGGAATGAACTGCAACAGAGGCAGACAAGTCCCATATTTTTCTCCTATTGGAACCAAACTATGGAACTTCATAATAAAAACTGTACATCTAAGGGCCTTTGCTGCACATTGATTTTTTTTCTAATCTGAAAAATCAACAAAATTTATTTACAGTCATTATTTATAGCAACAGAAAAGTGGCTGTGCCTAATTCAGCTGTATCACTGTGTGTGGAAATAAATGTAATGAACATATATGGCCTCACCCTTGAGGCAGATCCTTAAAGGTATTTAGTCCCGTAACTCCTGTTAATGTATTTTTGTAGACTAATTTCAAGATTTCCTCCAATATGTATAATTTCTAGTGACTTAAAATCTTGCAAATTATATCATGTACATATGCCTTAATTCTGAGACGAAACGTAGGGCCTGACGATCTGGTCCAGTGAAACAGTGTCTGATGCAGGACTCAGGTGTAGGCAAGGGTGACACCTTTACATTCCCCCAATCCTGGGGCTGGCTAGTCTCTTATGAAGGCCCTTGCATTGAGGGATGGAGGGAGTTATGCAGGAACAGCCCTTCACCATCAGAGATTTCCTCTCACCAGGAAATCATCAGAGAGATTAAACTGTCTGTTTTGTCTACTTAGAACCAGCCCGTTGGTGAAAGGGAGATTTAATGCACTGGAGTCAGTCATACCGTATTATGATCTAAATCTGAGTTGCCCTGCCTCTCAGGGGAAACCTTGAGACAGCAGCATAAGACTGTATTTGTGCTCTGCATGAGATCCAGGCACTGGAGGCCTCATGCAGGAGGGCTTCACAGTTTCTTATATGCTGCAGCGTCTAACAGATGTGGAATGTGGAGGAAGGAATGAACATGTTGGGAATGTTGTAAGGACATGACTATTAGTTCCACATTCAGAGTGCAGATTCAGGAAGCTGAAAGCTTGAGTAGGCCCCTTTCTGTTGCTTCTTCCAGTACCAAACAGGAGTAGATGTGCCCTGGATGCAACCTATTGAATTCTTGTGGATGAGGATTCAACCTCTTAACCCCATGCCTTTTACAAGTCTTTCCCTGAACACATAACCTATTTACTGGGACTATTCATTGTTATCCCATATAATATAAGATTAATTTTCACATATATATTCTGGAGATTGTTGAACATTAACATCATTCATAAAGTACTCTCATTCTTGGTAAAGTACTTTGTATTAAATCTCCCAGTGATTAGTACAGACATGAGTAGAAGGGGTAGGCTTGCTGGAGGAGTCCATATTTGATGCCATGATTATTTGTCCCATCCTTACAGTGTCAAATATTTGCACTAATTTATTATGGATTTCTGTTTGTTCTTTTCCCCCTAAAAATTGTACTGTGATATAAGCCATTTTAATTTACCACTATTCATGAAAGAGTGCTTTGGCACCAAAGCAGTCATTGGCATCAACAATACATATGCAATTCTGCAAAAAGGAAAGGAATTTGATGGTAAGGTCTGTTATATCACTTCAGCAAGTTTTTTTCTTGACCAAATATTATTATACGAGCACTATTCATAGTACTGTAGCACCTCGGGTAAGCACCTCGGGGGAGATTCCAGAAAACTGGAAGGGGGCAAATATAGTGCCCATCTATAAAAAGGGAAATAAAAACAACCCAGGAAACTACAGACCAGTTAGTTTAACTTCTGTGCTAGGGAAGATAATGGAGCAGGTAATCCAATAAATCATCTGCAAACACTTGGAAGGTGGTAAGGTGATAGGGAATAGCCAGCATGGATTTGTAAAGAACAAATCGTGTCAAACTAATCTGATAGCGTTCTTTGATAGGATAACGAGCCTAGTGGATAAGGGAGAAGCGGTGGATGTGATATGCCTAGATTTTAGTAAGGCATTTGATACGGTCTCACATGATATTCTTATAGATAAACTAGGAAAGTACAATTTAGATGGGGCTACTATAAGGTGAGTGCACAACTGGCTGGATAACCGTACTCGGAGAGTAGTTTTTAATGGCTCCCAATCCTGCTGGAAAGGTATAACAAGTGGGGTTCCGCAGGGGTCTGTTTTGGGACCGGTTCTGTTCAATATCTTCATCAACGATTTAGATGTTGGCATAGAAAGTACGCTTATTAAGTTTGCGGACGATACCAAACTGGGAGGGATTGCAACTGCTTTGGAGGACAGGGTCAAAATTCAAAACGATCTGGACAAATTGGAGAAATGGTCTGAGGTAAACAGGATGAAGTTCAATAAAGATAAATGCAAAGTGCTCCACTTAGGAAGGAACAATCAGTTTCACACATACAGAGTGGGAAGAGACTGTCTAGGAAAGAGTATGGCAGAAAGAGATCTAGGGGTCATAGTAGACCACAAGCTTAAGATGAGTCAACAGTGTGATACTGTTGCAAAAAAAGCAAACGTGATTCTGGGATGCATTAACAGGCGTGTTGTAAACAAGACACGAGAAGTCATTCTTCCGCTTTACTCTGGTCTGGTTAGGCCTCAACTGGAGTATTGTGTCCAGTTCTGGGCACTGCATTTCAAGAAAGATGTGGAGAAATTGGAGAGGGTCCAGAGAAGAGCAACAAGAATGATTAAAGGTCTTGAGAACATGACCTATGGAGGAAGGCTGAAGGAATTGGGTTTGTTTAGTTTGGAAAAGAGAAGACTGAGAGGGGACCTGATAGCAGTTTTCAGGTATCTAAAAGGGTGTCCTCAGGAGGAGGGAGAAAACTTGTTCACCTTAGCCTCCAATGATAGAACAAGAAGCAATGGGCTTAAACTGCAGCAAGGGAGATTTAGGTTGGACATTAGGAAAAAGTTCCTAACTGTCAGGGTAGTTAAACACTGGAATAAATTGCCTAGGGAGGTTGTGGAATCTCCATCTCTGGAGATATTTAAGAGTAAGTTAGATAAATGTCTATTAGGGATGGTCTAGACAGTATTTGGTCCTGCGTGACAGGACTCGATGACCTCTCGAGGTCCCTTCCAGTCCTAGAGTCTATGAGTCTATAATGGCCATTGTAAACCACTGTTTTCATGTGGTTATATATTGTTACTCAACCACTGAAAAAGAAAAACCTCTGTACTACATTTAAAATTGACATAATGTAGACAGCTCAGCCTGTTAAAAGTTGTGTGTATGTTTGTACATATTATACTTTTTACAACATTGGAAACAAAATATTTTTACAATAAAGGTCAAGAGAGTAAAATATATTTGCATTAATTAAACTCAAAATGTTGTCTTAAAATAACATTCTGAGTATAATTAGACCACTATATAGGTTGACTTTTAAAATTTTAAAATGTCCATTTGTCTTTCTGTTTCAAAATAATTCTCAGTTCTTTCAGGAGGAAATTAAAGTTGTAATGAGATTTGTTAGGCTCTAATCATGCAAAGAAATATGCACATGCATATCTTTACATGCTGTAAATAGTACCAAACAAATTAGTGGAACTATTCACATTGTTTAATACCTTGCTGGATTTGGGAGAGAGTGCTCAGCGCCAAATAGAACTCAACACTGTCTGAAGCACTGTGTATGTATATGGCACTGCAACTGAATAGAAAATATGAATTACGTAGTAATACTTTTACTGTAAGCCCATGACTTGAGTCAGAAAGTAAATCTGTTAAACTATGTAGATTCTAACAATCAAGGGAACAATTTTAATCTTAGTCTCGATTACAAATAATATTCAGTGCTGCCTTTTTCTGCCCAAACTGGTATTGAGTGGAATGTGCCATAATATGGTGCAGATCTGGATCTCTAACGGATGCAGAGATCACTGCTCCCTTGAACAAAGACAATCAAGTCACAGGCATTAATCTTATTAGCTGTGAGTGACTTGTTCACTAGGACTACATTCATAGAGGGTTTTTTTAAGGACAGTGAGGACCATCTTGATCATGTAATCTGACCTCCTGAATAATATAGGCCATAGAAGCAGAATAATTTCTGCATCAAGCATATAACTTCTGTTTCAGCTATAGCAGCTTTTAGAAAAACACATTTAGTCTTGATTTACAGACTTCAGGTGACAGAAAATTCAGCAAATCATTCCAGAGGTTAATTACCCTCTGTAAGAGGCTGTCCGTCTCTCTAGCCCAAAAAGCAACAAGTGCCATGTCCATGTCACCTCAGGCCCTTACCTCATGGCATAATTTATTGTCTAGACACAACCCTTTTAAGTGGCATCAAAACAAAATGATTTCCCTGATCAACATAGGCTCCGGTCCTCAAAGGCTTTTCCCTGACTGGTCCCTTGCTCTTCATGGAGCACTGACTTCTAGGTCAGCTTTCCCTGGAGTCTTCCCCTCCAGCCCTCCTGCCTGTGTAATGGTCCAGTCCAGGAGTCGGCAACCTCTGGCATGCGGCTCACCAGGGTAAGCACCGTGGCAGGCCAGGCCAGTTTGTTTACCTGCTGCGTCCAGAGGTTCAGCTCCCACTAGCTGTGGTTTGCCATTCCAGGCCAATGGGGGTGGTTGGGAAGCCACAGCCACATATCCCTCGCTCATGCCACTTCCTGCCGCCCCTAATGGCCTGGAGTGGCGAACTGCAGCCACTGGGATCCACAATCGGCCAAACTTGCCGATGCAGCAGGTAAACAAACTGGCTGGCCTGCCAGGGTGCTTACCCTGGCAAGCTGCATGCCAGAGGTTGCCGACCCCTGGACTGGATCATTACACAGACAGGCAAGCTTGCACACCTCAGAAGGCTGCATGTATTTTTGGCTGTTAAGCCCTTAAAAAAAAAAAGTATAGGAATATTTAATACATATGAAGAACGCTAAAAATGCACCACGCTTTCAAAGGAACTCTCGTTACAGGATGAGTTAGTCTAAATTAGAAATACATTAGCAAAGGGATTTGAGCAGACATGTCTATATGGATTAAACAGAGCTGCACTTTGCTTTGTCGTTGTGTTTCTTCCCTCCCTTCTTACTCCCCCCATCATCATAAGAAGTGATTGAATTTATTTAGTTAAAATCCAAGCTGAAACTAGCAAGAGGATATTTTCTTAGTTATCCTTTCTAGTTACTTTCCATATCACTGTGGATCTGTTTTAGTCTGTTATTTAAGGCCAGCTTAAAAAACTGGTGAAATATAATGCTATGGATGGTGTGCAGGGTCTATGACTTTGGAGTAAATTACTTTAAGGTCTAAAGAGAAGAACCATAAACTCGGGCCCCATACCAATACTAGTCCTCACAATCACACACACATTTTAATTATTTATGCTAATCTTCTAAAACCAGCTGTTTCTGAATATTCCTAAGAACAAAGATTCATAATTACAGAGACATGGCTCTTGGATCAGCTGTGTTGAAGATAAGGGTCAAAAGGCTAGAAAGGGTAAAACCTCAGATGGGATCTTCAAAAGTACCTGAGTTAGGAGCACAAGTTAAGATCCCACCACCAATCTCTACAATTAAGTTTTACATCTTGGACAGTTCGTACATTTGAATAAGTGACATACACTAGTATTAGCACTTTGTCACTGTCTTCTTTTGGAAAGCTAGATATATTTAGGTTTGTAAAGCTGAAAACCTGTTTTGTGTGTTCTGGAGATTATTTTATTTTATTTATTTTTACAACATGGTATATTTTGGAAAATAACACATCAGTTAGTTACTTTTTAGGTCACATTTGTCTTATAGAATGACCCACATATATCTGCTAGATTTGTTTGTAGATAGCACTATGCAGTCATTTCTATTGAAAGCTCTAGAAGGTAATGAGTTATAATAAGTGACATGCTCAAAGAAATAGTTCTGTGACCTTAAATTTTTGAACTAAGATATAATGTATTTTAATGGCTTTTTGGCTTATGTACTTAGCTTAAAATGAAATAAAAATCTAGTCATTTGTTTTTTAGATTATCTGCATTTCCATTGCACATACCAGTATTTCTAAAGTACATTAAGGATGTATATATTTTAAAATATAGAATATTTGAAGTACATGCTGAGTATAGTTCTTTCCAGAATCTTTTTAATATTCATTTTCACTTCAGGGATTTGACAGTTGTTGCTCTGTCTCTACTATTCAAGTGGAAGCATTACCTATCAGGCATAAACAGCCAAATGTAATGCACCAAAAACATTTTTAACCAAATAATGATTGCTAACTTTGTAGAGCATAAAGTAAATAAGAATGACAATGGAAAGGCCTTATTTGTACCTGATGAGGAATACTGAATGAGATCAGAATTTATTACTATGCTAGTTCTGGAGCTCAGATGATCAGCAAATTCACAAACAGAAAACTATGTTCAAATTCGGATTAAGGATATGATGTAAAAGGTTAGGAAATGTAGAGAGTTACAGCTAAAACTCAATCCCAACTCATCCCACCTTTCCTCAGTATTACAGAAGTCTTGTAAGTAACATCACCTCGTGTTACAGTAATTAGTCTTTGGCTGCACTGAAACACAAACTATTAAGTAGAATTGCATTTGATATTCATTTTAAAACACAGTTGTAGCCATGCTAATTGGAATTATGGTATAGACGACTACTTTAACAGGCTTTTAAGCTAACTTGTTAACATGGTTGTAAAATGGCATTTTTGTGCAAGTACCTTTTCCCAGTGTAATCTGCATGATCTTCCTCTTCAGTTAATTTAGGAATGGTACAATTCCATGTTTCTGCCATCATATTGGCCTCCGTGGTAATGAATTCAGCATATGACTAAAACTAGGTTATTGTTTAAAAGCTGGTTGAGTGAGAGGAAGGAAACAAACAATCATATTAAATGGCTGATCCTCAGAGTGAAGAAAGCATATTCCTAGGTACGTATGTTGCCCCAATTACTATAGTTGAAGTCAGCGGGATGGGTCCCAAGTACGGAATGCCTTAAATGTTCGTAGGAATCAGAGACTAACCTCTCTAGCTGTGGACAAGTATCAGACGGGTAGCTGTGTTAGTATGGATCTGTAAAAAGTGATAAAGAGTCCTGTGTTACGGACAGTTTTCATGTCCGTCAATGTATCTGAAGTATTTTATGGCCCCCTTTACCATAGTGTCTGAGCATCTCACAATATGTTTATGTGTTTATCCGCTCAAAACCCATGTGAGTTAGAAAAGTGCTATTATCCCCATATCAGGTATGGGGAACTGAGCCACAGGAGAGACTATGGGAAGTCTTTGGAGTAACAGGGCAATGAACTGAGATATCCCAGGTTTGGGGAGGGATAGCTCAGAGGTTTGAGCATTAATCTGCTAAACCCAGGGTTATGAGTTCAATCCTTGAGGGGGCCACTTAGGGATCTAGGGCAAAATCAGTACTTGGTCCTGCCAGTGAATGCAGGGGCCTGAACTCAATGACCTTTCAAGGTCCCTTCCAGTTCTAGGAGATTGGTATATCTCCTATTGTTATTTATTATTAGGTTGGTATTCTAACTACTGGACTACCTTTCTTCTTTATGACTAATGCTTCCTTGCTAAACATTGTACATCCCCTTCTCAAACAGCTCTACAACTCTAGAGACAGCTAAACAATTTTTGATAAATATTTTTATTGATTTAAATGTGATTACATATGCTAAAGATTAGTTCAAATTTCATATTTCATGACAGATTTTGGCACTATACAAGACAGGAATTAACTCTTTAAAATCTGATGATAAAACTAATTTTTCCCCCTAAATACTAAGTTTTCCTTTAGGACATTCGTATTACATATTTCTTTCCTGTTTTGTTTCTATGGAATCAATATGGGTTAGTTTAAATTAGCGTGTCACTAATAGACAGGACTTTGGCTTTCAGAGATGGTTTATTGTAAATCGTGCTTTGGATTTCATAGTTTCTGCTTGTAATAGAATGTAGCAAATGAGTTTTCGGTTTCCTATACTGTATATTAAAATATCGGGTGTGGATTGCCTTACTTAGCAAGCTCTGGCATGAAACACTTCATAAAATAATGTTAATCATTATTCTGCATTCATTTCTCCTAATATTTAATTTACAATAAATTAGTGAAACAACTTCATTACAGGTATTTAGAGTAGATTAGTAAATTCATTTGTGCTGATTGAGTCCACATTGATTTGTGATGATTGGCTCCACAGCACATACATCTGGTATGAGGTTGACCTGAAAATGCACAACTCTGCTGGGGCTGTCTTCCTGTTGTAATTGTATAGGCTTCCTTCACTGGGTTATGTGTGCATTATTGCAATTGAACGAAAATGGGTCTGTTTTTCACTGTGTGCAATTTAGTCATGCATCAATACATTTTTAATTAAAAGTGTATGACAGGTACAATAGTAGAGCACTCCAAATAATTTTCTAAAGCAGTCCGTTCCCTCAAAGACAGGTAATCATAATCTGTCTCAGTTAGTCTATGAATGTATAATTTTTTATTAAGATATACAATTAAATATCTAAAAACTTTATGCTAAATTGACACATTTTGGTTTTAAGTCCTGTACCATGAATATTTCTAGTTTATAATAGCCCAGTGAGGCATTCTTTCTGACAAGACAAAAATGATCTTACAGGACAACTTGATTAGCCCATTTTGTCATAATAGTCAGCATTAAAATAGTGTATCACTGTTTAAATGCTTGGAGCACCTAGCTGGCTCTGTGTCAGGGACAGAGCAACAGCAGATGGCTGTGATGAAGTTCAGAGCTGGTAATGACTTCAGCACATCTAGTTCCAAGGTCAGTGGGAGAAAGTTTGTTGTAGAAACTAGTTTGCTGTGTACCCATGTTGGCTGATTCATTGGCTGGTACTGACAAAGGTCTTGAGAGAAAAATTGCTCCTTTCATAAGGGGGTTGTGTGGACTCTGTGGGCAAATAGTGATCTGCATTAGAGCTTTGTGCTATACTGCCACGGTTAACGGTCCCTCAAGACAGTAGGTAGCTGGTACAAGTTAGAGTAGGCTTTAGTGTGCTCTAATTTGTGGTGGGATGCTGGCCCACTGTCACATGGCCCCAGGGTCAGGGTGGTGCATAGGTATCTTTAAGCCAGTTTTGTGTGCCCTCTGTCCTGCTGCAGTCCTGAGCACTTCTGGGCTGCAGCTGAAGATCTGGCCTGGGATGTAGGAGTGATGATATTAGAGAGATGTTTATCAGAAAACAAAAATTAGGGAGAACCTTAACCATATAGATGGATGAGCAAAAGCAATCTCAAGATTATGATGTCCAGGACAAATTAAAATAATTTTAAAATGAGCAAATATTAATATTCCATAGGTAAAAAATTATGTATTAAATAACATATGAAAACAAAGTGAAGTAGAAAAGGCGAAACAGCATGGCTAAGAACATTTCTGCAAAAGCTGTCATTCCAGAAAATTACATTCTTTCTGCAGATACAAATCATCTCATGGAATCTGCATAGACTTCCTTATAGCATCAACTTTGGATCCCAAGGCACTGGGTCTTAGGGTATAGAACTAGAACAGGTTTTCACAGCAAAGGAACAATTCTCCTAATCCCCCCCAATGTATTTGATCAGATCTTGGTTTTCAGATAGACTGGGGCTGGCAAGTATACAGAGAACACTAGACTTTTCAGTCACTGGAGCGAGGGTGCCCATCACAAAATAAGTTCTTCCATAGCTGCAAGTGCTCACCAAATAAAAATTAATCTAACTCCTCTCCAGTAGAGACAGTCAGATATTTGTCTCTTAGCATACTACTGTGTACAGGAGTACACAGGGACCCTGCTTTCAGAACACAGAATCTGGAGACAATGGTCGCCCAACATTTCCAGGTTTACTCTTCTTTCTAAAGGGTAGGCTACATCATTGGATCCAGGATTTTACCTACTAAAATCTAGCTACTGAGGGATGTTTTTCTTCTGAGTCTTTATTTCCTGATCTGTAATGGGTGAGAGGTAGCAAGCAGGGAAGATGAAACAGAGTAGGGGGCACAGCCCTTGGCAAGAAGAGGGCATGAGAAAAATATTCCTCTGGAGGTTATCGCAATATGGAGTTCCCTTATGCTGAATGCTCTGTCCGCTGAGGTTGGCAGATGCAGTTTATAGTGCTTTGAGAATTGTACTGTATACAGTTGAAGTTTTCAAATTCTCTGGTCTGGAACTGGATTACTTTTCTTCCCTGGATGTAGCAATTGACCTAGTGGTTTTTACACTGAGTCACAAGCACTTCGCTTCATATTCCCTTTTTTTATGCAGTTTGTATCCTCTCTCTCTTGCCATCATAGGCTTTCCTTTCTCTGCCTTGAGGATGGTGGAAAACATGGATTGTTTCTAAAGGTCTGTGCACATCTCTAATAAATCTTAAATACTTTTCTGAATGCTAATGTGCCATAATTTCTTGCTTAAATTTCAAGCAATATAAGGGGGACCCTGCTGCGTCCTGAGACTTGTGAAAGCTGGCATTTCCTTTGGATTGAAATTGGAGGGAGATTATAGGGTACCATTATTGGGACACCCTCCAAGACCTATTTCCACTCAGCTTCCCAAGAACTCAGTTCAACTCCAGCCGTTGTCACTTACCTGAGTGGAAAGTATTTATTTAGTTGTTGAGAGTGTTTGCAGCTTGGTAGTGCACCGTGCACAGGTTATGGTAACTAGGAATGTCATATTAATCAAAAAGAATTATAACAAGTTAATAGTAGAGATGCAAATGCATTACTTGTAAGACGTGTCATGCTAAGTTAAGGCTCCAACTCAGTCATCTGAAACATATTTGAAAGGCTTTAGTTTCATAGCTGCTAAATGAAATCTTTTAATAAAGCTTGGGTGGTTGACTGTTTGAAGACACTGGAAGTGCGGAATTGAGAGCTGATGCCTTTCTTTTTAAAGGAGATGCAGCCAGCATCTTGGAGAAACCATCCTGGAGGAATTAGAGGATGCCAGCAATCTTGGTGTCGTCAGTTTATTTCTGCATGAATGTCTTAACTTACTCCAGATTTTAGAATATCATTCAGAAATAGTGAGACATTCACATCCCATCAGCTGATTCTAATTTTCAGTGTGAAGGCTTCCCTCATCTTTGTCTTCCACTTAGCAGCCAGACTGCTAGGTTCAGGATCTGCAGTTGCTGGTGCTAGACTTCTCCCCGGGAGAGGAATTTAGGTTCCCCTAGCCTCTGCTTGGCCAACGTAGGGTGATTAGGATAATTTTTTGCCTAGTCTCTCTTTATTTTTTGTAGCACGAGTGAGTAGAGTTTTGGGAGGAGGTGATGTCAAGGATAGTGCACTAACTACATTTGCTTTTTGGTTATGTTCCATGATGGCATAGGTCAGTGTTTTGTGGTTGTGTGCCAATGCTAAATGGTCAGTCTTGTGGCATCCTAGGAACTTTTTCACTCAGACACTATGGCTGTGAGTGCCATAAGATAAATGCCCAAATGTAAAATCTGATTGTTTCAGGAACCATTCTTGTGATTGTAGTGACACTGGGGGCAGGAGGCAGTAGGGGGAAGGAGGAGGAAAAACTGTAATATTCTTTAAAATTTCATTATTCCAATTTAAAAGTACAAACATTTTTATGAACTAAATATAATTGCATGGTTATTGTGTGACATCATTACAGGGCACGGTTATGGTTGTTTGGAAGTACACGGATTAGACATCCATACATGTATGGAAGTTTAACTTTAATTCTTGATTATACAGTCAGGGTTTGAACAATACACATTTAGTACTGAACATTCTCCTTTTCTCCTTTCTTCCTTTATATATTAAACTAAAGATAAAACTGTGTAGTTGCATGAGCATTACATTACAGTTTAAATTTACAATATATATCTGAGAGGATAATTTTGGTTAAGGCACTGGGCAGCCGTAAAAAAAAACCTGTATATGTACAAACTGGATCTCAGGAGCTCTGGCTTCAGTTCCACACTATCAGAGATTTCCTGTGTGCTCTTAGATAAGTCACTAAATCTATGTGTGCCTCTATAAAATGGGCATAATAATACATCCTTTCTCTCACCCTTTGTCTGTTGTTTCTATTTAGACAGCAAATTTTTCGGAGCAGAGAACTTAGCACAATGGGGTGGCAGTTTTGATTAGAGCATTCAGACATTACTGCAATACCAAGGACTAATATAATAATTTTGTTCCTTTTCATTTATTTCATGTATTTAAAAAAAAGAAAGTTCCACAACAGTTTGAGCTCTGCCTGTTGTACAAAATATTTGCAGGATCAAGTGCTTGTTGTGATAAGATATTCCATAATTAGAACTCCTTCACTTACGAGAAGCAGAGTAACACCTCTAGTCAAAACCTTTTCAGGTTCTTCATGCTAATCTAAAGCATCAGACATATAGACTTGACTTTTATTTTGTTTGTAAATGTATTTCTAGGGAAGAATACTATGCAAAAATGCTTTATCAGACAGAATACAGATAAATGACACAGTACATTCTATCAGTGGTGTGATACGTTATAAATGAGAAAGAGAGAGCAAATAATCTACATTTCTAGCAAAACTTTCTTTGTCTTTCTGAAATGAAGAAGTATTTTGTGTAGAGACCTCTAAACATGAAAGGAGACACAGAAAAAAATTTCAAGAAAAATTCCAATTAAATGAATTAGAGTACAGAAGGCAGAAAATTATGTTTCTCTTCTGCCATACTATAGTTCATAACCCTGAGGATATTGTCTAACCAACAGTTTGTAATATAAATGAACTCTGACTCTGATAACTTTGAGACCTAACAGAGAGAGAGTGGTGGAAAGTTTCCCAGATAAGCCTTAGAGAGAATAGTCACAGTTATATAATGTGCATAAATAGGATAACAGGAAGAGTGACTTCCTAACTTTTTCTTGGGGATGACAGATCAAACTACAGATGTGATTTCTGTAGCAATGTAAGTTGTAATCTGGAGACAACATAATAACTACTCTCCAAATCTTGTATCCTTGCATAAAGCCTGAGTAAACGGGATTTGCACAGGTGACCTCTGCAGCAGCCACAGAGCCTCATCACTACTGCTCTGCAGCTAGCACTCAAGCCCATGTGTAGTAGTAGTCACTGCTACTCCTGCTCTCTCCCTGCCTAAGGAATTTTGGTTAGTGGACCCTCACAATTCCCTCTCTAGCTCCTCCCCTGGTATGCCATATCCCCATGCTATTGCAGATACTGTACAGAGCTCCTGAAAAGCACTGTTCCACAATGCACAGGAGCCACTGAGTTTATCATTCCAGCCTCTCTGCAACTTGTCCACCATGCACAGTGTAATCAAAATGATGTTCCTGCCATGTCTGGCCAAGAGAGAGGCAGGAAAATCATAGCCAGCACACATCAGCTATAACTCATTTATTTATTTAGATTTCATTTAAGGGCTTATCCCGGAAAGATCTAGGTGAATTTACTAATATTTAAATCACACAAAAAGAGTTAAATGTTTAAAAATGCACAATGTACTTTCCAAGCTATATACCAGACTAAAACATACTAACCAACACATCCCAAAACACCCAACAAAATATATGAGGGATAGAAGAATTTAGGCCAACTGTGAACATATTTTGAACTCCACGTGTCAGTTTTGCCTTCAGATGCGCATACTGGGCTCTGTTGACATAGGAGCCATGCCAGAGTGCCTTTGGATGTAGAATATAACCATTAAATATGCTTTATATTGAATTTGTCATATAACAAAGCATGGAATACACCAAGAACCTGGAGTTGACTATTTTGGACATTTAGTTTATCATGGAAGAGAATGGTCACTTATCCTTGATTGTCTTCAGCATTACTGGAGGGCTTAGCAATAGTTAAAAATGTGAACTGAAACCAATGCCTTGGAGGAGGATGAAATTGCATCACTGCCATTGAAATACCAGTACAAGTCAAGAAAATCAGTTGCTTTCTCTAAACATCTTCTTATGAAAACTTTGCTAATGAGATCATTCTGGAGGCAGTTGCCTTGATCCACAATAGTAAAAGTCCTTCTGTCAGCAGCTAAATAAAGCTGGATAGCCTAAAGCTATGTTAAGAATTTGTATTATAATGTAAGGTGAACAGACAACTTGATTTTACTGAGGCAATACCACTACTTAAGAGTGTCATATTATGTTTGGCTGTTAAAAATAGCCTGTAACTCTTCTTTTAATATAGCATCCTTGCTGTCTGTCTTTCTGTGAATTGGAAACTACATCCTTCCTCAATATGACATGTAATTCAAATGAATACCAGATCAAGCTGGTTTGTAAAATCCAGGATAGGCAGAGAGAAAGAGGGAAAAAAAAGCAGAACATCAGCAGAAATAGTTCATTGTCTTTTAACGTTCGGGGGACATAGTTGGGAAGATTTTTAAGCCTGTTGGGTGTTAATTGCCCATTCAGAGTTTCAGCTTTCCTGGAGCTAAAGATAGAATCTTGGAATCAACAAATCTTTAACATATTTTAATAAACCCTGCAGCAAATCAGGAATCAGACACTTTATTCTAGATGGAAGAGGTATGAAAAACTCACCATGGTTTTCTACTCTGAAACTGGTGGACAGACTCTTAGAGAGGAAGGATGGTCCAGTAGTTAGAGCATGTGTCTATGACAGGAGAGCTGAGTTCAAGTCCCTGTTCAATCACAGACTTCTTATGTGACCTTAGGCAAGGCACTTAGCATCCCTTTATCTCAGTTGCTCATCTGGAAAATGGGGATAACAGCATTCCTCTCCTTCATAGGGGTGTTCTGAAGATAAATATATGGATGGCTATGGTGCTTGGATACTATGGTAAATGGGGCCATATAAGTAGCTAAAATATTTGTCAAATGATTTTTCCACATCATTTTCTAGCCCTGTTGTGCCAGGTGTCAGAATTGCTGATTCTTATATATTACAAATCTTCTATGACAACATAAGTAGACAAGGAAAATTATTATATATAGCCAAGCAAGTATGGTATAAGGAACAGGAATAAAAACTCTTAATAATCCCACCCCCAGATCTATGGTACATTACAACACTACATAGAAACATTTTGAACCTGCTCACTCTGTTCTTCTATACTTAAACGTGAAAATCTTTCTTTTGCCAATAAGAGAATTGTATGCTGATAAAAAGCATGGATTGCTAGTCACAAGTATTTGGTGCTCCATTTTGCCACAGAACATGTACAGTATTGGCATTAGCAATGTAATCTTCACCAGTCCGCCCTGCCAGTGTGCTTCAGATCGGTCTTGGGGGACAGACTTGGTGAGAAGGTAGTTCAGTCTCCTTGATGATTCAGCCCATGACCTCAATGATAAGTAGAGCTTGTCAGCGGTGGGGAGTTGAGACCATTTTCAAGAAATATATATATAACATTTTTCTTTGAATAGTTTTCAATAGAAATTTTCCAACCACCTCTGCTAATAAGCCTGAAAATTAGTGCCAAATGTGAAAGAAGCTTCATGATGTGGACAGATGTCCAGTAGGAACTGAACAAAGATCACCAGTTCATTTACAGAGGGCATCAAAGAATAATTGGATGGTGATAGTTTTTGATACTTGCTGTGCTAGGCTAGATTATCTGAACCAGTTAGCTAGAGGTGAATATCTATATCTTGTTACCAATCATCTGAGCCAAAAATCACCCTGAGTGGGTGAAGGTTATGGAAAATGTTATTTCCTCCTTTCCAGAAAGAGAAGTTAATGACAGCTCTCTGGGCCAGATCCTCATCTATTGTAAATCTGCACAGCTACACTGAAGTCAATGGCAGAATGCTGACTTACATTCACTAAACAGCTGGTCCAAAGTGTCTGTGAATTCAAATTTCACAGGACAGAGGGTTTTGGTTTAGATCCATCACTAATTCAGACTGATGTGGCATTTCTTTGCTTCAGTCTCTTACTTATGTGATTACTAGTCAGTACTGATATTACTTAGGAGACGTCAGCAGAAAAAGGAGGCATTGCAGGTAGGGTGACCAGAGAGCAAGTATGAAAAATCAGGACATTTTTTGGCAGAGAGGGGTATAGTTGCATATATAAGAAAGAAAACAAAATCCTAATATCAGGACGTCTGCTCATCCTAAGTGCAGGCTTCCAGAGAAAGAAGAGTCATTCATGCAATGTCAATTGAAATAGTCTCTCTGGTCATTTTTTTTAAACACGTTGCAGTATAAACAGAGAACTGATTAGTTTGATTTTTTGGTGGAACTAGTGGCGGGGCACCCTGGGAAGAGAAAACATAGGTAGGGCTTATATTAATTTAGTCTTATAATTGAGTTTATAATTTCATGTTGTGCGGGTTATTTTAGGATTTTTTGAGTGGATGTCCAAAAATTGGAGGTTTTTGGGGCATTCTCTGCATATACTGTAATGAGTCATTTATATAGTATACATTTACTCATTACAGTAGTATATATTGTAATTAATAATCTCTTTATTAATGTTCCCTACTGCACTTTAACATAATATAGTACCAGGGAACATTTTGTGAGCACCAGCTGTGTCCACGCAGACCAATTAATCAGCTGTAGAAATCACACCCCTTTAGTGGGCAGTGCTGCTCCAGGTAGACAATCCCTTGGATACAAGTAACCATTTCTGGTGTTTTGTCATTGTTTATTGGATAAACACTGACCTCATTTATGGGCGGTGTTTTATCGGTGTTTATTGATTAAAACCAAAAATTTAGAAGCCCTAGTATAGGATACGAGGACCATGTGTTTGGTTAAGGATGCACATAAGGATTGGAAGGAGAAAAAAAAATCCTTAAATTAGATTAGGAGTAAAGAAGAAACAGTGGACCAGGTAATGAGAAAAGACGATGTATAGGAGTTGCCTTTAAGGGACAGATCCTGTACCAGTTAAGAGAATGTGGATGATTTAACTGGGCCAGGATAAGTCAGTAGCAGATATTCTTATTGACAACAATGGGGTCAGTATTTCAGCCTGCCATTGATTTCAAAGTGAGGCAGGACCAGGCCCTTAGCTCCCATTTTTTCTGTATAGATCCACAGGGCCAGAGTCTGATACCATTATGCAGATTAATAAGTTATTACATTGAAATAAATGGGGCTATTTGTAGAGTAAGGATTATCAGAATGAAAAAGTGTAGAAGTGAATTCTTATGTAAGGTCTGAAACTGTGAGGTACTGAAGATCCTCCGCTCCTATTGAAGTCAACAGGATTTTCATACAAATCAGTTCTGTGGAGCTAAAGATGTATTGTATAGCTATTTTGACATTACACCAAATTATAGTACATTAAACACAGCTACAGAAAGTAGTCTTGGTTCCTAAATATATCTGTGGGTTGAAAATTAACATATATGCTATTAAACTACCCAAGTATATATATGAAAGCAGGTAATTGACACCTCATATGTTTGCAAATTTGTTGCTTGGTAATTGAAAAGCCATTTAAAATAAATAAATTAAAAAAAGCATTTTGCTCTACATTTAGGCACATTTTGTTCCTGTCAGATATGAGCTCACATATTATTACATGACAAAACTCTGAGTAAAATGATACATTTTCCTTTAGATCTAGCTATCTGGCCTCAGCAAGTTTATTCAGGCATTGGAAATCCCTTATTAAATACATTTTTCAAAACTTCCTGCAATACTGTTTATTTATAGATTACAGGGGAGATAATCAGTGCTATCCACTCATATTCGCTCAGTTCTTCCTAATGATACCTAGTCACACTCAGTCATGGTCATGCATACTTTGTTCCACTCATAGTAAATTCCATTCACAGTAAATTTGAATTCACACTTCATAGTCCATCATTTAACTCATTCACATCAGTCACACTAAATCAATACACTTTTTTTTAAAATGCCCACTCCTTTCTTTTCACATTTATTCTTAAACATCTGCAATCACACTCATTGGTTCAGCATCTATCTTTCTATCAACCCAGTTGTTGCTAATTTAAACCATTCCATTACACAGACATTAATATAGTTAAGGTGGTAGTGATACAAAAATATGACAGTATCAGCATTGCCTAGCATTTTTTTTTGATGACGACAAACCAGATATGTTTCTTTGTTCAGATTTCAGCATATTTTTGGAGTGCAGAGGTAGATTGTAATGTATGTGATGTGAATCTGTTAGCCCCAGGTAGTTTATTTTGTTCACCCCTGAGGAAGCATAATAATTATAAGACCTTGATGCTACTTTTTGTATATAATTTTAGACTAAAAGAAAAAAGTAAAGTTCTGTGAAAGTAGGATGGAAGGCTAATTATATTTTGATGTAAGAAATGCAATATGATGGTGACTGGAACAGAGCTTATTTGTTAAACTGGATTTTATAAAGAAGCTTTGCTAATGCTTTTGTATTGATGGAATGTGTGTTCTGGTTTGAGTCCTAAAAGAACAAATTGGGTAATCTTGAACACCTACGTTTTGTCCAGATTCTCTGGTCTAGGCAAATTGTGCTCAAGAGACTGAGTGGTAGGCAAAGGTGGCTTTAAGACAAACAGTAAAACCCCATTTATCTGAGCCTCCATTATCTGGCTCTCCATATTAACCAAACCAACTCCCAATAGCCTGAGCCCCAGCCACTCAACATCCAAGCCTCAGCCAGCCGGGGCTGACAGCCTGAGCCCTCCTCTCCCTTGCATCTTAAAATAAGGGATAGAAAGCTCTTTGCCCATTCTCCTGATGATTGGAATTTTTGATTAGCTGATCTGTCCCCATCCCAATTAGATATGATAAATGGAGTTTCACTGTATTTGTGCCCTCCCTTACTCCCAGTTCTCATCCATCTTAGGATGCGGTTGGTCTCTTGGTGCAGATTTAGAGCACCCTGAAGGCTGCTTTAAATCATACACTGACTACAAATATTCCTCTAGGCCACTGAAGCCACTAGCCAGATCTGCTAGGTTTAAGGCAGCTTTGGGCAAGGAGACCAGTACAAAGCTGTTCTAACAAACTGAAGATTCCAGACTCTTGTATTTCCTTTTCTACCTGGAATTTACTGCAGAACAGCTTATTCCTGTGTTCTTTTTCTTGTATATTTGTTGGACAAAATAACAATGATTGATATTTGTCGGAAATGTCATAATGAATACAGTATAACAAAATAAAACCCCTCTGTAACATGCTGCTGGGGATACCCAGAACTGGGAGCCTTCTCTCTACCTCAGCAAGAGTGAGGTTACCTGGAGATTAGACTGTGTATCAGCTTTCTGCCACACCAGTCTGCCTTCCTCACCAGCAAGCTCCTCAAAGCTCTCCCAGCCCAAACCTTTCCTAGCTGGTAGCAGTCAGTAAACTGCAGCCCCTGAGCTCCTCAGAGATGTTTCTCTGCAATGCACAACTCTTATCACTGTTCATTCAAAGAAGACATTAAGTTCAATGGTTTTTTAAGAGTCTACATTACAGCTTATTAACTTAACTATGGTAAATACATCCTTCTCTTTAAGCACAGCACGGAGTTGGTTTATGGTAAAAAATAAAACAAGCTGATTCACAACAGGGCTTAGGTTAAATGATATCAAGTGGCAGGGATACAGGTAAAAATGGTAACAATGAAATAAAAGTGAACACACACATAAAAAAGATGAAAATTTAATCTATAAAGACACAGCCTTTGTTTAAGATGTTTTTTTTCCCCCAACCACAGTATCCTTTTACTTGCCAGCCTGGCCAGGATCCATCACTCAGATCCAATCTCTTGGTTCTTTTATCTCCTGAGGTGAAGGATAAAGATGGAGTCTCTCTGTTCTTTTATATCCTCAGAGGGATTGTCTTTGTGTTATAAGTCAGGAATCCATTTTGGGGGCTCAGCTTGCTGTGTTTCCCAGGGAGCCTTCCTGCAACGTCCAGTGCAACCGAATAATCCGTTGTCATTGGTCACACCTGATATGGTTTGCCAGTGAGCTGGAGGTGTTTGCCTTCTCCTCTGTCAGAGGAAAAAACTGTTTTGTTTCCTTTGTCTGTTTAGTCTCTAAAACATAATATCAGAGAATATCCATAATTTCACCTACAGGGTTACAAACATTTCACAGTGATATTAATGACCAGTGTAGTATTAGCTTTCCAGTGACACCTTTCAGATATACATTATAACATTAATGAGCTGGGGTACACTGAGCTGGTCAGGCCAGCTGAAACTCACTGCTACACATTAGGGAACCTCTGGCCTTCTGACATAGGGATGGTCTTAGGATCACTCTCTCTTCATATAAACTATACGCTATGTGCCAGTCCATAGAAAAAGAAAGTGATGCAAACAAGGAAGTGGAAAAGAAAATACAAGAATCTTAATAAAATTCCCCAAAGCAAAACTGATCGACGCACGAGCTGCAATTATGAACAGCCGAAGCTAAGTAGGAAAATGGTTCTGAGCAGTTGGAGATTGAAGTGAACTGGCCTGATGCCATGAAGCACAACAAGAGAGATGTCTGCTAAATCAGCCATCAGGTAGGTAAAGGGGCAAGAACCCTCTCCCTCTGGGCTGGCCACACAAGAGCTTTGAATTGATGAACTCATGTGTATTAATGCAGGAGAAGATGTCCAATGACATTTAATTATAATTACTAATCTGATGATGAGAAGGAGGGTGGAACATGGTGGCGTATCACTTGAAGGGCTAGAGGCCTGGGCCCAGCCATCCCTGGTGACTAAGTGGACACACTTAGGTGTGGAGGAGCTATTCTCTTACAAAGAGCAGTAGGAAGGTGCAGAGAAGAGAGGGAGAATGGCTAGGGGAGAGCTGCTGAAACTTAGAACTGAGGGCTCCTGCAGGTTGTAGAAAACAGAAGACTACAGGAGAGTTTGGGAAACAAGGGAAACAAGACTCCAGGCGGGTAGGGCTGAGAGCGGCTTGCCAAAAACAGGGAATTGACTTGGACTTTGTGGATGTTATTTTGGGACTCTGAATTTTGTTCTGAACATTTATATTACTTAACCAGACCCTAAGGAGAGTGTTTGCATGAAGAAAAGCCTCTGTAGAGTTTATTAAGGAGTCTTGAAGATGGAAAATGGAGGCTGAGCCACCTTTACCATGAGGAGATGCAGAGGATGGGGCAGACCCTGTTGCAGAGGGAAACAAAAATAAATTACAAACACTCAAGGAAAAACAAACCAACCCCACGATGCTGTTTGACATAAATAATCCCTTTCATCTCTCAGAAATTTCTGTTCACCCTCACTTTCTTTTCTTTTAAAGACTAGTTCTTTTAAAGAGAGACTTCTGACTCAATGAAAGAAACACCCTTGGACTCTCATTCCTTAGCGTGTGCTTAGCAGATGTTCACCAAAAACAAAGTTTACTCAAACATTTCTGAGGCTGGACTTTGTATATAAAACCTTACTCTTTTATCAAAGCATAGCAAATTAGTGGCATTTCTCACCAATATAAATATTTTGTACTGCAATTAGCTGCATGCTGCGGTACAGATGCTGGAAGAGGGCACATTTATGCACTACACTTTGAGTCATGCCTTTACGGTAGCATCCACCCCTACGTATTAGAATGCAACTGCATTTTAATTAGAAATAAATCCAATTAAGGGAATAGTTCCCAAACCTGTTTATTTTCAAAAGTGGTTTGCAGACTAATAGCATGGCCCTAGTGAGTGTACTTTAGCTTTGTTTTATTTATTTATTTGAGTCTGTCTTTGATTTTTCAAAACATTTGGGTCATCCACATTCTTGAAGTCTCCTTCCAGGAGAAACACTGAAGAATCAAGTGCATCTCTCCTCCTTTTAAAATTCTCCTTCAGGGCAATGCACACACACAGTGATCCTGGCTTTTGACAAACTTTAGCTGAACAAAATGTAACAAGCCCTGTATATTTTGAGCAGCATTTTCTATTCTGACAGAGACAGCTCAGTAGCATTTGATGTCTGCTTGCTGGTCATAGATAATGGTGCATCTTGGGACCATTGTCATTCTTGTCAATAAGACAGCCTGGGGAGACATGCAACAAAGCTACCTTTTGATTCACCGTTTTTCCTTCCTTCCCAAGACATTTGTAAGCCTGTGGTCAGCTAGGTCACTTTATTTCATCCTGATGTGCCTTGATAATAGCATTGTGTCTAACAAAAAATTTTGACAGACCATCGATGTGTGTTTCTTTGGTTTCTATGTTGTTTTCCATGCTTTCTCAATGTCAAACAAGCTTTGAAAGCTACTGATTATATTTGTTTGGAGTGAGTTTGACAAGGTTCCTATTCTTTGAAGCAATTAAGCTCCTGAGGATGGATCTTGGGATTTGAGTTAATTTTTGTGCATTGCAGGAAGCTACTAGAGCATATCTCATGCTTTGCAGTTTTGCAGTGTTGTGTTTTCATTGTGAGTTATGAAATACCTGAACCCAAAGGAAACTTGTAAGCTTTAGGGAAAAAATATCTGCATAAGCTTAAAGCTAAAAGTTTGGCCTTCGTATAAGTTTTCCATGTCTACTAACAATTTTGGAAGTTCAAATTGTGAATTTTCCATAGAGTGTAACTGTTTTCAAACTATACTGACTGTCCACTTGCAGAATGTACTGTTTCATGGCTATTCTGCTAGTAACAGAGAGGCAGATAAACCATTCTGTGGAATTGCCCATGAGCAATGGCTACCAGCTTATAGCACGGCTTGTTGATTGCCTAAATAAGTTGCATATCACAAATGAAGTCAGTAATATTGTTAGTTTCTTAGTTAGGTAAATTGAAAACATTATTACTTCAGGTCACTAAAGCATTTCCAAACCTACAAAACCAATTTTTGGCAATCACAAATAGAACTCTATATCCTACGCCTATACCAGTGCGTATGAAGTGCATGCATGTTTAGTCTAGTAATTTTATTTGGCATATACAGAGAATATATATCACAGTTCATGTAATACTAGAAAGAGCAAATGGTAATTTGTTGTTAGAGGGGAAAAAAGCCTTATTTTCCTAGCCAGAGCAATGTTTTATGAGAGGGATCTTAAAGTTAACATATATTGTAACCTTTCTCACAGGATTGTAGATAAGACTTTTTTCCTTGATATTCCAGTATATTTGGGCCTGATCCTAAAGGTGCTGTGCACACACCGTTCCAACAGATGTAAATGAGAATTCAGTGCTCAGAAGTCAGAACCTTTCAGAACTCATCCCAGAGATTGTAATCTCGTTGGGGCAGCGACTTTGTCTTCATAGTTGTTAATATAGTGCCTGCAAGCTGTAGGAACTATACAAGTAATAAATAATAATGGAAAGTAAACATTTGAAATTAAACAGTGCGTGTTTCTTTCTGGTGATTTTGTAGGATATGCTCTTTTATTATTGATTGGAGACTTCGTTTCTTTCACATGTGAAGTTTGAGATGCTGATCTCTGCTTCTATTTTGTGAAAATAGTTAACTCTGTTTGTCATTTATTGTATTGCATTTGTCTGTGATGCAGTTTCTGCTACTGGAGCTCTGTGTAGTTGTGATCCAACACTGTAACTGTTATTTAACTGTTGTTACAGTTATATATCCTGAGGTCAGTTTCACATTTTGGGAGTTCGTTTTGTTTCAGAACTATAGAAAAACAATCTTGCAGCTTGAAAAGCAGTTGTTGCGTAGGAAAGTGTACACCATTTGAGATCACACTTATGCTGGTGTAAATTAGGGGCAACTCCACTGAAGTCAGCAGATTTACATGCGTAAAAATAGATCAGAGTCAGGCTGTAATAACCCTGCCTTGTATTATTGTGTTTATAATATTTAAAGTACTTTTGGAGAAGTATAAATGAAATATTTTTAAAAAAATATGATCGGGCTGTGTATGTGGCTAGCAGAAACACAATCATTTTATTTAATCTGGTTTCTCTTCAGAGCAGTGTGGCCTAGTGGTAGAGCACTGGACTGGGATTCATCAGACTTGTGTTCTGTATCTAGCTCTGCTGCTGGCCTGCTGAGTAACTTTGGGCAAGTCATTTCACCTGACTCTGTTTCCCCATCTGTAAAATAGGAATAAAGATTCATACCTCATTTGTAACACACTTTGCCAGGTACTGATGAAAAGTGCTATATAGGTGCGACTGCATTATAGATTCCCTTCTGCAAGTATTCTTGTGTAATTTTAACACTATGACCAAAAATATAGCAACTTGTTTTGTTTTCAAATATATTTCTTTTGAAGTTCAGCAATGACGTGATCTACATTACTTTCAAAGTGTATTAACAGTGCTGGAGTTGCTCAAATTAAAGGTACAGATATACAGTCACCTGCTGCAGAGTTTATGGTCTTGTAGCTCTAAATATATCAGAGTTTTGTATTTATGAAAGGAATTATGATTATTTTGAAAATGAAATCTTAAAGCTTATTTCTCCCCAGTGTTTTTAAGGTCATGTTGATAAGAGCAATGTGATGTACCCAACTCATCCCAGATCATGTTTAATTTGTTAAAATGTTAATGCTTGAAGGCCACAACCAGGTTGGGCCCCATTGTGCTAGGTGCTGTATAAACATATAAATGGATTTTGTGAAACATACATTGCTGTTAAAGCTGCTACTAACCAATATGGACAAATAACATGAATGTAACTGCATCTTACACTGGCACCGATAGCCTCATTATGGAGCATGGGGTGGCAGATAAATGTTCCACTCCAGAAGCAGACCTGGAAAAGAATTGTGACTTCAAGAGTCACATATCTCCTCTGCTTCCCTCTTGATCTGGACAGGGAGTAAGATACTACAACCACTGAAAGGATGCAACTTACTTCCTGTAGCAGAGTGGCTGGCCCATGGTCTGGAGACCCTGGTGCTAAGCCACCCCTAATTACAAGATGAGTCCCACCTGAGAGGAATCAGGTGATTCCAATATAAAAGGCTGCAGGAAGCTGCAGGGAGGGGTGTGGAGAAGAGAGTAGACGAGAGTACCAGAATCAGGCCGCAAGCTGGGGATGCTCAGGACACAGCCTGTGTGGAACTGGTGGAAGACGCAGCAATGGGGAGCAAGTTTCACTCCTGCAGAGTGAAGCCTGTGAGTAGGAATAAAGGAAGGAAAGATGAGCTGAAAAATGGTGTGATTATTATCTGGAGTTCTGTTTTTGACAAGCTCTGTTGCCAGTCTTAGGAGAGCTCGTGAAGAATGAATTAAAGGATTGAGAAAGTCCCTGGAGGAAGGGGAAACGGGTAGGATGACTGCATAGGAAACCGTAGCCACAAGGCGCTGCTCAGCAGCAGCTCAAAGGTTCTGCTCAACTCTGGCCTTTCTGTTACCATCTTTCTTGCAGTGGGGAGTATCTGGAAAGCAGAGGCTATACTCCAGTCAGATCCAGGTAGGCTGAGCCAGAATTAGGCTATGTTCACCCTTAATCCCTTGTTCAGTCAAATAACACATGAGCACAGTCTAGGTGTCACTGGATACACAGGTCCGAATTCTCAGTTACACTAGTGCACCACAGCTTTGTAACTGAGAGCAGTACCAGTAAAAATCTTCAGCGTTTGAGAGGTTGTTCCAAGCGAGGCAGGTGGTGGCAACAAAATAACCTGAATTTGCCTAGGAAACAACAAAATTAGTGGTTCCCCACAAAAGTATCATGGAACGTATGAATTTATATGGGTAGCTAGGCCATCCCCCCCATCTGGTGAAGTAGTCCATCCTTCTCCTTACTGGCAGGGGTTGTTAATAGGCATCAAGACTATCTTTGAAGATCTTAATTGACCTAAAATTCCTTTGTCAGCTCATTCTATAATTTTTCCCACCCCCTAAATTTAACCTTAGATTTTGTTATTGCATCCTAACCTCATTGTTTTTATTCAGTCTCAATTGACTGAGAATTCATCCCTTTACTTTTGATAATGTCACATTACACATCTGTAGGCAGTTATCCTGCTTTTCAGTTTTCTTTTCCTCTAGATAAATATATTTATTCTTATACTTATTTTCCAAATCTTCTATTTTTGTTGGTCTCTGAGAATGTCTGGTTTTTTTTGTTTCTTTGTTTTTCTTTGTTTTTTGAAATATGGCACCCAAAACTGAAGTTACCCAACCAAAGCCAAAACAGTACTGAACATAGAGGAATTCATTACCTTGTTTTTATTATCACATATTATTATCACATATTATGTTAACAAAGCCCAATATACAGTAGCATTTTCCTGCATTTTAATATTGTGGCAGAGTTGACTATAATTCAGTTTCTCATCCAAAGCCCCCAGATAAGATCTGTGTTATGTTATCCAGCCAGCATTGCCCAGTACAAAATGTTTGCATTTGATTGTTATTTCTAAGATCTCATTTTGTTGTTTTCAGCCCATTTCTATCAATAATGTAAAAACTGACTGTTACCTAGGGCCCAATCCTGCATTCCTAATGTATCCATTTACATTAAAGCTCCCACTGGCACAATATGTCAGCTTTTGGGTAGAGTCTGATATATTCCCACATAATACATTCATAGTGCAATGAGAGAAACCTGTACAAAGCGGAATGGCTAAAAGATAAATACTGTCTCATGGAGCAAAATGAACTCAATTCTGTGAAGTCAGTGGGAGCTAAGGGTACACAGATCCTCCCAGGAAAAGAACTATTGATTGATCAATATTAAGATGTGAAAATGCATCATGGGGACTTCTGGGTGGATAAAGAATTCAAGATTGAGTCCCTCTTTCTCACTCATATTCTCTAAAATATTTGTCATGTTTCCCAGCTTATTATCTCCAACTCTGAGAAGAGTACTCTGAGTACAGTAAGATACTCCATAATGAACGTTCTTGAATAGTACATGACCAACAGTGGATGTCTGACACTTTTTTACAACTGAATAGTAAAGCATTACAAATTACTCTCAATAGAAAATTGTGTGCATCTTATTGTAGTTCCATTTCATTTACATTTCTTTAGCGTCCTTAGGCCTGATTCAGAGTCCATTGAAGGCAATACAAGTAATTCCTTTGACTTCAAAGGGCTCTGGATCAGGTCTCCTATGATAATGTCTTATGGGATTTCTTTTTCCCTTATGCAAAAAAACTTCTTAATGCATTTAAAAAAACCAACCCACCAACCTACAATGTAAATTTAGTTTAGATTTCTTACCAATGGACCCATATTGCTTATTATTTATATACTGTTTTATTCAGTTATATACAAGCAATTTACCAAATATTAAATTCAGACTTTCTGGACTATAAATTTAGGTGTCACCCTTTCCCCCTCTACTTAAAAGCAGTTACTTTGTGTAGGCTTGTGGGCTGGTTCACCAGCCAGAGAAAGGATACAAACTCCACATCCAAATCTGTTTTTAAGACACTTTCCATATGACATGTTTCATTCCTTATAAAAAGGACAAAAACAACACAGAACAAAACAATTGAACCACAAATACACTGGTCACAGCCCTGGGTGACGTCTTCTTGCCTGGTCAGGGCAAAAGAGGAAACACCCATTCCATGTGATGCCCTGGGACCACCTTCCTGTTCCTTATACCTTGTCTCAAAATGTGATAGGCAGGGGTTCCTTAACAACAACCTACTGCTTTACTTTGTCTCACTGTGCTTTCTCCTCTTCATTTTTTTTCCTTGGATTTCGTCAGTCCTTCCTAAATCCTCAAGAATGATTTCTAATGATGGACTTAATCTTTCTTTCACATTTTCTCTTATATCCTTTGCTGATGTCACATCATTTTATTCCTTTGCCTTTCTTTTTGCTTTGATTTCATTTGTGTTCAAGCAGCAGTAATAATCAAAAGACATCACATTATGTAACACATACTATCAAATGAAGCGTCTGTTTTTCCCAATATGTCTTAACAATACTCTTGTACTTCCTCCGAAACTTCTCTGTTTTCACCGTTAGTTCTATTTCCTTTTCACCTCTAGATCTTTAAAAGCCACGGATGCAGCCATATTGACATTACACTTTTCTCTATATGTTTCTCTTACACTCAGCTTGTTTTATGCCATACTTAGAATGTTATGTTTTTTAGAAATCTCTAGCTATCATCAATATCTTTCCCTTTCCTTTCAACCATGCCCATGGACTCTCAAGGTATTTTTAAAAATCCATTATCCTTGTTCTTTCACTCTCTTCCTTGACAATGCTTAGAGTCCTGTACTATATCATTCTACAGTTCTCCCTTTACTGCCATTTCTTGTGTTGGGAATTCTTGGCTGTTTCATATGATCTTAGCCACACAAAGCAGGTTGAGGATCTGTTGCTGAGAATATCTCTGTTCAGTATTCTAAGGGTGAATAGTGTACAACAATTACCAGATTAGGAGAGAGAGCCAAAAATAATAACATATTCAACTGAAACAGCAGAGGGAATTTAGGTAGGTAAAATGTAATGAAATCCATTGGAATTTAATCAGAATATTGATATTAGCCCTTATGTTTGTAAAAAGTGTCATGAGATCTCTGATAACCACAAGTGAGCAAATCTCTATTTTAAGTCTTCCTCAGAAAACTGCATTTTCTAAAGCCACAGTATCCTCCTCCCTCACATCATGTTGGAGCAATAGTTTAGTACTGCTGACTCTGGGATCACCTTCCAAACACTGACACCATCCCCACCTATTCAACTCCTAAGCAAGTCAAACCCTGGTTCTCTGCTTAGCTTGGGAAATTTGACAAAGTGATAGACAGTATTGGTTTAGATTTTTATAGACTAGGATATATGATATGACATTAGACAAGGTAAAATGTAACTTCTTACTACACTTAGTGCTTCTTCCACCTTAGTGTCCTGTGTTTCAAGTGTCCTTTAGATAAACTATTGCATAAACAAACCACAAAGGTATGTAGGCTCACCAGATTGTCAGTTTAATAAAGTACACAACTTTACATGGGATTCTCAGAAGGAACAAAATTTGAAGAAGGAAGAAAGAGCCCCCTTTAGACCAGTAATTGTCTATGCCAGGAGAAACTCTTGGCAGAGAAAATAGGGATTTATCTTTGGTAGGAATGAATTTTCTGACTGTCAATCAGCATCTAAAAAAATTCAGTAGTGAAAGAAATGTGACTAAATAGTTCTTGAATGACTGAAACAAATGGTTGCTTTAATGAAAATCTTTTGAGCATCATTCAAAATTCATTCCCTAGTGTAGCAGCTTAGATTTTATGATACTGTATGTATGTTTGTTTGTTTTTTTTTAAATCTGAGCTAATAAAGTTTGGTGTTTTTGTTTTTTTTAAATTATATTCCATACATGAATCACTTACTCTGATCAGACCCAAATGTTGTTGTGGTTTGTGTCTGACCTATTTATATTATTTTCTTCACTTATTAGATTTCCACCAGGTGCATCTCTTTAATGTTAGTTTCCAATTAGTTAGTAAAGTTGCTGGATGGCAAGGCAGTTGCTTGATTCTTTACACATGGCACTAATAACCAGAAAAGGTTGGTTGGAAATGCAGTTTTCAACAATCCTTGGGCTTTATAGGACTATCGTTTTTCGAAAATAATATGTACTCTAGAGTTTACTTTGAAATGACAGTGTTTATTCTCTATATTTACAGAAATAAACAGGAAAACCTTTAAACACTAACAATTGTATTTGATTCTTGATGCTTCTTGGCAACTAATCACAACTCCTCGGTGAAGTCCTAAGTATGACGTGTAAATATTTGGCATAAAGGTATATCTGAGTACTGTATGCATTTAATGATTCCCAAACAATTTGGTAGACAATAGAAATATAGGAAAAATGCCACTTGGTTGAAATGGGAGGGAAAAAAACCTATGGAGCAGTACAAATTGCTGGACGAGTTTTAGTGGTCTGCTACTTTCAGTTGTTCTTTTGTTATGTTTCCAATATTTTCCTTTGCAGTAGCTGTTGTGTGTGCTGTTAATTACTGTGAAGATTAACACTATTCTGCTGGAGTGCTCCTTATTATACCCAGGATTAATCTTGCTAGTCTAAGGTACGATTGATCTTTGACTCCTAAACTTCTGTCAATGGGAGAGTCTGTCTCCTGACAGCCTCCATGATTTCTTTGCCCCACTCCTCCCAGGTCTCACATGAATAGACCCAGCAGTTCACTCTCAGAGGCCCCACTCTAACTGTAAGGTCCATCCCACAAAACCTGAGCTCTGGCCCATTCCCATATCTGCTTCCTCTGTCCCCTATCTTGAGTTGCTGAATTTCTATGGAGAGATTCCCATAGCTTTGCTGACTTATTCCATTGAAGATTTGTTCTCCCTTCATCTCAGCCATTTTCCAAAACATCAGTAGTGCTGCTGCCTCATTGAATCTCATGCCTGCATTCCTTGTCACTTATTGTCACCTTTGTGACGTTCGCCTGGTGTTCTCTGGACCAGTGATCTGCTAGGTCACTCCAATCCTTTACTCAGAGCCAGACTTACCTTCCTCTGCTGTGAGGACCCCTTCTCCTGGGTTGTTCCTGCACAGCCTCTGGCATGTAAGATGCTCCTTGGATTGTGCAACCGAATGACACTAGCCGATATCTCCAGTCCCAGATATAACCCTAGGAACCTCCATCTTGCAATGTCCAGTTATGTCCACTGGATACTGCAAGCTTATATGAGTTTGTCAATTTAACAAAGAAATTGTTATGTACCAGGTTTGTTATCCCAAGAGGAGTCTCTGACAAGCTTGAAACCAAATGCATTGCTTCAGGTAGAATAAACAAACAAATTTATTAACTACAAAAGATAGATTTTAAGTGATTATAAGTCAAAGCACAACAAGTCAGATTTGGTCAGATGAAATAAAAGTAAAATGCATTCTAAGCTGATCTTAACACTTTCAGTGCCCTTACAAACTTAGATACTTCTCACCACAGACTGGCTGGCTGCCTTTCAGCCAGGCTCTCCCCTTTCTTTCATCAGTGCTTCCGCCCCTTGGCAGTGGTGTCTGTAGATGCACGTGGAAGAGAGCCAGCATGGCAAATGTGTCTCCCTTTTATCATGTTCTTCCTTCCCCCTTGGCTTTGTCCTCCTCCCTCTTCTGAGTCAGGTGAGAATTACCTCATTGTAGTCTCAAACTGCACAAGCAAAGGGAGGTGACTCACTAGAGAGTCCAACAGATCTTTGTTGCTGCCTAGGCCAGTGTCCTTTGTTCTTGTGAGGTTGGGCTGTGTTTGTCCCATACATGCCTTGATGAGGTGTGAACTGCCCCTCTGCTCCTGGCGAGTTTTGTCTGGCTTGCTTTAAGCCATGAGGGCACCTTTTCAGTCTCATAACTATATACATGAAATTACAACCTATAACATTACTAAACAACAATGTTCAGTGCATCATGAGCCTTCCAAAGACACCCGACATGACAGACTTTACTCTGGATACCACACAATCATATTATAAGGATGAACATGGGGGTGTAGGTGAAGGGAGAACAAATCTTCAATGGACTAAGTCAGCAAAGTTATGGGACTCTCTCCATAAAAATGCAGCAAGTCAAGATAGGGAACAGAGGAAGCAGGTATGGGACTCTCCCTGAGATACAGTGTTACAATCTCCTTAAACTTTCTACTCCTTGCTGACTTCTACAAAGAGAGAATCCACCAGCCTCCTCTTCCTTTTCCCTCTGATTTTCACCTTCTTCCGCCTCACCATCTTCTCCTCCTCCCCTATAACTGACTCGAGATCTCCCATCTTCTCCCTACCTCTAATTCCTCCATTTCCCTCCTCATCTCATCCCTTCATGCATCATTTTGTCTTTTATGCCCTTAATCACCTTCTCCCTCACCTTCCTAATCGGCCTCTCAGTTTCCTTTGGCTCCTTTCTCTCAATATAAGCTTGACATGATCTCCTCTATTCTCAACAAACCATCTCTCTCCCACATCTTCCCTTCTAGCTACCATCCTATTTCTTTCTTTCCCTTCATCCTAAAAAAATGGAACATGTAGTCTTCAACCAGAGCACTAATTCCCTCTCTCCTAACTCTGTCTTTGGAGCCTTTTCAATGCATTGATTTCTTACTCTCATCATTCTCATGAAGTTTTCTAAATACCACTTTGTGTCCAAATGTCAGGTTTCTATTTTATCCTCATCCTGTCCTTCATGATGTCCCATCCTTTCTGAGCTCTTAACATTCTCTTCTCTCCTGATTCTTCTCTCTTCTCTTCTGGCTGCTCTTTCTGCATTTCTTTTAGTGGATTATCTTCTGTCCTTCTCTCTGTGGAGGTTTCCCAGAGCAATGTCCTTGGTTCGGTTCTCTTCTCATTTGATGCCTTGTCTCTAGGTGATCTATCTCATCAGCTTACATGGCTTTAGCTATCATCTGTGTGCTGATGAATCACACATTCCTCTCTCTCCCACTAAATTGTCTCCTTCCAACCAATCCTGCATCTCACCTTTTCTCTCTATCACCTCTTGGATGTCTTGTCATCATTTTAAATTGAACAAGGCCAAACCTGATTTTCTCTTCTTCCTTTTAAACATTCTCCTCCAGCCTCATTTTCAAATACTATGAGCAACACCTCTGCTAACCCACAGGTTATTTTTGACTCCTTCCTGCCTTCCTTCCACCATTCCCCAGACATCCAGGCCATTTCTTAATCCTATTGCTTCGCTTTCCCCTACACCTCTTAGATCCTTCCTTTTCTTTACAACCGTATAACCAAATCTCTCGTGCAGGCCTCCAGCATATCCCATCTTGATTACCGTGATATCCCCTTCTTCGGCCTCCAAAACTCACATTCCCTTCCTTCTCCCCTGAGTCCATACAAAGTGTTGCTGCTACTAAAATTGTCTTGGTTTGATCATGTGACTCCCCATTTTAAGTCCCTCTGTTGACTTCCGGTCTGATGTTGTCTCAAATTTAAGCTTCTTTTCACAACCTTAAAAGCTTTAGAGAACTCTGCCTATCTGTACATATCCTCTGCTCTGCCAATGTTCCCAATCTTTGTGCCCATTTGTCAGATTTTCACAATGTCATCCCATGCCTCTTTTTATGCTCTTATGTCTGATAAGACCTCCATGAGTTTATCTGTAAGACCCCTTTCCTGTTCATATATATAAGTACTTCTTAAAGATCCATTTGTGTTATGCTGCTCATAATGAATTTTGTTGATATATAAGTTGTCTATTATTGTTCCCCTTCTTCTGAACTTTGACTTTAGACTGTGACCTCTTTGTCAGAGCAAGAACTGTCCTTGCATGTTTGGAAAGATCCTAGCACATTGTGGGTGCTACTGCAAATCAATATTAACAGAGTGAAAGATAACTTTAATTTTCATACACTTTGGATTTTCTTAGGAAGAACAGAGCAATAATTAGTAAAAAGGTGGGTATATTTGAAGCTATACTGATTGCAATGGAAAAATGTTTGATGACCCGGAAAACAAACATAGGAAGAAGTGTCTAAGTTAAGAACTGCTGAAAGATCAGAGACATACCTTTGTTGTTTGTCACATTGTTTGTGGAAGATGCGTAAAGTATATAAATCAGTTGTAAGAGGCTTTGAAATAGTGCATATTATTTTCATGAGGAGGCTTTAAAGCAGTCATACACAGAAAACCTTGCCAATTAAAACTTAGATTTGCATTATTTTTAGTGGCTTTATTTTTTTTCTTCCTAAAGGTTACTGCCACTGTTCGTTTAACGGTGTTTATATGATCTTGTAGTAAGTGTTATCACTTTGTATAATTATTATGTGTGATTAATCCTGTTCACACTTGAAAGCTGTGAGACTTTTTTTTCAAACCAGAGGGTAGGTCTTTAAGTCTGTGTGTTGCTCATGTATAATGGTAGTTGACAGGAGCTAAAGATAAGGGGAAAGAGGATAGAAAGACTAGAATATTGTACTGTGGCAAAGGATTGTTGGAAAATGTTTGGATTGACTTAACTTCCTATGGTTGTCATTGAGTTAATTGACAGCAGTGATATACAAAGCATCTGTATGGTGATTTGGCATTTATGGTTTTTCATAGCAATCAAGCCGCATTATAATGCTTGTTAGAAAATGTGTGGCTTTCAAATGATGATAATGAGTCCATCTAGGTCTCATTTGAATATAGCCATGAATAAATTCCTTTTTCACTTTTACAAATAACTAGTGAGAGATTCACTCCTGTAACCCCAACAGAATGTCTTCGGAAGTGAGCATTACACAGGATAACTGTATTTTTCAAGACCTGAGAAGGATTTTGCATCAAATACCAGAACTGGTTTGCAGACACAGTGATATTGAATGGCTAGGATTTTATGCAGCAGGAATTTGAACTCAGATGCACTGATCATTAGAGTACTTGGTGTCTAAGGGCTTGCCACAGAACCTGACAGCAACTGAGAGGGAAAGAGAGAGAGAGGTGTCTGTCACAATGAGAGTTGTATTTATAAAGTATTGGTGCTTATTTTTCCTTTACTTTTCTATGCCCTTGTGTTCTACTATTTGAAATATTTTTATAATGTATTGCTCTTGTTCTTGTTTGTAAACTACTGTTTGTATGATTTAAACTGAAGGATTGTGTATACCAGTATATCAAAATTCCCATAGTGCTCCTTTGCAGATTTGAACAAATATTCTCCTGAGTTGAATGACAGCTATATAGTTAAACATTCTGTAGATTTGAACCATAGTAGTTTCAGTGTTGCTAACTCATGATTTTATCACAAGTCTCTGATGTGTGGATTATTTAAAAGCCCCACCTAGTCGGGAAAAAAACATGAGAATCTCAGGTTTCATGGAGAGGAATGAATTTCTAGTCCTCATGGTTGCTGAGAAAAGCTTGAAAACATGAGCCATGTGTACCTACATGTTCAGAAAACAAACAAAATCCAAAATATTGCTTTTGGCTTAAAAAGCATTAGGTTTTTTTTTTTTAAATCTCCTGATCTGATTCTGACTTTTTTTGAATATTTGGGCTTGTCAGACTGCAATTTACAGATTATTAAAAATATATATTTTATCTGTTGTAAGTAACAAATATTGGATGGGATTTCAAAAGAATTCAGTTGCTCCTATCCAAAGGGGTAGGTCTATACTGCAATCTGGAGGTATGATTGCAGCACATGGAGACACATCTGAGCTGTCTTTGACCTGGGCATATCAATAACAATAGCAATGACAATAATAGTCAAGTCATGGCAGCACCAGAGACTGTACGAGTTAGCCATGCCCACCCAGGACCCTAGGTATGTACTCAAGCTGCTGCCCTTGTCTCCATTGCTTCAGTGTTACTGTTACTTGAGGTACTTTTGATCTAGCTAGATCAGAATTAGCTTGGGTATGTTTATACATGTTGCAATCACTCCTCCCAATTGCAGTGCAGAAATACCCAATATTGATGGACTTCCATTAAGTTCAACAGCTGCAGAGTTAGGCCAACATTCTTTTTGAAAATCTCATCTATGACTGACTGACTGGGTTGGATTTTAGTGACGTAAAAAGTTTTGTTAACTTGTAAAATTGTACTATAAATACTACTAGCTGAAATGTATACCTTTGAAGCACTTTCTGCATAAAGGTGAATACGCTGCAAGGTAAGAATTGCTTCCCAGAAGGAGGGTAGGTAGTATACTACTTTGTCTTTAGACATTACATTTGGCTAAGTTCATCAGTGTAGTCAAACAATTTGCTATACTCTTTAGTCAATAATACTTATGTGAAACAGCTATAAAGTTTACAGATGTTTCTAATATATAGGCCCTTTCTCTGTGGTTGTAAGAATGTTGTTTGTATTCATACCCAACTTTATGCTTCATACAGAAATAAGAAACATTTAAAAACATTTGATTTGCAGGCATGGATCATACTGTATACCAGTTTGTTAATATTATTAAAACCATCTTAGTGCTTTTTGAGAGCAATGCCATCATTGATTCTATGTTTCTTATTTTCTGTACTTGTATATACCTTCAGACATAATGTTGTTGCTTTGCTGGAGGGTTTCTGGAGCTCTGGACTTCAAGAGGGCAATTGATATCAGCTTTCACTTAAATTACTATTCATGTCATCATAGAAAATGGTGCCCATTGTTATTTCCAAGTGTATCACAGAAGAGAGTAAGCTAAAAAGAAGTAGATGCAAATGACAAGTATGAGCATTCCATATAAAGGCATGTCCTACTCTCACTGAAGTTGTTAAGAGATTTGACTGAAGTCAGGCCTTAGAAAGCAACATAGTCTTATTGTCATAGCCAGCTAGGCAATGAGCACTACTGTACAGTGTACTGTATAGTCACATAGTGAAAGCCAGTTTAATTTGTTTGCAAACCAGACACCAAAACCTTAGCTAGCCCTATCTCTTGACCTACCGATCAACCTGTTCTTCCCAACTTTAGAGGTTAAATACTTTACGAATGAAAATTTACTTTTTAAAAACTAGATGAAAAGCCTTTGACTTTCTGCATTGACTTTCTGCACTCTATAGGAGCCTGAACTCTTAGAAAACATTTTAAGGAGACATTTAACATTAACATTTATTATAGATTCTCTCCTTCACTGCATAATCAATAGGTGATATATTTGTTATTTAATTGAAAATAAAAATCGATAACCCCCCAAAGACAGGTTAAAGCAATTCAACTAAAGTACTCTGGTCTCAAAAGGGTTTGGAGACTACAAATTTAGGGCCACATACTTGTATTCCAGAAAGTAAGAATATGGTTGAATGCTATGTCTTTAAAAACTCTTATTCTGAAGTTCTGTGTGCTTGTACAAATAATACAAAATAGTATTTAAAGAAGACTTGCCCAATTGAACTAATTTCAACTCTCAAACTCTAGATGACAACAAAATAACACCTTCCTCAGCAATTATGCTATATTCATCAACCCAGGCCCTGGACAAAATCTGAGGAAAATAAATGAGCTCAAAGGATGTGTGCTCTGTAAAGCTACACATTTTCGCTTTGTTGGACCTAGAGGAAGTGAGTCACCAATTTCCTTCCATCAGCCCAGTCAAATTCAAAGTGTACAGAGGAGAAGGAATGGCTCTTTAGCTGAGTTCCTTTCCTGACCTTAACTGTTGTGGTATTGTGTGAGGAAGGAGGCAATCTCTTAGGTAGCTAGTTCCCACTTATGTAGGCCTTTATAGATTAAAGCCTGCGCCCAAAGAATCACCTGCTAGCTAAGTGGAAGAATGCAAAACCTGCTTTCAAATTCTATGCCCAAGTCAGGATTCCTGTTTGGGGGCCCTGCTTCAATACACTGGCTCAGTGAATGTGATAATGTCCTCCTCCCAGCAATAATGCAGCCTAATATTTTCTCACAGAAAAAGTTCTGTAGCTCATGAGGTAAAGGCCTGTGTTTTTGGTGCAGAGTGCCTTGGGTTTGTGTGTGTGTGAGAGAGAGTGAGTGAGAGTGAAAGAGAAAGATGGAGAACATGATGCCACAGTTTGTTACAAAATAAAACCCAGGTAGGATTTCAACTCCTGTGATTATCAGATACTTGTTTTCTTTTACTGACTGGTCTTAGTGACTATATAGTATGTGGCTTTCTCACAGCAAATCTAGCATTCCTTTAACTCAGTGTTAGAGGCTTTTGATTTTGTGGTGAAAGCCCAAAGTTCCATAACCATAGACAACAGCACTGTCTTTATATGTAGGCAATCATGATTTGTTAAACTGCAATACAAACTCATAGCAGAAAAACAGTCCCACTCTGGTAGCATCAATTTTTATGAAGATTCCCAAAGATCTGACAGCTCCCTAAAATGGGGCACATAGTAGTAAGGGCAAAGAAAAAGTACTCTAGGCTAGAACATTCCACCAACTGGAGTTTATTGTTGGTAAAGTTATTAACTGCTCTGTTCAAAAGAAAACACTTATTTTAAAGGCATGGTTTTTCCTCCTCAATCTTTTTGTTTGGGTTCATGATCGCATTCTGAGATTTTCTCCACTTTTTTTTTACATAGATCTTCGATTCCTATTCTAAAAATACAAATGGGTTAGCTAAAATCGAAAAAGACAAATTACAGCTTTGAGCAGTATTTTTTAAACCAATAGTCACATCATTTCAATCTAATTTTATTAAAGAGTGAAGCCTCTAATAGGCAGTCTACTAAATGAATGTTCGCAGTCATTATTATTAGTGATGGCTGAACCTCCAAAGGTGAGGAGCAGAAACGTTTAATTTAATCTTCACTGACCCTCCACACCAATTGAAGCCTTGGTCTATTAAGACAAGTAAAACTCCACTTCACATTTTGGATGTGACTGTGTAGGGAATGTACCAACTGCAAGTCCACAAATTGGAAAGAGTTAGTAAATCTTCCTTAGTTTCTGGCTGTAAGTTGTCAAATACAGGTTTCCTTTATTTTTCATTAAGTTTAACTACAGGAGAGGATATACTTTATACCATGTTCTATCTTATGAGTAGTCCATTTACATATCTCTAAATACTAACTTGCGAAGTCCTAAAATCAAAACACAAATGCAAGTTGAGAGCACATGAACATTTTTGCTTCCACTGCCTTGTAAGCAGAACACCAAATCCAAGAAAAATATTTCATCCACTCGACAGTAACTTGCTAATTTCAAATGATGCCTAAGTAACACAATCATAGCTGCCTCTTTTTTTTAGAATTATGGTTATCTGTTTTGTACTCAAAATATGCACATGGAGGCAGTTTCATCTGTGAGAACTTGGAAAAATTATATTAATCATCATAACAGAGTACAGCTTCTTTCTCAGAATGACTCATAAATATCTTTGAGTATTAAACCTCTTTACAATAACATTAATTTAATCTATAAGAGGACATTGCACGCAATAAATTCCATTTACAAATCTTAGTGGGCAATGAAGGGAAAACTGTAGCTCACTGCTTATTTATATGGAAGATTGGAAAACAATGCACCAAGTAAAACATTTCAACTCTCCTTTAGCTTCTAAAATATCCTGGAATGCCTAGTGTCTTTAATGAAGCTATAGTTTCCTAAGATTGATTTGCCTGTGTGTCATTGCTTAGCTTGGTGCCAGTCAGAGGCTTATTTAGCTTAAAAGATTGTTATTGATCGCTCAATTTAGCGTTCATATATTTAAATTTTATTCAGGTTGGAGTGATGTTGAAATTTGGGGTGCACATGCTATATTGCCAGCACAGTGGTTGACAACAAACGTTAAAATACAATAATCCTTGTAGTATAAAATGGCCATTGACTGTCTAATATCCATTTTGTGGTTTATGGCCTCTATTTAATATCTGATAATGTAATTATGCTTCAGTAAGGAATGAATCTTCTCCTGGTAAACGGAGCTATGTATGCAATGCCAATGTGAATTAAATAAAGTGACATCAAAGCTCAGTCAGGGCTTATTTTAGAAACACATTTTTAAACGTTTATGATGGTTTGTTCTACTGTTATATCGTGGAGCAGATTTATGGCTGTTAGCATATTCATGTTCAAGAAATGTGTTACTTCATCCTTTATTTTAGCCTGGGAGAGAAGACAAAAAGGATTTCTTAAAAAGTGAACGTTGCTTTTTTGATTAGCTTGTAAGAAACTTTTTTTAAGATCACACAAGCTAGCACCTTTCTCAGCACCACAGACACCAGTGTGTCATCTCCACAATCAAAAAATTAAAGGTGCTCCAACCTACCCATAGTAATTTGGGTAGATCATGAGCCATGGAACATTATTTCCTGGTAACTGGTATCTCACCAGCTCCTATGCTTGGATCTGTTGCTGCTAGATTTTCAAAATTTATGGGGCTATCCCATATGATCCTACAGTAAGTGTTTTTCTCCTTTAAATTTGAGTTGTCGAGTCATGTTATACTTTTTATACTACAATGAATTATGTTCAGTGCTATCCCATTCTCTACTAACACAGTGCAACTTACCATCAGACAGTATAACAGAATGTGACAGTTAAAATTTAAAATAACCCTTATTGTATCTGTGAAATGAATACCCAACTGTCTGTAAGTTAAGGACAACAGATGAGTTAAACATAGACTGGCATCTTTAGTTCTGAAACCACCATAACAGTACTTCAATGTAATTTGTGTTTTCTTTTTCTAATTTATTTACTTTGCTGTTTTGACTCTCTTTTCACAAGAGAAAAACATGTGCATGCAACTGGCATATATTCACAGGGAGGTGTTTGAAGGCAAGATAGACCATAACATGTTTAAAGACTCTTTTGAAAGTATGGTATTTGATCAGATAAGATACAACAGACCACAGTGACTTTTGGATCTATCTTGTAAACTTAAGAGAGAAATCCAAGTTTATATTCAAATCTGGATTTTGAATGCCCCAAAGCATGGGCATTTTATGGATCTGGGGTTCTAGTTCAACTCATGATAAAGATAGCCATCAATGCAGAACTGGATCTGGGTTTCAATTCTAATCCGCCACAAGGTTTGAGAGTGTTTTAGGTCCTAGATTTTGGTTCAGGATACTTTTTTATAAATATACATTTGGAACATTGTAATAGATCCTTTAAAATCTGTACATTATGCATTTTAACCCTATGAATTCTAGAGCTGAGAGAAGAATTCCTTTTTTTTGGTTTGGTGGTCCAACTGAAAATCTTATTTTGGATTGACCCAAAACCAATTTTTTTCAGCTTTTCTCATCAAAATGAAAAACCAAACATTTTATTTCAGCTATAAATGATTTGTTTGATCATTCAATAGCCCTAACCTTTCTCTGCTCCTTTTGTTCCACCTGAAACAATATTATTTTGTTAGATTCATTTTGAGTGTGTTAATAAACCTAGTTAAATTTCTAAAGGAAACATCATTTCAAAACAAAAATTTGAAACATTTTGTTTAAAAAATGTTGACATGAAATGTTTAGACTGAAAAAAAATGGCTGAAATTTGCTGAATTGACAAATAGTTTGTCAACCCCAAACTGCATTTTTCAGTGGATAATTTTTTCATTGAAAAATGTCACCTAGCTCTATCGAATTCTAAAGTGACACATACAGGTGGGCTCACTTGGTTTGTGCATCTCTTCTCCTTGCTCTCTTTCCTGCCAAAAGAACTTTTTTTTCTCAGCTGCTGAATGAGCTTCATATGCCCTAGTCCCTACTTTGTGCTCTTTTGAACACATTTAAATAACTCCTCATTGCACCCACAGCTCTCTAAATGTTTTTCCTCTCTAGTTTCCCGGTCCTTCTGCATACTACTGCTTCTGGACTCTAAATTAGGATATCCCATCCCCAAGGCTGCTGCTGCCTCTATGAGCTAGCATGAGGCAGGAGGGATGAGAAGGGAGGAGGAGGAGGGATAACTCAGTGGTTTGCGCATTGGCCTGCTAAACCCGGGGTTGTGAGTTCAATCCTTGAGGGGGCCATTTGGAGATTGGTCCCGCTTTGAGTAGGAGGTTGGACTTAGATGATCTCTTGAGGTCCCTTCCAACCCTAATGATCTATGATTCTATGAAGGGTGGGATGCAGTATAAGGAGGAGGGAAAGTTCCTAAACCTAGAAGGACCTGGATATGTCAGGACTGGCTCTACCCAGGATTCTAGACCTACCACTTCTCCCACAGGCCACCTAAAAATAAGGAAGCTGATGTTGTAATGATAACATTCTACAGACTAATATAAAATAACCTTCTCCCCACTTACTGGCCCTAACCCTCCTCTGCTCCATCTCTGACTTCAGGCCCCCTTGTCTGTTCCTTCTATCTCATATGCACACACATGACCTCTGCTCTCACTCCTTGCCCAGACATCCCTCCAACAATCTGCCCATTCTCTGTGATAAAGTAGAGAACACAAACATGAGACTACATGTCAGTGTGTGATGCACTGAGAGAAAGCAACTTCCTATTACCCTGAATAGATTTCTCTCTCATTCTTCCACTCTGCTCATCACATGCCAGAGTGTATTAGAGAATTAGATAGAAGGGTGGGAGTTGGGCGGGGGAGGGGAGGCGAAGAGAGCAAGTAAGTGTGTGTGTGTGTGTGTGAGAGAGAGAGAGAGAGAGAGAAATTGGGAAGAAGGAGAGCAGAAGTGTGCATGTAATAGCAGCAAAAGGGCACAGGTGTGTGCATGTGTGATTAATAGAGAGTGAACAAGAGACAGGGTAAGCATACTGTATTGGGTGGAAACAGAGTATGTGTGTGTAAATCACCTTAAAAACTTTGAACATAGGGAATTGAACCTCTCATTTCTAAATTTTCCTGAATTCCCAAACCACTTATCTGCCTCCCCATCTAATATTTTTGTTGCTTATTCACAGCTCCCAAAAGACTGCCTACACCTCTTTTGGTGGGTATGGCTGTGCATCCCTTCAGTCATTCACTGGCTACCTCCTGCTGTCTTCTCTTTGCCATCTGGCTCCAAAACATCTCTAGCCACCTTATCTCCTTTTCCTTACATGGACTACTTTTCCATTTCCCCCCCTGCCCCTGGACTGAAGGAAACGATCTCCTGTGGGATGGGCAGGAGTGAGGGTAGAGGCTGAAAATTAACCTCAAAGAAGCTTATACCTATGTTGTGCTGCCTGCCTCAGGCTGCTCAATGTAATCACAGGAAAGGAGGGTCAAAATTAGCTTTATTCCCTGCTCAGACAACTGCATTAGACTTTCTGTGATGCTGTACTACAGTTAGGGAGTTGGGGGAACTAAACAATAATGACATTAGTGGAGTTTAGCCTCACTTATCAGCCATTCCTGCTGGAGAGCCTAAAAAGAATAAACTAAATCTCTGATCTGGCCTTTCTTTTCCTTTCAGATATTTATTGAACCCTCTGCCTTTTCTGCATTAGTATTGATAATCCTACCATTTCCCTCTAGTAATGGACCAATACAATTGTCAGGATTCTTTTTGTCCCTAATATATTTTGCAAAGCAAAGGAGTGGGTTACACATGTAGAAACCTCTGTTCTTAGAAGTTGTAGTGTTTTTAAAAATGTAATGATATGGGAGAAAAATGTGGTAATGTTTAGAAAAACTACCAGTTGTACAGTAATTGACAGGTAGGAACAAAAGAATGGATAAACATGAGGGGTACCAGCAGTGGGTTAAGGACAAATACCTTCCTAAATGTCCACTCCACAACTCTATTATACCTTTTCTAGGAACATTTGACCCTGAAACGTTTACTGAATTCTCAGTACAGTTAGCAGAATATCTCTATGGAAAAGGCAGGTGATGCCAGCTGGACAGCAGGTGTTCAAATGCCCAAATAGCACAGTTTTTGGTTGAGGAAATGAGGGTGTCCTAATTTGGACATTTTGTGGTAGTAAAAGCTTTTTCTATTTAGTAAATAAAAACACATCCACCCAAAGTTTCAGTGGAGTTTAGAGAATAGCTGTCTGTTGAAATGAGTAATTTCACACATATGTGCAGTTAATTCAAAGCACATATCTTTAGAATAATTAGAGATGAGTCCAAACCAACTAATGTGTCTTCTCCCACACTGGATTTGAATCCCCAAGGAAGTTCAAATTTGCATTAAAGCACCACTTCAGGAAAACATCTATGTTCCAGAAATCACTTAATATGCTTAGCTTTAAGCATGTGCTTATGTGCTTTCCAGAACTAGGATTAAGGCCTGGATTCAAACTTACTGACACAAGTCCCTGTCCAGTCACAATGTATTAACACTTATATTGGAATAGCAAGGTAGTTCTTATAAGCAGTCAGTAGGCAGAAAGCCATTAGTTACCATAATGTTAGAAATGATTTCTACTGTAATTATTAAAATATAGACCTTAAACTCTTATCTAAATTTTAAGAACTGACTAGGTCACGTAATTTTTGAAAAATCACATCGTTGTTGCTCATTAGCAGATCTTTATGAATGTAAATCTCCTTCAAGATTTATTTTCTCATTCTTTGAACGAAAATAACTTTACTGACATATTAATGACCTAATTGTGAACAGGCTATCCCATTTTGCTTGAAGGATAGTTCCCTTGATCCATTAAATAAATACTACATGTGGAGAAAAGGGGAGTTAGATTGATATGCAAGAAACTGCAATCACAGAGTGCAGATTTATGGTTTAAGGTAGTAAAGGGAAGTAATATGACTGTGGAAAGATAAATGAAATGGTGCTTGTGGGCATTAAATCTTGCAGTATTGAACAACATTGCCCATTTGTGTTTAGAACATACCATATTTAGTATAAATGGACTCATGTCTATAAATCTTCAGTTTTCAAGGCTGACCCCCAAATTTACAATTTCTGCCAAGTTACTGACTCAGAACATGTCTTATTCCAATTTGAGCTGGGTATTGTGACCTCACGCTATTGCCCACCATCTACAGCTACTGTACTGGTGCCTGTATGGATTTCACAGCATCTTGGCAGCTCGACTTTGCAGGTAGTGTTTTTATGCTCATTCTTATTTACTAACCTGATAGGCCCATGACAGTGAGATCATGAGCTGAGCCTTATAAACTTGGAGGAACTTGTTCACCAGAGTTTAAAATGAATCTTTGGCGAACTGCTCGACACAGCCCTATTTTAAAGACTCTGAGGCTTATGTGCTGACGATTTGTGCTAATAAGGTGTTATAATTGGATTAAGTATTAAGTAAATTCAGACAGATTTACTGTTTGAAGTGGAAATATAAAAAATGCTGGTATGATACTAGTGCTTTGTCATACCTATTAGGAAAATGTTCCAGTATTGCAGCAACAGATCTGTTTTCAAATATTCAGACTTTCAGGTGCATAACTTTCCAATCACCTGAGAGGACAGCTCAACAAAAGCCTATGCACTTTCTGAAGCTCCCATTTGATTCACTTTCTGAACAATTTAGACTTTCTTTGTATTTGGCAATATTTTTCATCCAAATAATTAATTAGAAAGTAGTGTGGAATGTGTAATTAAAAATATTATAGCTAGTTCTGGAGTTATAGGGTGTTTTATCTTAAATACGCACTGGCAAATTCCAGCGTGCTTCTTAAAATATAAAATTTGATATAGAGGCCATTATAATTTCACATACTTTTTCAGTATTATCTTTCACAGTGTGCTGATTATCAGGGTGCTTCAGTGTAAACAGAAACTTATAATAATTTGCTTTGCACTTACACTCGTTTTTACAAAGCGTCATTATCTTCATTATGTTCTGTCATCATTGTACAGATGGGTAAACTCGGTCATAGAAAGATTGTGTTGCTTGACAAAGATCACACACACCAAGAAGGCAGAGCAACTGTTTAGCACCTGTGAAAGTAGGTGCCTGTCATAAACAGATAGCTAAGGGTTAATGTCTCTTTCACCTGTAAAGGGTTAACAAACAGTGACGTGCAACACCTGACCAGAGGACCAATCAGGAGACACAATACTTTCAAATCTCGGTGGAGGGAAGCCTTTGTTTGTGTTTTTTGGGTTTTGCTTTGTTCTCTCTGGGCTCTGGGAGTGACCACACGTACCTACAGGCTCTCTAATCTTCTATTCCGATGTTGTAAGTATAAAGGTAGAAAGGCAGTATAGTCTTTTTATTTGTTTTCCTTTATGTGCAAATGTGTATTTGGCTGACGTATTTTAAATTGTATTTCTATTGGAGGAGGCTGTTTCTCCAATTTCTTAAGCTGACAGACCCTGTAACTTTTTACCATCTAAATTGCAGAGATAGACCTTTTACTTTTTTCTTTCTTTTTATTAGAAGTTTTGCTTTTAAGACCTGTCTGATTTTTTCCCCTTGTTGAGGCTCAAGGGAATTGAGTCTGTACTTAACAGGGAAGGAGAAGGGAGGGGAAGGGTGGAATCCCTTTTTTTAGATTCACAGAGCGTGAATCTGTTTCTCTCTCCAGGAGACCTAATTTCTCTGTGTTGTGATTCAAGGGGGTTGAATCACAGCAATCTTCCAGGGTAACCCAGGGAGGGGAAGGCTGACAAAGGCAACGGTGAGGAAAGGGGTTTACTTTCCTTGTGTTAAGATCCAGGGGGTCTAGGTCTTGGGGGTCCCCAGGGAAGGTTTTAGGGGGGACCAGAGTGTATCAGGTACTCGAATTCCTGATTGGTGGCAGCTTATCAGATCTAAGCAGGTAATTAAGCTTAGGGGAATTCATGCTAGTACCCAAACTTCTGGACTCTAAGGTTCAGATTGGGGAAAGATACTATGACAGTGCCTGAAGATAGATTTGGAGTAAAATTTTCAAAAGTTCACAGTGACTTGACTTCAATAGGACTTAGGACTCAAGCCTCAGTAACTAGAATGCTTCTGAAAATTTTTCCTTTGGAGCCTAACTTTAGGCTCCCAAGTTTAAAAAAGGTTAACCTTAAACTTTGGTGTATTCTGTAATCCGCTTTTGCATTCCAGATTTAATTCCCATAGTTTTAAATGGATAAGGCACAATAGTATACAGTATGAATAGAGTGTCATTCTCAGTTTTGAATTTCCTTGCTTTTGTTGACTTAAATCTGTATGTAAATCTGTAGCGCCTGCCATTTTCTTTATGATATTGTAAAGTACTCTTATTTATATTCCTAAGTACTTCTGGCAATTCTGGGTATTGCTCAAATAGTAGGTAAGAGCATGTTATGCCAGAAGTATGACCAAATCACGTATCCTAATATCCACAAACCTTTAAGGGAGTCCAGATCAGATGTAAATTTTGCATTTCGTGCCTAGCAGTAGTTAATGTAACATGTAGCAAAACACAGAGGGAATCAGAATATTTATATGTCCTTTGGTTTGGGGGCTTTATAATGTCACAATAATGATATAGATTAATATTATTTCTTGAATTCCATTATTTCTTGAATTCCATGCTATTTGTAGAAAATAAATCCTCTGATGGTTATATTTGTTTTATCCCAATATTTCCTATAAATATGTTTCTTGAATTAAGTAAAACTAACAGATTTGTACTATATTTACGTTTTGTTAACATGAATTACACAAACCAACAAACCGTAAGGAATTCAAGGTGTTCTTGCTTTTGCAGCCATTCCTGCTTGTCAGAGGCATGTAAACAGGATGCGGGGAAGTTTCTGGCATGACTATTGATTTGATCTTTTAAATAAGTAGAAAAGGGAGTTTATAGAACATGTCTTTTGAAACCATCATGACAACGTGTATTAGCTTAGAGCTATTGTTAATTATTGATGTCACTATTACAGCTAATTTTATTAGCTACTGTGGAGCTATAATAACCATTATTGAGTTTTAAACACATTAGGTAGCTTAGAGCTTTTTAAATACACGACTGCATTTTTATATACTTTACCACTAGGCTACAACTGCAGAGATGATTTGCAACATTGTTAAGGAGTGTGTGTGTGTGAGAGAAGGAGAAGGAGAGGGAGAGGGAGAGGGACTGCAGGTACATGCTGGCCCAAATTGCTTTCCAGCAAGCCTCGAATTATCTCTTTGTTTTACTTTTGTGTTGAGGCGCTGGGGGCTGGAGTCCTAATCAGTCTGTCAGAGGAAACTTTGTGATGACAGTACTTGATAGTCACAAGTGAAAAGACATTTTGGCAGACAGAACTTTCATAACTTAGGGCTTTTTCCTGCTCTCTGTTTGTTGATAACCTTGCATCAGATTGATTCTGTTTCACTTTTTTTAACTATTGCACTCTAAAATTCTCATCATTACAACCTTGAGGAGGAAACTTGCCAATGGAAAGACTGTTTTATAAATTGCTGAAACATCTGATCCACTCCAGCAGTTTACAGCATTGAATGTGAGACCGTTTCAGGTGCATACACAAGATAAACCATGAGACTAGCAAGGTTATGACGATGTTCTATGCTGTTTCCAAGTGAGAGGAGAAAGGGAAGCAATGAAGTAATACTAAAAACATACAGAGCTAGATTTTGCACTGCGGCATGGTTGCTTCACGCCACGCTGCTATCAGAAATCAGCCTTAAAGCTGCTCTGTGGAGAGGATCACCTGATGTGGGGTGATCTTAGAACAGTGTAGCAACAACTACGGTGTTTACAACTCCTGCAGTTTTATTGTGAATGATTTGATTTTGGCCCCTCTTGCCTGCAGTCTAGAAAAAAGTTCCAGCCTTCCTGAATGTTTGGAAAGCAAAATCATAGTGTGTGACCTCACATGCACTATGTCCTGTAGCCTAGTGAAATGTGCACTAAACTGCAAGCCTGGAGACCACAAGTTCCAGTGACTGCTGTTTATATTTCTGTGATTAACAACTCTTATTGTATGCCAAGATCTCAGACCTTGTGTGGACTAGCTATCTATCGTTCACCAGTTTCACAGGTAAGATAAGTGAGAGCATGTACAAGGTTGCTTCGGGCTGAACTGGGAACTAACTCAGGTTTTAAAATGTGACAGTGGAGTCTCTTCCACTTTGACCTGCAGTCTTTCAAGGGAAGCATGTCAGATTAGGTGATTCTGTAATCCACACTAACACAGTGTGGTTCTGTGACACTCATTAGCACCTGAATCACATATAAAAGGGTATGACTCTGCTACTGCTTATGTGCTATTAGGTCTGGTTCTTAAAATCTGCTTTTCCATCGCCCCAGGCTCACTGCCCTGCCCTCAGGATGACCCGAGAAGGGGTGGTGTTAATTTGGCTATGCTCTCTGTAATCACTAAACGATAATCTCCCAAAGGCAGGAAGCGAAACCATGAATCCTGATGCCCAGTGTTTCACTCTTGTCTTGGACTCGTCCATGTGGATGATAAAATTATTCTTTCCACTACCAGTTACTCCTATCACGAATGTGGAAGAGGTTCATGTTGTGAACCGTTAGGTTCAAACCTTGCCCATGTCCTGTGTGTGTAAGGACCCTAGAGTAATTGTTGAACTGATTTTATACAACAAAATATTTATTAAAAAGTAAATTTGGATGCTGTGCTAATATTTGTTTTACAGTTAAATGTAAGTTATTTTCATTGGACTAATGGGAGATATCCTATTCAGAAGAAGATGTGACAGACTAAGAATGTGTTTGAGATTGAGAGCAGTGTGTGGGGGATATTGCCTGTTTGTGCAAAGAATGGAAGGCTCTTCCAGTGCAAGATCCAAAAAGGACAGAACTTGATTTAATAAACTCATCTTCCCAGAAAGTAAGCCTCATTTTCAAAAGTGCGCCATTAGTGTTTATGGAGACAGGATGCCTCAGGGCACTGCTAATGAGGTATAGAGCCTTTTCTGGTAGTTGAGCAGTTTGAATCAGGCTCATCTAAAGTTGTTCACATCTAACTGATATGAAATGAGTTTGAGCCCCAGTTCTAGATCCCTCATCACAGGTTTACCATCATGCTTGCACTAGCTTGTAAGCACCTTGGAGCAGGTGCTGTCTCTTACTATGTGTCTACATGCAACACCAAGTACAGAGCAGCCTTGATCTGCATTGGCTCTCCTTGCAAGAACCCCTGAAGCAGGGGACAAAGTTTTCTTAGTCACTGTAAATTTGAGAGAGTTGGCAACAATGACCATTGTGTCTCATACATTGGAGGAGGGTAGGGAGAGTTGATGAAAAAGCAAAAGAAAGATGGAAGCACAATTTAACCTTTTAAAGAAAAATCTTATGATTTTCAGCTAGTCTCATGATTTTTGAACTTGGCTGCTCCTCAAGGGCAGTGTGGGGAGTGAAGCTGGAATATCCTGGTACCATAGCAATTCTTGACTTTTGTTAGTGGCCTCTTGAGGCTGTCGATGACTTGATCAAGTTGGAGCAGCCCTTAAGCTTCCATATGGTTCTAGTGAATTCTAATGCAGAAACAGGGCCTTAACAGATGGATGAAAGGGAAGCAATGTATCAGCCAAGTTGCTGAGGTACTTTGCATCCTGTATTGGGTTTGTGACTTCTGAAGTTTCGCTCCCTGTCCCTTTGATAGCTTGAAATTTTGAATATCTGTAAGAAAGCTTCAACCTTTTTTAAAGTCTATCCTTATTAAAAACATTATTTGAAAAAGTAACATCTCATGCACAGTTCCCAGCTTTTTACCTTGTAATAATGTCACGTTATATCTATTGATTTTATTTTAAATAAACCGACGTGCACATGAAGCCTGATCCCCATTACAGTCTAATGGTCTGCAAAAGTTTTTTTAAAAAAAATTTAGGTATGTATTCAAAAAACAAATTCAAACCATTATAAAAGAAATAAAAATATCTGTCTTTGGGTGAAACATCCAGTGCCTAGTTTTTAGCCTGGGGCTGATTTTCACAGCTGAGTTACAGCCCCCCAAACACTGGCTTAAAATGGAAATGCTGCCAGAATTTAAGCTATAGTAAAGTTAGTGTGCACCATTATAATACTGTAAACGTAGTTTGGTCGCACAAACATTTTCAACTCAGAATATTGTGCAAATATCTTAACTGTATTTTAAGCCTAACTGTAACTGCCACATGATACAAACAAGAGGCTTTCTTAAGCATAATGAAGCAGAGACAGAAATGAAGTGGTATGAGACAATCCTTGTACACCTGTCCCCTTCATTTTAATATATCTGATACTAGATTTAAGGGCTTGGAAATGAGGAATTAGGAAGCATGCAGATACCATTTAAATTGGCTATTAAAAGATTTGAGGCTTTTAAAATTGATAGAACATCAGGATCAAACAATATACATCCAAAAGAGCCAAAGGAAGTAGGATGAGAAATTGGAGAACCTATATTAGAAATTTTATATCCTTGAAGACTGGCAAAGTCCAATAAAATGGCATTATCTAAAAATGGCCTGGGGATACATTGGGAAAGCACAAAACATATCTTTTGACACAAGGAATGGAGAATGTCCTAGATAATAATTTAAGGTATCAAATGAGCGGAACATTGGGACAAGCATTGCCTGATTAAGAAAAGCAAATCTTATTTTAGGGTTGGGGTCAGGGGAAGGGGAGGCCTTATGTCTGGCCAACGTATTGAAATCCTTGATCATTACTATTTTTGCCAGAGTAGACAGGGCAATGCAACAGACATCCTATACTTAAATTTTCAAAAATTGTTTGACAAGGTTCCCTAGAAGAGATTAATGCTAAGATATAGAGCCACAGAATAAGTAGAAAGTTGGTCTAATGGTTTTAAAATTGGCTAAAAAACATAAAACAAAGAATGGCATACTAGCAATCTAGGGAGGCTTTACCAACTGAAAAGTTTACTACTGGTCAGGGGTGGCTTCAGGCACCAGCATGCCAAGCGTATGCCTGGGGTGGAAAGCCATGGAGGGCGCTCTGCCGGTCGCCACAAGGGCAGCAGGCAGGTTGCCTTCGGTGGCATGCCTGCGGAGGGTCAGCTGGTCCCGTGGCTTCGGCGGACCTCCTGCAGGCATGCCGCTGAATCCGTGGGACCAGGGACCTCCTGCAGGCAAGCCGCCGAAGGCAGCCTGCCAGCCATGCTTGGGGTGGCAAAATACCTAGAGCCGCCCCTGCTACTGGTATATTGCAGGGATTATTCTAGGTCCATGGCTATTCATGTAAAAAATTATATGGTACGTATTAGTGTTGTTGGCAAAATTTGAAATCTTGCTTTCAATAAATTGTAAGTATTAGCAATTACTGAAAAAAAGTGTTCAAATTCTGTAGAGCTAAGAACATTTTATTATTGTTACAAAAAAAAGAGAGAGACAGATTGCCTGTCCAGTGCATATCAAAACATTGGAACAATGATTCTCAGTGTGAAAACTAGAAAGGAAGAATATAGACTTCAGTGGGAATGGGATAGCATATCTCTCAGGCGATTGGGGTAGTAAAGCTGCCCAAGACACTAGCTGAGGACAGAACTGTTCAGCTAGAGAGAAACATCTCTGATAGCATGTTTAAAGCATGTGCTCTTTGTAGGGTGAAGCTCATCATATTTTCTAGGGGCGGGGGTGAGAAAGGAAAAAAACATTTTATTGACTAACTGTAAAAGAAATTTTAAGATAATTACGCAAAAGAAAACAGTTCACCTCACAAAAATAACACAGACTGGATGATAATACTATGTACCAAAAAGTTTTAATTCTTAATTGTTCTACAGACAGGAATCTGAGATGCATTAAATCCTTTGCTCTGCCTCAAAGTGCCAGCCAAGGCACTTCATGACTGATGCATGCCCTCATGCAGAATGGATCCATCAGTCATGCACTCACTCTCATTCTGATTCCAAAACCCCACCCTTCTGGTTTTAATTTGGATAGCATTGTAAGTACATCTAAACTGCAGGGAGAGTCCTAGACAATCCGCTATTTCAACCACCCCAAAGATGAGAATAACTGTAATGGAAAAGAAAGAGACCTGAAAGAAAAGATAAAATTGAGAGCCATCCCATTGAAATGCCTGGACAATGCCAGCTGGTGGTATTGATGACCTACTAAAAGAAGAACAGAGAAAACACAGAAGTGGCTTTTTTGGGGTGTGGAGAGGATAGAGCTTTTTATCTCCCTGTGCCCCCCAGAGGGGTCTATCTTGCCAAGTGTTCCTCTGAAAAGATCACAAAAGTTCACTCCTGGAACAAATTATTTCTATAAATCATGATAGCAGAAATGCAAACATGGATAAACTTGCTGAAAATAAACTGACAGTGTGCCAGTTTGCTTTCAACAGTGGCAGAGGACCAAGCCTGACAGAGAGAGCAGAAAAGTGTATACTTTTAGAAATTTCTCAACTGATAAGGTAGGAGTGAAAAAAGTGGATGAACACTCTAGAAGTTGAGAATCTAAAAAATAGTTAAATAAGGACATATAATCTATATAGGATTTTTCCAAGAAAGAATGAAATATATGCCTTAGGTGTATTTAGACACAGCCATAGAACAGACAAAGGACCAAATACTGCCTCCTCTTACTCATATTAAGTAATACCTTACTCCACATGTAGTGCTGTTGGTCTCACTTGGAATCCACATGGAAAGTACTACTCAGTATGAATAAGGATGGCAGAATTGGGCCTTAGGCTAAGAAAAATGAGAAGAAAGCTGTACCCTCCCTCCTAGGATTAGATCAATTAGAATAACTAAAGATAAGATTGAAGCTAACATTTAACATGTAAATAGTTTGGGCTAGTAATGAGCCAGTTGCTTACAAGCAAAAACAAAATGGAGTTAAAAGATGAGTTTGACAATAAATAAAGGTAAATAAAAGACCCATGGAACAACAGAAAGATGAATAAAATCCTAATGGCAAATATGATTCTTACAGCAAGGAAGAATAAATTCCCGAGAGAGAATTTAGTTCCTCAAAAAGAAATACAACTGATCATAATCTCCATGAAGAAGCAGAGTTTTGTTTAATGAACATGTTTGTCCCAAGCCCCATGCCAAACTGCACTCACAACACTTACAATTGACTTCAATGGGAGTGTGTCACGTAATAGTATCAGAATCTGGCTGATTTCAGTTACAACATTTATAGAGTGAGGGATTATGATTTATTTATTTATTTATTCGCTCATGTAAGGCAACTTTTGGCTCCATGATCTTGCTGTTATTGTGTGCCAGGCTGGTACTTTGATAGAATTAAGATCAGCTGCCAAGAACCCTGAATGGCTGTAATACTAGCTAGGAATTTTGGGCGTTGTGGCTGCACTCGCATATCCCAAGTAATGCGCATACTCAGGCAGTTGTGGGGTAGAGGGTGGCACAGGAGCTGTTCCACTGCTTTTACATCGCTGGAACAGGAGGGAATTCTCTTGTGGATGGCTCTGGTCATTTTAGGGGTGCTGTGTGCCAGTGGCATGGCTTAAAGCAGCCTTAATATAGCTGTGGACCTTAATATTGGATATCGGCCTTAGCACTGCATTAATATCAGTGTTTTGAAATCACATCAGAACCAGGAAAGAGTTTTCAAATCTTGGGCATACACATCACAAAATTTGCAACAAATATCACAATTTGAGCTGGCTAGGGGAAGACAATTTGGTTTTGTGACAACTTGTGAGGTTTAAAAATTTGTTTTGGTTTTTTTTCCTGTGCATTGGAATGAAAACAAAACCTTGTGAAGGTGTTCACAAAACAAAATTGTGTCAGAGGGTCTGTTATCAGATCTAAAAGAGCTCTCTCTCTCTCTCAAATCTACTCTGAGCCCAAGTTTAAAATTTCAGTCAGGATCAATATGTTTCCAGTTTGACGCTGCGGCATATTTTGCTGAAAAAAGGTTTTGTTCCGACCAGCTCTAAATACAATACAAAACAGATAGAGCTGCAATCTAGCCGTCTTCAGACACTCTTACACCCTCATATTTGTTTAAAGGGCAAAAGGGAAAACACTGAGAAGTTGTTTCTGGTCTTTATAAACCTATCCTGAGGAACAGCAGTATTATCATATTGCAGGACAAATATACAAACAATAACATTTGTCAGAATATTCATTCCTAAAACAATTCAAACACTGTTCAGAATACAATCCTTTTATACAACATACCTCATTTAACAAGCATTAATACATTTGCCATCTCAAATCTTGTGCATCTAGTAATGACTTATTTTTGTTCATTGAGCTGATTCAAGTTATCTGCAGACCTATACTAATCATGTGGAGTGTAATGCACACTGTGTGCTTGCAAGCTATTTTTTAAACTTTAGGCACTACACAATTTACAACATTAGATAAGCAGAAATTATAAATGTTCTTTTCTCTTGTAACATAACAAGCCAAGAATCTGGAACCCCTTGACCAATGTTGCATTTGAGAAACAGCCCATTTCTTATATCTAACCTGACCCAATGCCTTAATTATGCCATAAAGATTACAGACAACACTATACAAAATCTACACATCTTGTTTGGCAGTGCATCAGACTGAAACAAATTGTCAACCTGGTATTAAACAGTTGCTTCTTTCTGATGGTCTGATTCAACCAGCACCCTCGATTCCCAGTAGACCAAGTCTTGTGATCCATATTCAGTTCTTACTCAGAAAAAGTTCTATTGACTTCAGTGAGCAATTTGCCTGAGTAAAAACAGCAAGGTTCACTGTGTTGTTATTAACTCACAATTTGTGAGCAGACAAAGGCCAAATTTCATTGAATAAGGTATTCACTACGAATTATTCACCCAACTTGACTAACTGAGCATCAACATGGAACTATGAAGTTACAGTCATTTTACCAATAGGGAATCTGAAACATTGTATTTAGATTATAACTTATCGGGAGTGTCAAAGCCAGTGACTGACATAACAGGTAGTAGAAGACTGGTCTCTAGACTCCCAGTTCTTTGCCGTATCTATTTGCCTGCATGCTGGTCTAGTTACGCAGTTGTCCATATTCCTAGGAATAAAGATTACTTATTGGAAGTACACTGTACTAGTATCATGCACAGGGGAAACTGAGATTGCCAACTAGTATTCTTTGGCATAGGGCATTACTGGAATCTGTGATGGACAGCAGCTAGTACCACCCAGTGAAGTGAAAAATCCCCAAATCATTAAGCAAAACAGAGATTTGGGGACAGATCCTGAGCCCCACTGCAGCATAGCCATCTTTCAAGGATTCCTCTGAGGTTAAGTCAGATCCTGCACAGGTGTAGGGGGGTGCATCTTGTAGAACACTGTCATATTTCAGACTAATTCTGAGGCTACTCTAAACTACACTGGAAAATGAGGTAACATAGAAATCATTCCAAGACTGGGCAGTGCAGGTGGCTCAGTGCAGCTCCTCTTTTGCTTCTGCTGTACCCAGAACTTACTGAGGAGCACTGAGAATCTAAGACTCTGGAGCTTATTTAAAGTCCATCGAAGTCAATAGATGTGTTTTTTTTCCATTGACTTCAGTGGGCTTTTGATCAAGACTGTTTCTAAAAATAGAGAATTTCTTTTGTAAGAATAAGAGTTAAAAATCCTATACTCCAATCACAATGGCGATACCATTTGGCATTAGCAGACACATTCCACAGCATTATTCATAAGGAGATTTTCTATCTTGTTTTTCAGATGTTGATGGAAAGTCCTTGAATTGAACACATGAATCCATTATTTCATCCAAAAATTAGTATGGGGTTCTTATTTTAGGGGGAAAACATTTCACGGTAATCCTTACAATAAGCAAGCTTTCATCATTATTCTAGATACCTATTGGGTTATGTACACAGATACATATAGCTACTGCAGGAGAGAGAAAATGGTATTTTACTATTAGTTTCCTTGGTGTTAGATCTTATGGAAAAGTCCTTTAGAATTTAATAAGGATGAAATCAATAGGATTCTAGATAAAGTAGTCTTAGAGCCTATAGAACTTAATGGGGAAATTGGTATCCATTCAATAGGATTTGTATATAATTCTGTAGTAGGGATACACAGTTTTATTACGTTTTATGGGATGGCCCAGAAAACATATAGAAATTTACTATTAAATTCTAAAGGATTTTTACAGAAGGGTTATCCAATGATTTATTGCAACATATTGTAGAAGCCTCAATGGTTAAATAAACTGTGCTTAGGAGGGTCTATGTCTTTCATTATTTTTAAATAGGCCTTTTGTTCACTATTTCAACCCCAAACATTTATAGGTATTATAATCTGTGCCATCTGTATGAAGATCTTTTATCCTCCTCCCCACTCAGAGATTGATAGTTACCACCATATGTCAGAATGGGATGCTCAAACTTTGCAACACTGAAGGATTCATTGGCAACTTTCCAGAAGCTTGAGGGCCACACCTAATTTACATACACATTTACATACAATTTATTATCATAAATAAATGCACACAATTATAACGGTTGATTGGACTTATACTATATCTTCCTTGATAGCTGAGTAGACATTACTTGTTGTTTGCGTTCCCCAGCATTAAAAACTTGCAGTTGATCAGCTTTGAACTCACCCTGCAATTACTATTATTTATTGAGCACCGTCATTGTGCTTAGTGCTTTAAAAAAAAAAAGAGAAAATGATGGTCTCGAACTTGCGGCACTTACAACCCAGTTAGACAGAGAAAAAAGTTCAGAGACATATACTAGAAGATGTTCCAGTTCAAAATAGCAGAGAGATGTTATCCCATTTTCAAAAACTGCAGTTCTGTAGTGTACAAGTTTTTATTGTTTTGAACCATGGACACAGAAGTGTGTGTGTAGATATGTGAATATGCTAATGAACCTTAACATGAGGGATCAAACAGGAGTAAGCAGATGCATGTTACATAAATGCCCCCACCCTGACTCAACAGGGGAAAGAAGTCCTGAGAGGTGGGGAAACAGGAATGGCAGACTTGACTGCTCAGGGGTACTTCTCCTTCCATCCAGAATGCATGTGGAGAGCATGCTTGGGTGTGGAGGTGGCAAGGAAGGAGAAGAGGTTTCTCTTCCTCTACCTGCTGCCATTGGCTGGGTTGTGGGTTGGAAAAGTGAGATCTGATTGTCTCTCATACTTCTCCCCTTCTGGTAGGTGAAGCCTTCTAAGCCATAGAGCATGCAGCAGCAATTCAGAATGGGCAGAAATGGTGTCCGTAGCCCCTGTTTGCCAGAAGCTGGGAATGAGTGACAGGGGATGGATCACTTGATGATTACCTGTTCTGCTCATTCCCTCTGCGGCACCTGGCACTGGCCACTGTTGGAAGACAGGATACTGGGCTAGATGACCCTTGGTCTGACCTAGTAGGCCCATTTTTATGTTCTAATTTATCTAGTTCTTTTTTGAATCCTATTATAGTCTTGGCCTTCACAACATCCTCTGTCAAGGAGTTCCACAAGTTGACTGTGTGTTGTATGAAGAAATACCTCCTTTTGTTTGTTTTAAACCTGCTGCCTATTAGTTTCATTTGGTGTCCCCTAGTTCTTGTGTTATGAGGAGGAGTAAATAACACTTCCTTATTTACTTTCTCCACACCAGTCATGGTTTTATAGATGTCTATCATATCTCCCCTTAGTCATCTCTTTTCCAGGCTGAAAAGTCTAATCTTATTAATCTCTTCTCATACAAAAGCTATTCCATAACCCTAATCATTTTTGTTTCTCTTTTATGAACCTTTTTCAGTTCTAAAATATCTTTTTTGAGATGGGGAGTGATCCAGGAGGCCATGAAGATTGCCTACATTGTTTATCCAGAGTCATGCAGTTTCCCCTGCAGAGGGTAGACCCATGCAGGGAATGAAGCTTTTGGGGCAGTGCAGGGTTCAGCATGTTTTGAAAAATTTTAGATGAACTTCCAGTAAAAATTTGCAAAGCCTAGAAAATGTTGTAGGTTGTGCACATTTCGAGGGGCTGCCCATTCATGGGCAGCCTGAACCTTTTGTAGATCCATCTTGATTCCTTCCGGGACACAGGATGGACACAGGATGAAACCCAGGAACTCAGTCAAGGGCTAATCAAACGCACTCTTTCTAAGTTTAGCATCGAGACTGTTGTTGTTGTCTCTCCAGGACCGTGTGGATGTGAGTGGTGTGTTGGCCCAGATTGTCTGAGAAGATCAATATATCATCTAAGTGTATGGCTACAATCTGGGCTAGTAGTACTCCTTGCACATTGTTAAGGAAGTGCTGGAATGTTGCTGGGGCCTTAATCAATCTGAATGGCATAATTAAATATTCAAAATGACCATAGTGGGTTCAAAAGGCAGTTTTCCATTCATCCCTTTCTTGGATAAAGATAAAATTTTAAGCTGCAGGGACATCCAATTTAGTGAATATGCAGGCAGCTCCTATGCAATCCAACAAGTCAGGGATTAGGGGTAGTGGGTAATGGTTCTGAATTGTTACCTGATATGGGGTCAGTAATTGACCCAAAGATGGAGTTTGCTCTTCCTTTTTTTTAAAAAAAAAGGACTGGGTCACTGCTGGTGAGATTGACCAGTGTATGAACCCGCAGGTCAGGTTCTCTTGGAGGTATTCTCGCAAAGTTGCCAGTTCAGGCTCTGACATTGCATAGTTCCACCCAAACGGTATCTTCACCCCGGCTGGAGTTTTATGGGGCAGTCCTGATGGGGGGGGGGAGATTTTTTGCATTCTTCTTTTCAAAGTTGTCAGCATAGTCTTAGTACCTGGGGGAGAATCCCATACTTCTCTTGATAGGGGTTTTGATGTGGGTGACTAAACCTCCTTGGACATTCTTGGACCTGGGTGTAGCACTCACTGGTTCCTGGCGATGCTGTTGGCAGAATTCTGATGGGAAAATGACCTTTCATTCTCACCACTGAATGAGGGGGGTCATGAAAGGCTGGCCAGGAGATGCCAGGTGTCAGGGGAAAATGCAGGGAATGGATCATGCCAAATCATTATCTTTCTGGATCCCTGAATAACAACTCCTAGGTGGACAATCTCCTCTGCAACTGGACCTAATAGTTTGACATGTCCGATGTGATCACAGGAGAATGTGTAGGGCCTGAGCTGTAGCGGCTTCCATAAAATTATCCACTGCCCCTTAATCAATGAGGGCCTGTTGGAGGGAAATCTGTCAGGGTCCCCTGCGATGTGCAGCTGGATAGGCACCTGAAAATGAGAAGCCCCTGACTGAGTATTGAGACGCATCTCAGTGAGGATTAGTATAAAGGGAAATCCTCTTCTCTTAAGGACCAAGCCAGTTCTATTCCCTATTCAAGATGTGGGTGTACCATGGATTTATACAGAGGTAGTATGATATTTTCTGTCTTATTATCTGTCCCTTTCTTAGTGACTCCCAACATTCTGTTTGCTTTTTTGACTGCCGTTGCACATTGAGTGGATGTTTTCAGAGAACTATCCACAGTAACTCCAAGATCTCTTTTTCGAGTGATAACAGCCAATTTAGATCTCATCATTTTATATGTATAGTTGGGAATATGTTTTCCAAAGTGCACAATTTGCATTTATCAACACTGAATTTCATCTGCCATTTTGTTGCCCAGTCACACAGTTTTGAGAGACCCTTTTATAGCTCTTTGCAGTGGCCTGGGACTTAACTATCTTGAGTAGTTTTGTATCATCTGGAAACGTTGCCTCCTGTTTACCCCTTTTTTCAGATCAATTATGAATATGTTGAATAGGACTGTTCCCAGTACAGAGCCCTGGAGGACACCACTATTTACCTCTCTTCATTCTGAAAACTGACGATTTATTCCAACCTGTTGTTTTCTATCTTTTAACCAGTTACCAATCTATGAGAGAACCTTCCCTCTTATTCCATGATAGCTTACTTTGCTTAAGAGCCTTTGGTGAGGGACCTTGTCAAAGGCTTACTGAAAATCTAAGTATATTATATACGCTGGATCCCCCTTGTCCACATGCTTGTTGACACCCACAAAGAATTCTAGTGTATTGGTGAGGCATGATTTCCCTTTACAAAAGCCATGTTGACTCTTCCTCAACAAATGATGTTCATCTATGTGTCTGATAATTTTGTTCTTTACTATAATTTCAACCAGTTTGCCTGGTACTGAAGTTAGGCTTACTGGCTATAATTGCTGGGATCACTTCTGGAGCCCTTTTTAAAAATTGGCATCACGTTAGCTGTCCTCCAGTCATTTGGTAGAGAAGCTGATTTAAATGATAGGTTACAGACTACAGTTAGTAGTTCTGCAATTTCACATTTGAGTTCCTTCAGAACTCTTGGGTGAATACCATCTGGTCCTGGTGACTTCTTATTGTTTAGTTTATCAATTTGTTCCCAAACCTCCTCTAATAACACCTCAATCTGGGACAGTTCCTCAGTTTTGTTTTTAAGTCTTTGGCTAGCTCTTCTTCAAATTCTTTTTTGACCTTCCTAATCATATTTTTACACTTCATTTGCCAGAGTTTATTCTTCTTTCTATTTTCCTCACTGGGATTTAACTCCTACTTTTTAAGGGATGCCTTTTTGTCTCTCACTGCTTCTTTTACGTTGTTGTTTAGCCACGGTGGAACTTTTTTGGTTCTCTTACTATGTTTCTTATTTTGGGGTATAAATTTAAGTTGAGCGTCTCTTATGGTATCTTTAAAAAGTTTCCATGCAGCTTGCAGGGATTTCCCTTTTGGCGCTATACATTTTAATTTCTGTTTCACTAACCTCTTCATTTTTGCATAGTTCCACTTTCTGAAATTAAATGCTACAGTATTGGGCTGCTGTGTTTTTTTTCCCCACCACAGGGATGTTAAATTTAATAAATTATGATCACTATTACCAAGGAATTCAGCTATATTCACTGCTTGGACCGGATCCTGTGCTCCACTTAGGACTAAATCAAGAAGGTGACTGGCTTGATTTGTTACCAAGGAACCAGTGGTCTATTTTCTGAGAGCGTCTATCTGTGCGGAGGTTTTCTGTAGAAAGCCGTATGTCCTACAGAATAGGCCAGTCCTTATTGCCTATGCTTGTCTGCATGTTTTTTGTAGTCCTTGTTTGCCTTCTCAAGGTGTCCCTTCACCCCTTTTTGGATGTGATGAATGCCCTGTACTAGGTCCAAGGCCAATGAACTGGGGGAAGATCCTGGTAGTTGTGGGTGAAACCAGGTTCCCTCTAATTTTTCCCATGCAAGTGTAGAATGAATTTTGTTATCTGTGCCAATATGGAGGTGATGTGTGACATAACAAAATTAATGTGATAGGAGTGGGGCCGAAGGGTTTGGAGTGTGGGAGGGGCTCAGGGCTGGGGTCAAGGGTTGGGGTGCGGGGGAGGTGAGGATTCTGGCTGAGGGGGTGGGCTCTGGGATTGGACCAAGGATGAGCGGTTTGTAGGCTTCCCCAGGGTTACAGCAGGGAGAGAGGACTCCCCCCATCTCTCTCTCTCCCTGCAGCAACACCTGGGCTGAGGGAGAAAGGCACCTCTCCCTGCCACAGCAGGTCTGGGCTGGGGCTGGGTTGGGGCCAGGGGAGGGGCACATCTCCTCTGGCTGTGGTGGGTCCGGAGTTGGGCTGCACTGGGGCCGGTGGGGAGGGGTGCCGGAGCCCTGAGTGCCTGTGTGGCACTTAATAGGCTGCTGCGCAGCTGCACAGGTTAGAGGGAACTTAGGTGGTACCCATAGTTAACAAAGAAGTGGCTGTGGCCCGTGGATGCATGATCTGCATTATTATAGGAGAACGCATCATATGACAATATTGCAGACTAGTCACCCTGGTGATGGTTGGTGTAGCACTGTAGGAATTGCTCTAGAATCTTGTTGATTCTTTCTGTTTGGCCATATGACTGAGGATGGTAGACAGAGGACAGATTCCCTATCACCTTACCACCTTCCAAGTGTTTGCAAATGATTTCCTTAATTACTTACTCCATTATCTTCCCTGGCACAGAAGTTAAACTAACTGGTCTGTAGTTTCCTGGGTTGTTTTTATTTCCCTTTTTATAGAGAGGCACTATATTTGTCCTTTTCCAGTCTTCTGGAATCTCTCGTCTCCCATGATTTTCCAAAGATAATAGCCAGAGGCTCAGATCCTCCTCTATTAGCTCCTTGAGTATTCTAGGATGCATTTCATCAGGCCTTGGTGACTTGCAGGCATCTAACTTTTCTAAGTGATTTTTAACTTGTTCTTTTTTTATTTAATCTTCTAAACCTACACCCTTCCCATTAGCATTCACTATATTAGGCATTCCTTCAGACTTCTCGGTGAAAACCAAAATAAAGAAGTCATTAGGCACCTCTGCCATTTCCAAGTTTCCTGCTACTGTTTCTCCCTCCTCACTGAGCAGTGGACCTACTCTGTCCTTGGTCTTCCTCTTGCTTCTAATGTATTGATAAAAAGTCTTCTTGTTTCCCTTTATTCCTGTAGCTAGTTTGAGCTCATTTTGTGACTTTGCCTTTCTAATCTTGCCCCTGCATTCCTGTATTATTTGCCTATATTCATCCTTTGTAATTTGTCCTAGTTTCCATCTTTTTATATGACTCCATTTTATTGTTTAGATCAAGCAAGATCTCGTGGTTAAGCCAAGGTCAAGCCAAGGTGGTCTTTTTTGCCACATCTTTCCTACCCAGCGGAATAGCTTGCTTTTAGGCCCTTAATAGTGTCCCTTTGAAAAACTGCCAACTCTCCTCAGTTGTTTTTCCCCCTCAGTCTTGATTCCCATGGGACTTATCTATCAGCTCTCTGAGCTTACCAAAATCGGCCTTCCTGAAATCCATTGTCTCTATTTTGCTATACTCCCTTCTACCCTTCCTTAGAATTGTGAACTCTGTTTTCATGATCACTTTCAGCCAAGCTGCCTTCCACTTTCAAATTCTCAATGAGTTTCTCCCTATTTGTTAAAATCAAGTCTAGAACAGCTTCCTCCCAAGTAGCATTTTCAACCTTCTGAAATAAAAAGTTGTCTGTCACACAGTCCAAGAACTTATTGGATAGTCTGTGCCCCGTTGTGTTATTTTCCCAACATATATCTGGATAGTTGAAGTCCCTCATCACCTCCAAATCTTGGGCTTTGGACGATTTTGTTAGTTGTTTAAAAAAAGCCTCATCCACCTTTTCCACCTGGTTAGGTGGCCTGTAGTAGACTCCTAGCATGACATCACCCTTGCTTTTTACGTCTTTTAGCCTAACCCTTTTAGCTTAGCCGGCCCTGCTCAAAGGAAAACATGTGACCTGGAAGATAACCAGTACACCCTAATAGAGGAAGAAGGGCAGACCTTCATTATTCTCAAACTGAAGTATCTTTCATGTGTAACCTCATTCCCCTTGTGGGGGAGGGCAAGAGGATTCAGACGTGGTCTGAGTCCTAGGCTAAGGCCATGTCTACATCTAAAATTTTGCAGCGCTGGTTGTTACAGCTGTATTAGTACAGCTGTATAGGGCCAGCGCTGCAGAGTGGCCACACTTACAGCAACCAGCGCTGCAAGTGGTGTTAGATGTGGCCACACTGCAGCGCTGTTGGGCGGCTTCAAGGGGGGTTCCGGGAACGCGAGAGCAAACCGGGAAAGGAGACCAGCTTCGCCACGGTTTGCTCTCGCGTTCCCGGAGCCACCCAGCAAACCGCAGGGAAGGAGACCTGCTTGCTCGGGGTTCCGGGAACGCGAGAGCAAACCGGGAAAGGAGACCAGCTTCGCCGCGGTTTGCTCTCGCGTTCCCGGAGCCACCCAGCAAACCGCAGGGAAGGAGACCTGCTTGCTCGGGGTTCCGGGAACGCGAGAGCAAACCGGGAAAGGAGACCAGCTTCGCCGCGGTTTGCTCTCGCGTTCCCGGAGCCACCCAGCAAACCGCAGGGAAGGAGACCTGCTTGCTCGGGGTTCCGGGAACGAGAGAGCAAACCGGGAAAGGAGACCAGCTTGATTACCAGAGGCTTCCTCCTTCCACGGAGGTCAAGAAAAGCGCTGGTAAGTGTCTACATTGGATTACCAGCGCTGGATCACCAGCGCTGGATCCTCTACGCCCGAGACAAAACGGGAGTACGGCCAGCGCTGCAAACAGGGAGTTGCAGCGCAGGTGGTGCCCTGCAGATGTGTACACCTTCAAAGTTGCAGCGCTGTAACTCCCTCACCAGCGCTGCAACTTTCTGATGTAGACAAGCCCTTAGTTTGAATGGAGCCTACCCTGGATAGTGATTATTTGGTAAGGAGGCCATTAACACTGCACTGAATCTAAAGAAATACCTGGTATTTTGTAGATAGTTTAGCCCTCCCCCCTTTAAAGTTAAAGGCTAACAAGTTATGGCTTTCTGTGCTAAAATCCGTTGCTGAGTCTGTTTTTCATTCTTCTAAGTATCCTGTTCAATGTACTAATTTTAAGATGTGATATACCCTATATGTTAAAAATGAATGGTCTCAGTAATTATGTGGTATAATGGTGACACATAAAAAGCAGGGATATATTCCTTTATGATTGTCTGGTCCCTTGCTGCATTAGGGTTTTTCATATAGATATATGGATATAGATATAGATATATTGATATAGTCTTTAAACTTGGCAATCAGCTGCAGACTGAAGTGGCCATTTTACAACTGGCATGCTACACCTTCACCTTCTGCATGGTGAGCTAACATTAACAGGCTACATAGAAAAGTATTTTGGGGAGGGATTTGGGTGAAGACAAACTGGCCATCTGACCCATAAGGAGGGTTAGAAAGTCCTGTGGATTTGCCTAGTAGAAGTATCTGAGGCTATAGGAACCAGAGAGCTCTAAAAATTCAGAGGTTCAGGTAAGTTTGGATAAACTTCTCAAAATTTACTTTCTTCTCCAAACAACTTAATTCTTTGATTTGCTTCCTGTCTCCTCATCTTTCCCTGTTTTCCCCGAACTCATACTTCTATTGCCCTGAACCCCCTTCCTCCATACAGCTCACCATAGCCTCTCTTTTCATTACCTCAAGAGGGCTACACTCTCTTCCTAACTCCTTTAATAATAATAATAATAATATAATAATAATAATAATAATAAATAATAATACATAGCTCTTATATAACAGTTTTCATCAACAAAGGAAGTATCATCCCCATTTTTCAAACAGGAGTTTGAGGTGTAAATAGGTGGCATTGCTTGCTTAAGGTCACCCAGCCAGCCAATGGCAGAGTTGATAGTTGAACCCATTAGGCACCGTGAACCATGCAATCCACACTCTCTAGTTCCCTGCTTTTGTGGCATACTGCATTGGACAGCGCAGCTCTGCCATTCTCTCTTTTTTAAGGTTTTGGTTGTTTGCCTTATTCAAATCTAGTGAAGCCAGGTTTCCCTTGGGTCAGAGATGCTTTAGAAGATTTTGCCTCTTCCTCTGATCTCAACAGAGATTGTCTGATTAATTGAGCCTTTAAGATGAATTTCAGCTACGGAAAAATTATTTCTGGAATTGATAACCAAAGAGAGGGGAGATGTATGTAGCCAGACTTTATACTTGGAGACAGGTCTAGTTTCAGCTCATTTTGGATCTAGCTCAGGGAAGTATCTCTATCAAGGAAAGAACTTGTACTCTTTGCTATTGTTTAAGTGGTTTCCTGAAGAGGAAGTGCTTTCTTGAGATTTTTGCAGCAATTCAGGCTGGTTCTTAATACTTCCAAACTAGTTTTCCATTCACTAGATTTCTAAATCTAGAAAGAAATGTGCAGGAATTGTGCAAATTCTTTACTGTTTAAAGGTTTGTTTTATTTTTAATTTCCAGGAATTGAGTCAAATTATTCACATACTATATTTATATTAAAATCTTGAAAAACATTAGTATTTAAGTATTTGAAAACCATGTCTAAAATTGGTCTGCCAATTGTAATTGATAAACCGAAACAACTGGAAGGTACTAATATAACTGGAATTGAATACCTGCTATTTACACTGCTTGCAAAATAGCACGGTGCTTACAGCTGCCCCATTAAAGTCTCTTGCTATCACTTCTATAACTAAATGTTTCAGTGTTACATATTAACGTATGTGTGCTTTAGCAGGCATCCAGTGTCTGAATGTGCAACAAATTATCTTTGAATATTGAACTACATTCATTCTTGCTCTCTTTTTTACCTGATTAAGAAGAATGGGCACAAAAGTTGTTTTGCATCCCTTTGACTGGTTTCCTTTCCAATGTGTGTTGATAAGAGCCATAGAAGAAAGAGAGAGGAAATGAAAGAAGAATGTTTTCCTTTACTTTCTTATGGAAAATAGCTGCTATAATTGCAAGGAATCCAAGTAACATTGTTTGTTATATTAATGCAGTTGGAACAATCATGCCACCTGCAGTTGTGACTCTGCATGCTTTACATTGCTGAATGTAGTCATTTGAATTTCCCAGTAAGAGTGAGTTGTAAAACAATTACTGTGTTGTGTGTGTGTAAAAAAAATAAAATAAATAAAAGTAATTCCAAATCTAGATTTTTTTTAAAAAGTTCCAAAATTGTGCTTTTCTTATATCTATTTGATTGAAATCCAAAGTGCTTCCCAGAAATAAGAGATCAACAACAGGTAGGATAGGGCTTTGGCTGGTGTTTGCATTTCATAGATTGGTTTTGTGTTCACATTTTCGTGCCTCAGGGAACAATATATGATAAATTGATATGAGCTGTGGTTTTTCAGGATAATTTTAAGCTGGAGTAGATGAAATATTATGAAAAGATGGGATTTTTTTTTCTTTTTTGGCCTCATAAATAGCTCCCTTAAGTAAGAAAAGGGCAGTGCAAAACAAAAACTGCACAGCCCTACTCCAAGTACAAAAACAGTACAGCAAATAGGAAGGTGTGCCAGCAATAACAGAATTCAATAATTGTGTCAATGTCACTTTAAAAGTTGCAGCTATCTAAAGTATCTCTAGTCCCAAAGTGTCTCATCTGCTTTCTAATTTTCCACAAGATGCTTTTAATATTTTGAGATTGATATTGAACCACAGGGGTCTAAAAGGTTTCAAAAACTCTTGCATATGCATTTGGAACCAAACAATCAATTAGATTAATAAAGAGGAATTGTAATTTATATATGAAGCCTGCATGCTCTTGTGAGATGTGTAGTGCTGAAAAAGTAAGACATGAGAAACTGGAACTAGTTACAGTATGGAGGGTGTTGTGACACTGACAAGAGGTGGGAAAAGAAGCATGGCCCACAGAAAAAGAGGCAGAGTTATCAACAACTGGCTAAAGTGAAGGAGATGCTTCCCCCATTGCAAGCATGGAAGACATTGGAGAAAATGCTGACATTAATACATGTCAAAGTAATCATAGTCTAAAAAGCACTTTGCCATAATGTCACACAATGGATCTCTGCACATGCACAGAGAGTAGTTGGTAGCAATGGGATTGCCGATGATCACGGTAGCTATCTTGACCTGGCTCCTCCTGCTTTAGAGATATTGCCTTTAGTGAGTGTGCACTCCTTGTCTCACAAACATGCTGCCATCTTTCCTTGTTCTCATCCTGAAGGAGCACAGGCTGCAGAATTCTGTGTGTTGCCACCTGAGAAGCATTGGACATGTCTTTGCTTCTGTCTCTTCCTGCTGCAGGAAGGTGTGATTGGTATAGCTGCGTGCCCAGCTCAATATCCTTTGCTGTTGTGCGCTGCATTATGGGAGCTGCAGCTTCAGTACTTTTCCTTATGGACACATTTGTTTTTTGTGTTGGGAAAACATTGATAGAACCATTTCCCATTGGAGAATGCAGTTCCCTTGAAACGCTTTGTGAAAGCATATCAATGTTGCCAAAATTTTAAGGCAAAAAAAATGAGGAATAAAAAAGTTCTGACAGCATCAAACCATCCTGTTTCACTATTATTGAAACAAAACATTTAGATTTTCCATTTTCAAACAACTTTTAATTTCATTTTTATTTTGTATTATATTATATATTGTAATATAGTATAACAAATGGTCAAAAACTAAAAAGAATTTTAATTGATCTGAAACATTTTTTCCCCAAATTCTTTTATAGAGCATTTCAAAATGTTCAGGTTTTTTTCTCTTCTAGAACAAAGCAACATTTCAAAATTGCCACAAAACAGAATTTTGGTCCTCAGCTCAGCTCTAGTTGTCAGCCTTAGAGCTGTGTGTTTTCAGCACCTCCACATCTTTTCTAGGCCAGTTCCTCTGAAATTTCTGATTTATTTGATTTATCATGTATCTAATAAGATTACATCATTTATATTCCTTGCCTCTGGTGCATTACATTTCCTGTTTAACTTTTCTCCCTCTGTGGCTTTTTGGAGTCTGTGAGAGCAGCTAGGCCTAAATTCTCACAAATTAAGCTGCTATTCTTTTAATTTTAATTGGTGGTACTGTACATTACTGTGTAGCACGGAAATTACATAGAATCACTGACACCTATGTCATATTCTAACTTCTTCTTAGTCTTCCACTGTCATATACCTATTTTAGAGAATATCTCCCTCACATGTCTGATAGGCTAACTTACAATGAGAGGAAAGAACATGGGAAACTTTCAAAGGTGTCTTAGAAAGGCCCAGATTTTCAAAGGTGTCTTAGAAGATTTGGACATAAGTACTTCCAGAACCAAAATACTAAGCTGTCACTCATTTGTACCTTTAAAAATCATTGTCTTGTTTATAATGGAAGCACAGATGTACTAAAC